>NC_090440.1:1321938079-1322250329 GCF_031143425.1 Pleurodeles waltl | reverse complement strand
GTAGGTGGGTTACAATGCTTATGTTTTTATTGGTGGGTTGTTGGGTGGGGGGGTTATGTTGGGGGTTATATTTGTTTCTATAAAAAAAGAAGAAAAAAAAATATATATACATATTTGTTCATGCCATAGGATTAGTTAGTACATGTGTAGTTGTAGTAATTGTTGTCCTACTTGTTTCTTGTTTCTTGAGGGGGTGGGGGGCAATGTTTTATGTTTGGTGTTGTATGTGTAATTTAAGTTTAGCAAGGGTTAGATAGTTTAGTTATATGATAGTTATAGTTAGTATAGGTTAGTTTAGGATAGGGTAGGTTTGAGTTTTTTTAAGTAGATCATTTTAATAATAAATATCTTGTTATAATTGCATACTGTTTGTGTAATTAGTGTGAGTCTCAGGGTCTTCTCCATGAGTGCACTGGGCAAATTGGGCAAATGGCCTACGGAATCTGTCCTGCCTTCAAAACCCTCATTTACTATTTGCTACCCCTATTGACAACAGAGCTGTCACATTGACTGCACCATTACACCACATACACCTGAGGCAGCATCAATATCCTACACCACCCCAGGGAAGGCATTACAAAGGCGCAATGTTGAAGTTTACTTTGATTGCTCATCACGTTTAAGTTTGTGTACGTATGCTGCATTCACACAGCACACATGGACCTAACATATTGCCATTTCTGTTTCTGGTTGTGCTGGAAGGTGCTCCTCCTACACAACTATGATCTCCCCCTCAATGCAGCAAAACATGTGCAATGGTGCAGGGGATGCAGCATTGAGGCAGTGCAGCTAATTTACCACTGGCACAGGGGTGGACCCAGGGATGGCCGGCATGGGTATCATTTATTAGTGTGAACAGCACTTTTTATATGACAGGGCCTGATGCCACTAAATTATGGGCATAGCCAGTTGACTTATTTTCAGCTTTGATCAGGGCCTCTAGCTAGTTTGATGGAGATATTGCAGCTAGTTGTACAAGTGCACACATGGGCCCTCATGACAAGTCTGGAAGTCCTATAACCATCAGACTGTTACTGGCAATATGACCACTGCCAACAGCGCAGGTGGATCTGACACATTTGGACTGTGGGAAAAGCCCCACAGGCCAATGGCCTGGCAGGTTGCCTCCAGCTAATGGACTGGCAATGCCAGCTGTCTTGAGACACCAGCCCTGCATTACGATCAGCGCTACCCTCCAGATTATGATCCTGCTTTTCCACCAGCCTTAACAAGGCAGTCCAACCACCATGCATAGGTTAGTGGTAATGTGGTGTGCCCCTGGGTGCCCCTGCACTGCCTATGCACTGCGCATGGGAAGTGCAGGGGCCCTCATGACCAGGCCCTTTGCGCTTTCCATTGCCTGATTTGCGGTGACAAGTGCGGCGTGTACTGTCACACCCAATGCACCCCAAGATTGGCGCTGGCTCTATTTGATCCAGCAACAATGTTGTGGTAACTTCCCCACAGAGCTGGCATGAGGAGACATGTTTCTACCGGCCATCCCAGTGTGAAACCCATACTGCCAACAAAGGAGGGAAGACCACACTGGCAGTCTTACCAATGCCAGACTTGCCCGTGCGCCACCCCCTGCCCATCAATGTGATAATGTGCACCATGATTTTCACAGACATACACCATGTGCTGTATTTGTGTGATTGTTTCCTCATTCCTATGTGGCTTACATGGTTGTGTCAGAGTTGTTGTGGGTTCACCCTGTATGTGTTGTGTTCTACAGATTGCAATTTGTGGTGCAAATATTTCTCTAGTGGCACAGTTCTGATCAGCATCAATATGTGTAACTCAAATCTGCGCCAGGTTAGGTACGCAGGGTAGTGCCATGTTTATTGTGAAATGGGACCAACCTGCAACTCCCCCAGCAGCTGCACAGAATAGTTCTCCCTGCTCCCAGACAGGGATTGATACAGCATGATGAAGAAGTGGCTGCCTTGTGGGGATGTATTGTATATGTGAGGGGTGGTGTTCCTTCCTGCACATGTACAAGTAATGTTAGCTAAGGTGCCATTTTAAAGTGTGCTGTAAGATGGCACACACATGTGTTTCGGCAATGGGACATGGAGGTAGCGAAGTGTTTCTGCAAGAGACATCACCATGACGTAACCCCAGGAATGGTATTGACTTTCTTCTTCATCTCTGATGTCTAAGTTGTTTAGGTAGAGTAGGTTTGAATATGTGCAAGGGGTGTTGTGATGCCACAGGCACAGTAATTAGACGTGCCTTCCATCCAATGTGCTGCATATGTACATGTTGATGTATAGCCCTGGTGATTGACGTATGTCCAGGATGTGTATGTGTTGTGGTGCATGGCACAACCAAGGCATGTGTGCATGTGTTGCTTATGTGTGAATTGTGCAATTTGATTCATGGGCAATGTGTCACGCTGCACTCCTTTAGCATGCATTGAGTGTGTCCTGGGTGCCTCCCCCTTCTGGCATTTGTAAAATTGGCAGTTATTTCCCCCAGGCAACTTACCCTGCATTTGTGGTGGTTGTTGGAATTCTGCACTCTCTTGCCTTTGTATTCCTGTGACCCCGGGTGACCGCTGCAATTATCTTCTCCATCTCATCCAGGTCCTCCTGTGGTGCTGGACTTCCACCTCCAGTTTGCAGTGCTGTCTTTCTGTTCCTGGCCATCTTCTCCTTAGTTCTACGCCTGTAATCATGCCAGCGCTTCTTGCACTCCTTAACAGTTTGTTTTTCTGCTGCCACACTGTTGATTTTGACCACTGTTTGCTGCTGTATAGCCTCTCTCTTATCAATTGGCAGTTTGGAGGTGACAAAGAGCTGGTGTTGGTGCTCTGTCACCTCTCTGACAAGGGTGTCGTTCTCCTTCTCACTGAACCAACACTTTCTCTTTTCCTTCTCCTGTGGCTTTAGTGTAGCCTCCTGGCTGGTTCCTAAGAGTATGGGGTCACCTTGGGGTCCCTCCTGGCCTGCATCTTCTCTTTGAATTGCACTCTTTCCTGCTTGTGCATCTAAAGTTGACGTAAATGCGGTGTTAAAATGGGGCAAATCCGTTTGCGACATGTTTACGCGCTGCAAAACGGGTTAGAGTCAGTTTTGCAGCATTACCATCATTTTGCCTTACGACAGTGCGCAACAGCTTAAGTCATTATTTTTTTACTTTAACCATTTCTTAGAGCCATAGTATAAATATGATGCATGGATGGCACTGAGAAATGTCGCAAGCCAACACGAAACCTTTTGGCGCAAAACTGCATTTGTGCAGTTTTGCATCAAAAAGTATAAATATGGGCCTCAGTTTCTCAGTGGTTACATTTCATTAATGCATTCAAGTGTTCACACATGTTAATATTATTAAAGCAAACAGTAAATATAATGTCAAATTTAAATGTGTATTAGAAGAATGATGACATGTAAAAGATGGAGTCTAAACTACGATGCTCCAGTATGCATGCATATATGTATGTATATGGTATTCCTAAAGTGCAAACCATACCTCAAATGCAGCAGAGAGCTTTAAAATATCAAAGAAAAGCATAAAGTAATGACTGTTTGGAAAGGTAGATGAGTTGTGGGTAATTAATGCATTTTGATATAGTAGCCATTATAGAGATGGATCTTCGCCTTCTTCTTGAATTGGAGCATTGGGGACACCATTGTGGCTATAGGGATGTCATTCCATATCCTCTGTGCTGAGATAGAAAAAGCCTGCTACCTTCTTTTTTTTAACACTTCTTAGTCTGCAGTCTGATGGTGTGCTGGCTGCAGGTGCACTGTGAACCAGCAGCAATGGTGAGCTTGTCTGTTTTATAAGCCGGAGTTCTGATCATTATGACTTTGAAAATGATGCAGCTAGTTTTGAAGACAATGTAGACCGGCAAGGGGGGCCAATAAAGGTTTATCATAATGGGGATGCTAAGGTCATATTTCTTCAAGCTCTGGATGAGATGTGCTGTGGTGTATAGAGTGCCATAAAGGGGTGCTAGTCTAGAGTCTGGAAGGCTGTGAAGCAGGGTGTCACCAGCATCCAGATGTGAGAGTATGAGTGCTTGAACAGCAGTGCTGAAGTTGCTTTCTGGAAGACATTGTTTCAATGTCTTTAGAAGGGAGCACTGGTACCAGGATGTCTTCATTTTTTAACAATGTATTATTCCTTGCAGATGAGGCTGGCATTCAGTTTGAATTCAAGAGACTTGGCATTTAGTGAAAACTAGGGTTGTATGCCATCAAGGTTCATGTCATTGAGCCAGGTTTGTACTGTTCCTTGTTTGTTGTTCTTGACAAATAACAGGATCTCTGTGTTGGTTGAGTTGAGCTTCCACAGACGTTGGACATCCAGGTCTGAATGCCATGCAGGCAGTGTTTGAGGTGTTAGATGCCTGAGGAAGAGGAGACTTTCAAGTAGTAATTTGCATTCTTAGAATATTAGTGAATCTTGATGCTGTTTTTTGTGAGTATGGCATCAAGAGGCTCCATGTGAGAGTTTTACGATGACAGGAGTCAGTATGGAACCCTGGGGCACTCCACACGTGATAGTGACCGGTTAAGACCTGGAGATGCCCAAGGGCACAAACTGATGTCAGTTGGAAAGGTAGGAGGAAAAAACTTCAAGAACTTTGCAGTTGAATCCCATTCTAGACTAAACAGTGTGTATGAGTGTGGAATGGCTGATTCTGTCAAAGGCAGTTGATAGGCCCAGCAATATCGGAAGGTAGGGCTCCTCTTCATTTGTGGTCAGGAGGGCATGTCTATGATGTGTGGCAGTGGTTTCTATGCTGCATTGTGATCAGAAGCGAGACTGGTAGTTCTGCAGATGGTTATGTTTGAAGTCATCTTGGAGTTGGACAGACCTCTTTTCAATGATCTTGCCAATAAATGGTAGGTTAGTGATGATCCAGTAGTAGGTTAGGACATCAGCACCTGGTGCAGGTAACTTTAGAAGTGGGAGGAACTGATCTGTTTTGAGTGCTTCTGGGAAGATGCCTTAATTGAGGAAGTGACAATGGTATTTCCCAGTGAGAAAACATTCCCACAGAACGCTCTGATGAAGGATGATGATAAGACATAATCCTTATAAGAAGTGCTTTGAGGGAGTTAAGTATGACAGCGATATTTGGGAGAGATACGGCTTTCGAGCTTGGTCACTTTGGAATTCTAAGGGAAAGGGTATATGCAAGAGATGAAGCAGGTTTGGTGTTTTAAAATATTCCATACTTTCTAGTGATCAAGAAATTGACAATATTTCCTTTTTTTGTAGAGTGAAGAATAGCTGGGCCCAGCAGGGATTGATTAAGTGATTGAATGTCTTCAATAGTGCTCTGTTCTGTCGCTGGCTCCAATGCGGTGTTGGTATAGTATTTTACTTTGGCAGATGTAATAAGCTGTCTGCATGTTGCGAAGAAGGACTTCAGTATTAAGAGTCATTCTTTTTCTCCAGCCTGTTTCATTCCAAATGCATTAAATAAAGACCACTAGGCTCAATGATATATTGTCCACTTAATCTAAACAATATACGATATTTTCTATGTAATTCAAAAGTTTTAAAAGAATACTTTTCAGAACAGGATGTGCAGGTTTAATAGTGATAAAGTGTTTGTGCAGTGTGGAAATAGTGCTAAACAACAATTTTCCAATTAAAATGTCTTGAATTCAGCATAAAAAAAACTTAGCTACGATCCATTTACTGACATTCATCTAATGACAGGGCAATACACTGAATTTGATCCCAACCAGATGCTAGTAGTCCAAGTACTGGCTTTTAAAGTGTTAACATTTCAACCTCTTGTTCAACATGTGTTACTCATATGATCCACTGGGGTCTTCCTCATGATCAAACCAAAAATGTAAGACATCTGGGTCTAACACTAATAACGAACCCCAAGAAGGTGCTCTTAGTTTCCTAGTTGTACATCAAACAGTAATATAAATGTGGGGTTTCACAAGATAAACCAAAAAAAAATCAGCGTAAACGTGTCCTGGTACACTGACAAGATCGCACAAAGAGGACATGCTAGTTACTGCAGCTCCCTCAAATGTATTGGATATGAAACAGGTTGGATAAAAAGATTGATGCATTCTGTACAATGATGGAAATGTTGTTTGAAAATACTCTGACAGAACCACATCAAGTCAAGTTTTTATTTAATGATTTTGAACCCTGAGGAGGTCCACATAAATACACAACAAATATAATAAAATGAACAAGTACATAACAAAAAGCATAAGAAAGCAATTAGACTGTGCTAACGCGCGACAGAATCAATGCTGAATAGTGGAGTCAGAGCTAGAGGACGATGGATCGAAGCAACATAGGTTTCAGGGGATGTCACCAATGGGATGTGTGAGGACCATCAATAACAACAACAATCAATATTATACATTTTCAGTCAATAACTACACCAGTTTAGTAATTAAAAGTTATGGATTTATTTCCCTATCTTAACAACGCTAGTGTCACGAAAATAACTCTCAAACACAAATGATAAGCATATAAGATCAATAACGGCTGGTTAAAACAACGTATATATCTCAATCTAATTAATACAATTAAACAAATTATCCCTGAAAGAATCACACTTATTAATAAAACAAAAACTGGCAATAATCGCAAAGTATACATTAGTTCAGCATCAAATGATCTCAGGACAAATCATGAGCATATCAAGATTAATTCCCTAACTAATCACAAATTAGCATTACATGCTGGCTTCATGTGAAAAGAATTTAGTAACATTAATTTAGAAAACTCTTAACTTGATTATGATATAAAAACTATTAATGTGCAGCAATATAATCATTAGTTGGAGCTGGTACCTGGAAAGCAAGAGAGACACAATTCACATTTATTAACATACATTACCACAATATTAGTAACAGCAAATGATCAGCTTCAGCTTGAGGACACCATCAGCTATCTCATTCGAAGATTTGGACCTAACGACAGCCAGTCTCGAACCTTGTCTGCTCTAGAAGTATAGCACTGGATGTCAAAGGACGAACCGTGCATAATCATTATAGACAGGTTTTTATACTAAAATCGAATCAACTCCTGATTGGTCAGTCTATGGGGTGGTTTCATTTCAGTCAATCGACAAATAAATTGATGACCTAAACGTAACAAATCTACGCTAACTATAACATTTTTTTTCAATGTATCTTTATTTCTTCCGTCTCGTCTGTAACTCCATTGTCTCATCGCCTCTAAAATATCTTGTTTTCAGGAAGAAACTTTTACTGTATTCTTCTACTTCCATCCTCGAGGAAAGACCAGATATTAGTAACATATCCAAACAATAGAACATTTCAACTCATGCAATGCTCAGTTAATACTCAACCTTGTAAGACATAACACTGCAACCCACTAGGGGTAGCTGTGGATATGTCTACACAAGCTTTGAAAACACCTATTATGAAAGCTTTGAATCATGGAAATAACCACAGTGTTTGAATATAATTTTGCTTAGCCACCCCATTTACAATGGGTGATGAAATGGCTCTGTAATCCTACGAGTGCTAAGGCACAGACGGTGCACACTGACTTAGGTCATACTAACATATTACGCTGGCTGCTGGTCCGAGAAGGCCCACGACACACACATAACATTCTATTAAAGATTGCCCGCTGGGTTTGGAATCAATTCGTATTAGCTGGGAATAAGAATCTACAGTACTCCCCCAAGATTCCACTGTTGGCCATCCCAAAAATCGGAAAGATAGCAGCACAGCTACGCCTGACAACATGGCCTGAGAAAGGCATACAAACAGTGGTGGACATATATGGCGACGGTTACCTCTTAACCTATGCGGCTCTGGCCAGCGCCCATAATCTGGGACAGGGGGGCTTCATGGCTTTTGGAGCACTGCGACAATTAGTACGATCCGCATGGAACTGTGGAAATGAAGAACCTAAGGCAGCCCCTATCCTACATGATTTACTAGATAATTCAGACACCCCGATAAACATATCGAGATTATATGGAATCCTGACCGCGCATACTGAACATAGGCAGGAACAAGCAAAAAATAGATGGGACCAGGTTCTTGCTACACCACTTTCACAGCACGCATGGAGCCAAGCTATGACAATGACTTACGCATTGTCACGCAATCCCCGGCTTAGATACACACAGTTTAATTACCTACACCAAACATATTTATCACCATATCGACTCGCACGCATGTTCCCTCAGACGCCGCAGGGGTGCCCCAGATGCGGAGTTGTTGAAGCCACCTTTTTCCACATGACATGGGAATGCCCCCCAATTATGAAGGCATGGAATGACATAGTATCATTGATAACTGAGTGGCTAGATACTCCCTTGTCCCCTATGCCGGAGCTATGCCTATTAGGAATCAGAGATAGACCCAAAGGACGGAAGCAGACAGACAGATGCATTGACTTAGCGCTTGTGCTATATAGGCATCTGATAGCAATGCAATTGAAGGCACCTAGTGCACTAAGTTCCCATCAGTGGCAGACAGATCTGCTACGCTGGGCAAAAGCAGAAGCACACACACTGCAATCACTACAAGACAGAGGGGTCCAAGTCAAGGGCACAGACACTTGGGATATCTTTGTAACTACTTTGGAAAGTAAAGATGACAAGCGCCCCCCTTGAGCAAATAGGTTCGACAAAACAATAAGACAATTCTGATAGGGAGACACACGCAAACGGAGGCACTGATTGTGCACTCCAAAATAAGCAGTAATGAATGACACAGCTATGAGCAACTGAAACAACAGTAGTATAAAGGAAGCGGGACATAGTGAGTAACAGGACGCAGATACACCAGGTCAATTCAAATCAAACCCAAAACAGGGAACATGTCGTAACAGATCACCGGGGATCGGCCCTTATTTCCTATATCCTTTTTCTCCCGCCCTCCCCTCGCGACCAACGTGTTGCCTACGCGGCCCTCCCGCTCGAACCACTGTGGGAACATATAGCACACTACACCCCCTCCTAATGAGGGGCTCTCATAATAGGAAGCGCGGACACCCACCGAGCAGCTCCTCAGATCAAGATCTCTAATTTCTCTTCTTTCCTCCATTCTCTATCCTCTCTTCCTTTACAATTCTTCTCATGTTAACAATGTTTCTAAATGATTTCAGTCGAATTTATAAATATTAATCACATGGCCGAGTGTTCAAAAGATATGCAAATGTAATTAGATCCGGAGCACGAAAAATAAGTGTGTAACAGTGTTTATATGGAACACAATTGTATTTTCTTACTGACTGAAACAATAAAATAGATTTAAAAAAATAAAATAAAATAATAATAATTTTGCTTAGCCAAGAACAGAAAAACAAACATTTCAGAAGTTTCTTGTTTTACACGTTAGTTCAGTACACATTTTAATATGAAAATCATTAATAAACATATTAGAAATTCAAACTCTCACAGTTCCTCCTCTGATGACCGTTCATGTCATCACCTTACTCTTTAATACATTTATTTATTATCATCAAATTCAAAACTTTGTCTCATTTATTTCTGAATTATTTCTTTTTCTCTTTTTATTTTTTTTGTAAAATGTATTCATTTCTATTTCAAAATGTAATTTATTCCTTTCTAATTTTCTCTTCTTAACATGTTTTATTACCTTATAGGTTCCCCAAATCCCAAATAAATAAAACACAATTATTGACACCCATTTTGCTATTGTCAGAATACCATTTCTTCCCACATTGCTAAACCAATTTCCCACAGCTTCAATTCCTTTTTCAGCCTTTTCCCAAATTGTAGTTTATGTTAGTTCTTTCAAATCTTTATTATTAGTGTTAGTCACATTAGTGATTAATTCTTTAACCTTTCCCGAATTATCAGGGATAAAAGAACAACAATGATTAGAACCAATTAATTTACAAACTCTGCCCTCTTTCGCCAAAAGAATGTCTAACGCAAGGCGATTCTGAAGTGCCATAGCTCTTGCAGCAGCCAACTCTGTATCCAGAAGAATAATAGCACCGGAATATCTTGTCAACATGTTATCCACTATTGTGGACAACTTCTGAATCTTAATCAAATTCAAGACTACTCCCACTGAAGGAATTATAGCCCTAAATATGTCTCCCACAATGCTAGAAATTGATTCTCACTTGTGTCTTGTTTGAAATTTCATTGAATCACTTCAACATACTCATGCAATAAGCGATAGAAATCATTAGAAGAAAGCTCTTTTTCCTCATGTAAGTATTTTATATCTATCCTAAATGTATCTTTGGTTAATGATTTATCAGTCAAGTCTGGAGAACTAATTTTCGCAGTCTGATTTGCTCCATCAATCTCACAAACAGACACACCCACAAATAACAATTGACATATCAACACACTTGTTACCGCTAGACCAATACCAAACACTTTGCAACAACTAATTCTACAGTTTTGGTTATGTGAATCCCTAATTTTCTCTGATAGGAAAAAATAATAAAATAAAACATTTCCCAAAAATTTTGAAGTTTCAGAAAAACTTCAAAAACCCCTCCAAATTATTTTTAACGTTTTTTTAATAATGAATTCATTCACTCTTGGAAAGTTCCTTTATCAATTTCGGTATAGCAGCTCGTCTACTTTTAGTTTTTCATTTGTCTTCTCCAGTAATTTAAAATTTCTGTCTTTGCAGCATAAATTTTAATACTCAGTTTTCATTCTCTTTAACCCAATGTCTCTTTCTTGTGAATGTTCACGTTCCGAAATCAGAATTTTCTAAGTCTCTGTCAAAACAATAACTCAAAAATTCTTCTTGCCAGTCACATGTATTTAAATATGCCCATTCAGGTCCAGCATATCTTCTGCTTGCAACTCTTTTCCTTTTTGGTCGCCTTCCACTTTCACTATCTTCTCCACTAGTGTGTTCTTCTCCAGGCAACTCTCTCTCCTCTGGTATTGATGGTATCACATCAACCTTTCCTTTTTCTGCAGTTTTCTCTAGCCAATTGTCTCCTTTCAATGTTCCTTTTGTCAATAGTCTTTTCAGTATTGAGTCTTCACTTGCCTTTGGACCTTTCCCTTCAGATGTTCCCACAATTGGTTCTAGAGTATAATCCACTGGGGCGGGACTATTCTCAATTCCTTTCCCAATGGGGTCTGTCTTGTCTTCGGTTTGGTTTGTCAAACCACCTGCTGCTGAGGTCACCCTCTTCTGAGCAGATCTTTCTTCTGTTGTTCCCTGTTTTTCGTTCTCGTTCGAGGACACCCTCCTCAGATCAAATTCAGTCTCACTTCTTTCTCCTTGAACTGATTTTTTTACTCCTTTTACAGCTTGCTCAACCTCTTCTCTGTTTTGTTCTCTTTCATCTGTTATAGGAGTAGGTATATCTCCCCATTCTCAATATTTTTCTCACTCTCTTTTCCTCGGTTTCCGGTATTCTCAACTGTTGGTAATCTCAACAGTTCCTCTTCTCTTTCTGTTGGATCATGCACTTTTCTCATATGGCTTGCATGCACCCAATTCAGCAAACCAGCACACTTCACAGCAGTTGTTGTAGTAAGCACGATTTGATATGGTCCCTTCCATTGTGGTTCAAGGGAAGACTTTTGCACGTGCTTCCGTATAAGTACCCAGTCTCCTGCTCTCAGACTCTGTCCTTGACCTTCTGTTTGTTGGGCTGTTGCAACTTCCACCTGATGAGAAAAAGACCGAACCACATCAGCCAGGCTTTTGCAGTAATCTAGCACCATATCATCTGTAATATTCACAAGTGCATTTGCAGGTATTGCTAGTAATCTCATTGCTCTCCCCATCAATATCTCATGTGGAGATAACCCAGTCTTTTTGTCAGGTGTACTTCTCATTGACATTAGTACTAGAGGTAGAGCATATGGCCATTTCAAATTTGTTGATGCACACACTTTTGCCAATCGTGATTTCAGTGTTCCATTAATTTGTTCTACTAGACCTAAAGCTCTTGGGTGATAACTGCAATGCAATCTTTGCTGAATGTTTAATGCCGAAAAAAGCAATTTTATCACCTCATTATTGAAATGTGTACCCCTATCGATTCAATTGAGACCGGAAAACCAAAACATGGAATTAGTTCTCGCAAAAGCAATTTAGCCACAGTTAAACTGTCATTTCTCCTTGTCGGGACAGCCTCAATCCAATGACTGAAAATGCATACAATCACCAACACATATTTCAAACCGGCACATGCAGTTATCTCAATGAAATCCATTTGCATTCTACTGAATGGACCTCCTGCCATACCTATGTGACCCATGTTGACAATTGTTCCTTTGCGACATTCATTTGCTCGCATAATATGCACTTATGGCACACCAGCTCTGCAACTTGCCTGAATTTTGGATTGTACCAGTATTGCTTAAAACTCCTGATCATTGCATCCCTTCCAGTGTGTGTTTGACCATGGTAGCACCTTGCCATCTGCGTCAGTAGACTGTTTGCAGGACTACCTTTCTTTTTATTGTCACCCAAATCTCATCCTCCCTTTGTATGCATCATTGTTTAATCCAATCTCTCATTTCCTCTCCTGGCACATTGTTCTGTATTGCTTTCGATTCATCTAGTGTCTCCACTATCTTTACAGTGAAAATGGCATAAATCTCTTCATTTTCAGACATCAATTCCCAATTTCTTTTGAATGAAATTCCATTTAGAACCCAACATTTTACAACCTGGTCTGCATAAGCATTTTAAAAAGTTAGAAAAACCTGTCCTCTTTGGTGTGCACTACATTTGACCACAGACATTTTCTCAGGTTTCTGCACTGCTTGTAACAAATCATGTATCCTTTCCCCATTTCTTACAGGTGATCCTGAAGAAGTTAGGAGCCCTCTTTGTGACCAGATTTGCCGCAAATCATGCACAATTTCAAATCCATACTGACTATCAGTATAAATTGTGACCTTCATTTGATCTGACAATTGACATGCTCTAGTAAGAGCCACCAGCTCCGAAACTTGTGCAGATATCACTCCTTTAAGGCATGAAGCTTCTAGTATGCCTGTGACTGTACACACTGCATACCCCACTCTCAATGCACCCCTGTTGTCCTGTAAACAGGAACCATCAACAAAAAGAATTTGATCATTGTCTTCTAAACAAGTATTTTTAATGTCTTCTCTTAGTTTGGTACAAAGTTATGTCAGTTCCAGACAATCATGTTCAACATCATCTATGTTGGACAGATCTTCCCCCTCATTTGGTAGTAATGTTGCCGGGTTAAGCAATGTGCACCTTTTTATTATCACATTTGGTGCCCCTAGAATAATTGTTTCATATCGAGTCAATCTTGCATTTGTCAAATATTGTGTCTTTGACCTTGTGAACAGTATTTCAATTGAATGAGGTACCATCACTGTCAGAGGATAACCCATCACAATATTTTCACTTTGAGTTATACTCTGTTCAACAGCTGCGATAGCTCGAAGGCATCCGAGTAGGGCTACTGCAACATTATCCAGGGTAGCTGAAAAATATGCTACCGGGCGATTGACACCACCATGTTTTTGTGTTAAGACAGACAAAGAACATCCATCTCTCATATGACAAAACAATAGGAAAGGTTTTGTGTAGTCAGGCATAAATGAAGGTGGTGCTTGACGCACACTCCCTCTCAGCTCAGTGTAAGCTTTCACACATTCATCCATCATTATAGAATCTGAAACATCCTTCTGCGTCAATCTTTGCAATGGCTTTGAAACCGCTGAAAAGTTTGGGATCCACGGTTGACATTAACCCACCATTCCCGAAAACATTCTCAACTCCTTTTGGGAACTCGGTATCTTTCATTTTCATTATTGTCGCTATTCTCTCTCTGGAAATATTCCTTGACCCTTTCTCAATCAAATGTCCCAAATACTTCACCTCTTGCTGACAGTATTGCAACTTTGCTGGAGAAACTTTATGACCATTGTCTCCCAGGAAATTCAACAATGCAATTCTATCCTCCCTACAGCCTTCCTTTGTCTTAGATGTGATTAGTAAGTTATCAATGTACTGCACTAAGGTTGACTTATAGGGCATCACCAACAACTCCAAGTTCTTTTTTAATATCTGATTGAAAATTGATGGTGATTCTGAAAATCCTTGAGGAATCCTGCACCAACAGTACACTCTAGTCAGGCATTTGAAACAAAAGAGATATTTACTGTCCTCATGAAGGGGTACGGAGAAAAATGATTGGCACAAATCAATGACTGTAAACCACTCTGTATCACATGGAATCTGAAACATTATTACTGCTGGATTGGGTACCACTGGACAATACTTCACTACAATGTCATTCATTTTCCTTAAATCCTGAACCAAACGTATTTTCCCATTCGGCTTCTTCAAACCCATGATTGGTAAATTACATGGACGGCTCATCACTTCTTTTGAAACTCCTTGTGCCACAAATTGTTCTATCAGTGGTCTTATTCCTTATATGATTTCATTTGTCATTGGGTATTGAGCTGTTTGTGGGAACACCACATTCTCTTTACCTGCCACCTTGACTCCCACAACTCCTTTAATCAAACCAATGTCTTTTCCTGAAAGATCCCAAACCTTTGTTCTAACCCTTTCCTGCAGATCACTCAGCAAGTCTATCTTTTCAAACACTGGAAAGAAACTCATTAAGTCCTCCAAATTGTGTTCTTTGTGTGTCTCATCCTCATTGACTACCTGGTCCTCCTCCACATTCAACAAAGCTGGTTCACAACCTCTCATCTTTTCCCTTCATCTGCTGTCAAATCTTCCTCATCAACAATAATGGTCTCCATTGTAATTGCTTTTCTGGAACACTTAATTGAATAATTTATTTTGCACAGCAAATCTCTTCCCAGCAATGATACTGGACTGGAGTCACAAACAACAAAACTATGATAGTCTCTGAAATTTCCAATTTTCACAAGAGATGGTTCTGTGTTAACTAACTGTTTATTTGCAAGCCCTACTGTCTGCACTGTCCTCTCAGAAACAGGTATGTCTTGTAATTCCACTGTCCTTATCGTCAAGCACGTTGCTCCTGTGGCAACCAAAAAATTAACCTCATGGCCATGTACTTCACCCTACACAGAAGGACTTCTCTGATCCACATCTAATGATGCACCCATCATGAACCCCTCCTCATCTGAACTACTCAACTGCCATTCAGCGTTTATTTCACTCTCACTTTGTAAGGGCAACTGTGTTTACACATTTGTTTGTACTCAGATTCATGACAACCTGCGAAAGCATAACCTGTTGTTGTTCCATTGGGCTCTGTACTAATTGAACCTGTCTCGGTATTTGCATTTGCTGTACAGGCACCATCTGCACCTGTGGCTGCATTTGTTGCATTTGTGGCATTTGTCCTTGTTGTACCTGAGGCTGCACATTTTGCACTTGTTGCACCGGCTGTAAAGGTTTAAAACCTTGCATGTTATTCACATTATTCAGAAAATTTTGATTTTGACCTCCCATTCTAGATCCTCTCATGCCTCGAAAAGAATTAACACTATTTGTTTGCTGAACCATTCCTCCTCCCTGATTCAACATCGGACACTGTCTTTTCCAATGTCCCAGCAATTCGTAAATGTGGCAAGGTAACACTTTTCGCCACTGGTCATCCTGTATCACCACTAAACTCAAGACCACATTTCTATTAACTACTGGAATCATCATTCATTTTCTTCTACCATGAACTTGATTCGGAAACACACCATTTCCCTGGGGCAACTGTAGCAAATTTCCCTGCACTCCTGTCTGCGCTTCCTTAATCTGCATCACCATCGCTTTTTCTTTCAGCTTCTTTTATTTCAACTCAATTTCATCACTACAATGTTTAGCATACTGAAGAACTTCATCAATCAGCTTTGCCTGCCAACATATCAAATGATTTTAATCATTTGTCTCACTTCTGGTTTTAACTCATCAACAAATGTTTTCAATTTCAATAGTTTCTGCACCACTAAATTGTTTGAATGCCTTCAAGAACCTCTCATAATACGCATGAACTGGCTCCTTCCCTTCTTGTGCTGTTCTATCAATGCGCTGCCAATCAACGCTTTTCAGCGAAACTCTTGTTTTTTTAGGAATTCAATGACTTTATAGTAATATTTCATTACTTCAGGAGATGGCGCACCTCTTTTCAAATCTCTTTGCGGTTCATTCGTCGGCCAATCAACACTCCTTTTACATTCAACCCACAAATCTGCTGGTTCCACAATGTCAAAAAGTGTATTCAAATCTTCCCAAAGACACTTTGAAAGTTTCACAAACCTATCTGTCTGTTGATACCACTCCATTGGCTTCTCTCTCAGTCTTGGATAATCATTTGTAAAACTTATGATGTCTCTTCTATTGAAAGGTACATGAATACAATAACCTCCTGTCGTTTCCCTCATTGGTAATATTTTTACTGCATCTCCTGCCTGTATCCCATCATCTTTCTTAAGTCTTTCTCTTTTCCTGTCCCCTTTACTCTCCCATTTATCCAATGTCCTCCAAATCTGCACTTTCTCAAGTAACTCTTTGAGATGCATTCTCATCCCTGCAGATCTCATGTGAACAAAGTCTTCTTCCTCCAAACTCAGCCTATAACTCCTTCTCAATGTTTTCATCTTTGTCAAATTAATGTCATAATCATCTACTACATCTTGTAACTGTTGATAAACTCTGTTCGCTCCTTTTGTAATGACTTTACATAGGTATCTCAGTTGCCCTTCGGTATACGACTCAAGTCTGTTCACTCCCATTGTTCCCTCTAAAAGCTCACTCCCTTCCATATTTAATCTTACTCTGCTTATCATTTCTTCCTCCTTTTCCTTTCTCTCCTGTTGTTTTGAACTATTTAAGTCCTCCAACCATTCTGTTATTTCTTGTGCAGACAAGCCTTTCAGTGATACTCCAATAGCTTGTGCACCTGCTCCTCGCCCATGCCCTGAACTCGTACTCGGTTGTTGAGCCATTGTTCCTGATGTCTCGAATTTGTCTCATTTAAACTTGGACCCCGTCTATTCTGCACATTTAGCAATTAATTCTCTCCATTATTGTCTACTCAATCATAAAATGGAGTCACTGGACCCATCGTAGTAGGTGCGTTAATTGCATCTGGATTCATCAGTGTTCCAGCTCCCGGTGTTTGTTCTGCTCTCATGCTCTGCATTTGTGGAAACAGTATATGTACAGGTTCTCTTATCTCTGTTCCTTGATAACCCTGTGACAGTATTATGTTTGCCATTGTTCTCATAGTCTGGATCTCTCGCTGTACCTCAGGAATGTTAATTTCAAACTGTTCTCTGTTGCTCAACGAGTCATTAAAATTACTCTGCATCTGAACTCTCTCATGAATCGGGTCACCCCTCGCTGATTCTGAAGTAAATAGTGCAGTAGGAATTATATTACTTATACCACTCCCATTTAATCCATTTATATTCTGCTGTCTCACATCGGGTGGAAGATATGTTTTTACAGCATGGTTAACCACCTCGTCTTCCTCCGTGTCATCATCGTTAAACATGACCCTTTTCAACTCTTTTGTGTTTTGTTCTAATGAACCCTTCTTCTTTTTCTTTCCATCTTTTGTTTTAACCTCGTCTTCATTTGTTCTTGCTGGAAATAACCTAACCCCATGTAACGTATCTTCTCTCCATCTTTTCTGTTCCTCATCCGACATCGTTTCAGACAGTGTTTTCTCTACCCATCTAATTTCCTTTTCATATTTTAAAGCCTTCTGTTCCTTCGCTACCAGCTCTCATACAGCTAATGCCTCATACTGCGCTGGCCTCGGTGGAGGTTTAAGACTGTACATCTTCGTTCTCAGGTTATCCAGAACTGTTAAATTAAACGTACCATGTTCTGGAAAAGTTAAACAACCCTCTTTCTTTATAATTTTGACCCAATGCTTCAACCGACATGCCACTGCACTTCTCTCCTCAAACACAATATATGCTGGAGTATTTTCAGGTGGACAATCTCTCCTTCCAATGCTGGAATGTATTCATCACCCCTCGATTCACATTTCAAAGTTTGAAAAACTTCATTTTGACTCAATTTATTCAAATGTGGTATCCACAAAAAATTAATTTCAAACTCAACTTGAACAAAAACAACTCAACAAGCAGTAAACAAAGTTAAAGAATGAATAACCAATCATGTAAAATGACTACTATCCCACAATTCTCTTCTAATTATCGGACTGATTGACAAATCCATGCGTGACTCCTTTCTGTCGATCAGCCAATCCCAGCGCGGCACTACTACGTCACACTCAACACATTCACTCCCCTCAGCACCTTTGCTGAGAAGCTGACAAGGTCTATTGTACTAACCTTTCACAACTCACACACAGATCAACGCAATATTAATTTGTGATGTATCTTAAAAATAAGAAAACAAATTTGCTCATTTACTACAGGTAGGGTGACACAAACGGTTCAGAACCTTCCAAAGAAACCTTCAGCTTTCGCCTACTCCTTTTTCACAGTTCCCACAATCGTGAGTAAACCTCGACCAGTGAACTTTACTACTCCACTGTTCCTTGGACTATTGTCAAGTGCACTTAGTACTCACCAAGTTTTCAGTATATTTTCATTCACACCAATTTCTCACAAATTCGATTCACCAATCACAACAGATTGGTCTACTAAATGAACGAATTACAACATATACCAAGTGTCTATCTACACTTGTCCTTATATTCCGGAGTCCCAGACCCCACTTTCTCATGGTCTGTCATCAACAACCACGTGGATAATTTTTACTGCATTAAGTGCCACACTCAAATGAGGAACGCCGCTTCCCTACTCTCATACCTATAGGAGTACGTCCACTCCATCTAATCACTAATTTGAGTATCTCTACTCCTTTAAACTCATGTTCGACACACTCATCTACAAATTAGCTAATGCTGTGCAAGTGCAAACACTTTATTCTCCTTATTCATATACAATCAAACACCGCCAAGAATATACTCATCAACCTCTGGAATCTCCAAAAACCGGGGAAAGTCACTTAAGGCAAATAGACACTCATCATGTTAAATCCTTTTAACAATTTTGAAAAAAAAGAAAGACAGAACAAACGAGCCACTTTGATACACCTGAACCTCACAGACCCATTATGACATCATCTAATCAATGACGTAACCATAATCTGCTACCAAAAACTACTAAAGCGCCACAGAGTCCTAGCTATTATCAATACTGAATAGTGGACTCAGCGCTAGAGGACGATGGATCGAAGCGACATAGGTTTGAGGGGATGTCACCAATGGGATGTGTGAGGACCATCAATAACAACAACAATCAATATTATACATTTTCATTCAATAACTACACCAGTTTCGTAATTAAAAGTCATGGATTTATTTCCCTATATTAACAACGCTAGTGTCACGAAAATAACTCCCAAACACAAATGATAAGTATATAAGATCAATAACGGCTGGTTAAAACAACATATATATCTCAATCTAATTAATACAATTAAACAAATTATCTCCAAATGAATCACACTTGTTAATAATACAAAAACTGGTAATAATGGCAAAGTATATATTGGTTCAGCATCAAATGATCTCAGGACAATTCATGAGCATATCAAGATTAATTCCCTAACTAACCACAAATAAGCATTACATGTTGGGCTTCATGTGAAAAGAATTTAGTAACATTAATTTAGAAAAATCTTAACTTGATTATGATAAAATCATTAGTTGCAGCTGGTACATGGAACGCAAGAGAGACACAATTAACATTTAATAATATACATGACCACAATAGTAGTAACAGCATATGATCAGCTTCAGCTTGAGGACACCATCAGCTATCTCATAAGAAGATTTGGGCCTAACGGCAGCCAGTCTTAAACCTCATCTGCTCTAGAAGCATAGCATTGGATGTTGAATGCCGAACCTGCCTAATCATTCTACACAGGTTGTTACACTAAAATCTAATCAACTCCTGATTGGTCAGTCTATGGGGTGGTTTCATTTCAGCCAATCGACAACTAAATTGATGACCTAAACTTAACAAATCCACGCTAAATATATAATTTTCTTTCGATGTATCTTAACTTCTTCCGTCTCGTCTGTATCTCCATTGTCTCATGGCCTCTCGAACATCTTGTTCTCAGGAAGAAACTTTTACTGTATCCTTCTACTTCCATCCTCAAGGAAAGACCAGATATTAGTAACATATCCAAACAATCGATCATTTCAACTTATGCAATGCTCACTTAATACACAACCTTGTAAGACATAGCACTGCAAACCACTAGGGGTAGCTGTGGATACATCTACACAAGCTTTGAAAACACCTATTATAAAAGCTTTGAATCATGAAAAATATCCACAGTGTTTGAATATAATTTTACTTAGCCAAGAACAGAAAAATAAACATTTCAGAAGTTTCTTGTTTTACACGTTAGTTCATTACACATTTTAATATGAAAATCATTAATAAACATATTAGAAAATTCACACTCTCACAACTGCCTAACCCTTTTGTTATATTTGAAATAGAATTCATATGGGGATTTCTCTAAGTGTTCTAGGGCGAATGTAAAACTACTAGAATATAGAGATTTTTATTTTTTTCAGTTAAAAAATCTCTTTATTTAAAATTCTGTTAAGGAGTTACCATCACTTCTCAGACAACAGTAAGCCCACTGGACCACACCCACCAGACCTTGTGCAAAGGAGCTTCTAATCCCAAATTCCAATCTTTGGGCAGCAGCAGCCACAAGGGTATTATAAAATAATAATCTCCTTAGTATTTCCCTCTCTCTTTTATCTAGTAAGCACCATCTTGCAAAATCAACTAACTCCACTACATACAAAAAGGAAGCCAAGATTTAAGTCTAATATACAGATAACAGTTGGGAGAAGGGCCTCCTACCCACGGCATTATAAAATGTGCCTTACCCCTTGGCTTGTGATTGTGCTTTGCTGACATTTTTAGAGATGTGATCTCTGTTATTCAACATGCTGCACATACTTTTTCCCAAGAAAGTGTAAGGTCTAACCAATTCTAGTTCTTGGGAGCCTAAGTACCATGATAAATAATACATAATTTCTTCCCATGAAAGCATAGAACTTTACTTGTTGGGCACTTGATTTTCAAATAGTACACATCAGCATACTCTACTGTTGTATCAACCACATGTGTTTGCGCTGATTGTTTACCCAGGTTTGGAAGAATACAGAGTGAGCGTTAATGAGCATGAGTTGTAATGTGTATTCTGTAGTTTGAGGGTCTGTGGTAGTTAGCGGGATATGTACGAGGATAAGTCTGTGTTTTGTGCGAATGCTATTGGAGTATTTGTGTCATCTGCATTTTGGTATGTTCATGGGGTTTGGCAGCATGCGGTTCTGAGTGATGCACATGATTTTGTCTTACCATGTAAGTTACAGTGTAACTGGGGTTTCTGGCCTAAGTACCTTCCTCGGCATAACGGCCTCTAACGGGCAATGCCCTGATCTGTGTCTTCCATTGGATGGGAGAGCCTGGGCAATAGTATGCCCTTAAGAGTTAACTGAAGTAGGGAGATGGGAGGAAGGGTTATTACGTCCTGTGCAGAAGGCTGATGGAAAATACAATGATGTCACTTCCTGTGCAGATGCACAAGGGAAAAGTCCTGTAGATTGGTTTATTCTTTGAAAGGCGGTTGTGTTGGGAAACTAGTGATGTATGCATGTAGATAAAGTCAATGAGTCAGCCCACTTCAGCCATTGTAGAACTTCACTTGAAGTAAGGGCCTTTTATTTATGCACCTACATAAACTCCCCTTTAAAAACAAAATCACCAGTGTCAGGCTTTTGAATGCACTTGTAGTTACCAATGACAACTAGTACCTTAGTTTAGTATGGTTTCATAACATACTTTGATAAGAAATGTAGAGAAATCTGCAATACTGACTTTTTTTTATCATAAACCACATTGGCATACTACCCTGTGGAAAACAAGTACAAATTATTAAAATACCAAAAGTGTGTATTTAAACATATAAATTGAAGTCACACTCTCTCCACTTTGTGGACGTCATTTGATACTCTTTCTCTTCACTCGAGAGGGACACCTTATAAACGCTCAAGGTACTGCAGCTTGATGAAAGGATTTTCTAATGTTTTGGCATCTAACTTGAAAGGGATCTCTAGTACTGACTTGAGGTGCTGTAGTCTGGTGGAGACTTCAGTTGAAGCTGATTCGAGATGGACACCTAATAACTACTTGAAATATTATAGCTTTGTGAAAGAATTTTGGGGATCTTGTATTTGACTCCAAAGGGGCCCCAGTAAAGGCTTGAGGTACTGAAAGTCTTCTTGTTTCTTCCTATCAAAGCACAGGAGCCATGGCCATAATATAGACAGCTTCAATTTAGTTACATACATCTGCAACACCAGTCAAAAACAAGTTTGCCAAAAATAAAGCGTAAGGCACAAGAATTTACCAATGACTGCTAGCACCTATGTATACTAGGTTGTCATCAGAAGTGTTCCATAGTCATAGAGACCCATGGAGGCCCAGATTTACTAACCCTTTGCATCATGTTTGTGTTAATTTTGTAACAAAAACCTGATGCAAGGTTTTCAGTTGGGATTCACTATCCAGTAAAAATCTGGATGTGCGTGGAATAGTATCCCAGAGTTAGCCAATGCTGAACAATCTGCTCCCTAGCTTTCCTTTCTTCAAGGGGGCATTTCTTGGGTAGTGCATGGGTGTTTCCAAAAAAAAAACACCCATGGGTTTTGAAGAAACTCCTTCCATACAAAGAATCATAGATAGGGATTTGCACCAAACTCCTGTGCTTTCTCGAGGCAGGCACAAAGAGGAGAAAGGCCTTAATTTCACCTTGTTTTTCCCTACTTTGCATGTGTGCTACACAGTACACATGCACATTGGAAAAACGTAAAGTATAGCTTTTGTACTGGGACAGACCTCTTCCATTACAAAATCTATGCTTTAGAGACCTGAAGACACCCTATGGCGCAAGGGTGTCTGTGTTGGTATATAAGTCCTAAAAGTGAGCCATTTCAGGGAGAGAGGTAAACAGCTCTACATCTTAGAAGATATAGGTGGTCATTATGACATTGGCGGCCAGCTGACTGCCATGTCGGTGATGGCGGTAGTACCATCGCTAGGCCGGCAGTAATGACAGCCAAATAATGACCATGGCAGTGATCTCTCCCATAGATAGCCAATATACCACCCTAACCGCCAGTGCAAGATGACCACTGACAACAGCGGAAGCCCTCCCCAGGCAGGCAGAAGACAAGAATCCGCCCACCATATTATGACATAGCAGACCGCCAGGATTTCCGGGGCATTAGCAATGCCACCAAAAGCCTGGTGGAAACACAATATATAAAAGGAGACACTCACCTCCAGGGACACAGAGGAGTCCGCGGCCGCCATGGAACCAGAACTGTAAGTCTTCCCGATGCTGTATCACTCCATGGCCAACCAGGAGCACCAATGCCGATAAAGAGGACGACGTGGAGTACAGCTGCCTAGCACACAAAGAAAGGAGGGGAGAGTCACACACGCACAACACACACCATACACACACACCCAGAACAATCTGCAGAGTAAACAACAGCAACATCAGCCAGTAAAGAAAGCCAGGAGGTGCCACCTCTGTATTTTGCTGGACCTGCGCCCACAACAACTGAGGCAACTATATACAAAGGGCCATTGGCCAGTCTAATGTCAGCTATTAGCCACAGGGCAACGTCCAAGGCCCAACTTGACTCCTGACAGCCTAGTCACTCCCCTGGGCAGGGGCATCATGGAGATGGTAGGCAGGCACCTAAGGGGGCAGGGCGGTTCTTCTTGGAAGGGGGGTCCTTGGGCTTGGAAGGGGTTGGATCTTTTCCCTTTTGTCTTGGGGCAGAGTGGCTTTGGGACGGAGGGCCGGAGTACCACCCTTCTTCACCTTAGTGGCAGGAGTACATTTAAGGGGAGGAAGAGGAGTTGATTTGGAGCTGGAGGGACTGGGCTGGGGGTGTGGGACTTTTCTCTTACGGCAGGACAGGGGTGGGGGAGGGAAGAGGTCAAGGCGGGAAAGGAAAAGCTTCTTAGGACCAATGGGGCGAGGTGTTGGAGGAGGAATGGGAGTGCAGGTATAGGGAGTGGTTGTAGGAGGAGGAGGTGTGCTGGACTTGGGTGCAGGTGCATGGACAGTGTGCGTGTGTGAGGTGGATGGCTGTTGGGGGTCTGAGTGGAAGCATTTGTGTGTCTTTGTAGTGGGGCAGACAGGGTGGGGGAGGACAAACAGGACATGTGGATGAACGTTGTGGTGGTGTCTGCAACTGAGGTGGGTGTGCTGCATGAGGTGGTGATGGTGGTGACTGCGCATGTGGTGTGTGAGGTGCATGTCTGCAGGTCTGCTGTTGTGGTGGATGTGGGCAAGGCTGTACAGGTGGCAGGATCAGGGACTGTTGATGCAGTGCATGCAGGTGTGAGTACTGATGTAACTGTGAGGGAGGAGGAGGAGGAGGGAGGCGGAGGAGGGAGAGACAGTGGAGGCAGTGGCTGTTGTTGTGTGCGCAACTGTTTGTTGGCTGTGTGTGCTTGAGGGCTGAAGTGTGGTGCCTGTGTTTGTCTATGTGAGTCCTCTCTGTTGTTTTGGGTGCATGCTTGTCAGATTCTGTGCGTGTGATGGGTTGGGGGAGAGGAGACAGGGACTGGGAAGAGGTAGTTGGAGGGGGAACAAAAGAAACAGGGACACTGGCTGCCGTCAGAGAGGAGACCAGAGCCTGAAATTATCTCTCTAGGGCCACCAAGCCACTGTGAATGCCCTCCGGGAAGGCATTGCATTGCTGCATCTGGGATGCCAGCACCTGGATGGCATTCACTATGGTGGACTGCCCTACAGAGATGGATCTCAGGAGGTCAATAGCCTCCTCACTGAGGGCAGCAGGGCTGACTGGGGCAGGGCCTGAGGTGCCTGTGGCGAAGGAGATGCCTACCCTCCTGGGTGAGTGGGCCTGAGGTGCCTGTGGTGAAGGAGATGCCTACTCCCCTGGGTGAGTGGGCATGGGCAAGTCAGCGGGGGGCTACTGGGAGGGCGGTGCTGGTATGGGGGGTGGTGGCTATACCTATAGCTGGGGTGGTTCCAGAGGTGTCCGCCACCACCAGGAAGCTTCCAAAGGAGGAGGAATCAGAGTCAGTGTTGTCACCTCCTACCCCCGTTGTAGTGCTCCACTCATCCTCCGTCCCACTGGTCCCCTCGGCATCGGCAGACTCTGCCTCCTAAGTCCCATGGACTGCAGCACCCTCACTCGCCGGTGCCCCTGCTCCTTCGCCAGATGATGCTAATGCACACATGGACAGGATGACAAAAAGAGACGGGGGAGAAAGAAAGGAAGTACAGGGTCAATCACAACACCAACAGCACAGATGGCATATACATCACAATCACTCCCTGGGCCTAAGAATGGGCAGAATGGACCACAGTGACAAACCATTGTCTAGGTACAACAGCGGTAAGGACCCCAAACACTATCATCTGCACACCTACTGGGACAAACTAAGCCCTGTCTGCCATGGCAAGTTAGCTACGTAGCAATACCAAACATGCATACCATTCTACATAGCTAAGCAGGACCAGGCAGGAATGTCTAAACCTGCATATTGGGGAATCCACTGACTAGAACCATGCACCCAAATCCCAACATTATTTGTTACCCGGTTCCTATGCCAGGTTACAAATATTGAATATCACACACACTGTACTCACCCCCTTGTGGCTGCCCTCAGGCGCCCACCCAACTCAGGATTTGCCACCCCCAGTATGCAAGCCATTGGGGGGGTCAGGCTCAGATGGGCACCTCTCCCCGTTGGGAGGCCATCCCTAGCTGGGCCTCCGCAGTCTTCCAGGCCCAGCGTCTCAGGTCCTCTCACCGTTTCCTGCAGTGGGTGCTCCACCGGCTATGAACTCCCAGGGTTCGCACATCCTTGGTGATGGCATGCCACAACCCCTTCTTTTGATGGGCACTGGCCTGCAGAGGAAACACAGACAGAAGGACACCATGAACCATACAATCCAGCGTGCCACACAAATGGCCTATATACTGCAAATGCCCCTTATCAAGCACACACATGACCGTACCTTTGCATTCACACACCCCAAATGACACACTGCTAGCAAACACATACATCTCCATGCAGCCATGTCGCATGCAACGTATCCATGATGTACTCACCTGTTGGTCTGGAGGCCCATACAACTTTCCATACATGGGTAGGACCCCATCCACAAGCCTCTCCAGCTAATCCAACATGAAGGCTGGGGCCCTTTCCCCAGTTGCATGGGCCATGGCAGGTTCCAGACACAGGTCACAGCAGCACATGCAGTGGAGATGTCATTGATTGGAAAGTCAGGAATCAAGTGAAGTATGAGTAAGAAAATGGCGGTCGCGGCGGTGAACACCCTCAACGCCGGCGTTAATTATCATTAGTTCCTGAACTCCATAGAGCCCCATGGTAACTAATGAGGAATTGCATGGTGATGCAGACTGCCTTCCGCCATGAAGCCTAATGCTGTCGGAGTGAGATCACTTCCACCTGTCCCTGCATTTAGGACAGACGGTTGCCATTTCCTAATTCTAGTACTCATGTATTGAATTAAAATGTGCGTCATTGGTGTAGACTGTACACACCTATACAATTCTAGTGTCCTACATACATACATGCTATGTGTACTCTGATGTCATGTCTCCATAGGTCCTGTCGTTACACCCATTTTACTTTTGGCTCACTTAGATACCAACCACTGCGGAGGAATAGGAGGAGGAGGCAAGCACCTGTGTTCAGACGACTTGAGCAGCTGTCTACACTGGAGGACAGGAACATCATACTCACCTATCATCTGGACAGGGACACAATCACAGAGCTGTGTGCACAATTGGAGACTGATCTGCTACCTGATATCGGTTGCACCACAGTAATCCCCCCTCTTGTGCAGGTACTCTCAGTGCTCCATTTCCAGGTGACTTTGGGCTTGGCTGCAGGAATGTCACAGCCAATTTTCTCGATTGTGCTTGGAAGTGTTTTGGCTTCCTTGCTCAAACACATGTGCAACTACATCACATTCCCCAGGTTGATGATCTGCCAACTGTGAAAGCTGGATTTTACGCCATGGGACACACACCGTGATCGGGCCATTGACGGGACCTATATTGCCTTGGTCCCTCCCAGGGCAAATGAACAGGTGTACAGGAATAGGAAGAGTTTCCACTCTCTGGTCTTGGTCTTGGCAACTGTCTCTGGTGTCTGTCTGAGTCGCAGGGAACATTTGCAGGGCGGTTCACCTTCTGCAAGGGTAGGGGTGCTGGTGGCCTGTGAGTCCTGTGGCGGGGCCTCCTGTCTGCTAGCTGCAGCAGATGTAGAGGGCTGGTCAGTACACTTGCTAGTGGTAGGGGCCCGCTGGTGTGCTGTGTAGTCCACGCATGATGTCCGCCATGTCACCCAGCACCCCTAAAATAGAGCCCATGGTGGTATTCAAGGCCTGCATTTATTGCATGATGGTGTTCCCCCTGCAGCCACTGATTCTCCTGCATGATGTTTAATACCTGACCCATCCTGTCCTGGGATTGTTGGTATGCCCCCAGGACATTTGTAAGTGCCTCCTGGGCAGTCCGTTCGCTGGCGTCCCTGGCACCCTGTGCCTGTGTCCCCTAAACGGTGTGCCCACTCGCATTTACATCAGGACCCTCATTGTCTTGCCTGTGTGGTGTGGACTCGGGTCCCTGTATAGGTGGGCACACTACTGTTTGATGTGTCCTGGAGACAGAGGTATGAGGACATTGGTTGGCTGCAGTGGTGTTTGAGTCTGAGGGGGGCACTGTGGTTGACTGGGTGTGGAATGTGGTAGCCAACTGACCTGTGGTCCCAGATGGGCCAGGGAGTTCCTCCAGATTGAGACATCCAGAGTTGCTGCCATCACTGAGGGCATCTTCTGGTGGGGTACTGGGTTGCTGTGGCACCTCCTCGCCACTGACATTGGTTGGGTCCCCTGTGGGGATGTAAGTGATGTGTTAGGGTAATTGTCTGTGACATTGTGACATGTTACGCAGTCCTAGCTTTCCCAATGATAATGGTGTTATCCTCCCATCATTGGTAGTGTATGGTGATGTATTGTAAGATTGGTATTTCTCCATGCCGTCCCAACATTGGTGTTGGGTGTGCATGCAGTGCTGGGAGGTGATGTGTTTGCAGTGTGTATGGCATGCAGGGATTGACATTTAGGTGTGGTAATTGGGGTAGTGCACTGTGTGGGATGGAGTGGGGTGAAGGGAGTCCGGGTCAGGGCGTGAGATTGCATGCAGGTATGGGGTGGTGGTAAATTGTAAATGGTGATCACGAGTGTCCAGTCCTCCAGCTACTCCAGTGAGTCCCTCAGGATGCAGTATTGCCAAGACTTGCTCCTCCCATGCAGTCAGCTGTGGGGGAGGAGGCCAGTCCTTTAATGGCGAGCTGGTGCCTTGCTGCAATGGAACGCACCTTCCCCCCGTAGATCGTTCCACCTCTTTCAAATGTTGTCCTTTGTGTGTGGATGTTGTCCTACGGCATTCACCCTGTCCACGATTCTCCGCCATAGCTCCATCTTCCTGGCAATGGAGATCTGCTCTACCTCTTCTCTAAACAATTGTGGCTCTACACTGACTATTTCCTCCACCATGACATGCAACTCCTATTCTGTGAAACGAGGGTGCCTTTGTGGGGACATGGGTGTTGTGTTGTGTGGTGTGTGTGTTGTGCAGAGGGTGGTAAGTGATGTGGTGGGGTATGTGGTATGTGGTGCGTGACGGATGTGTGGGTAGTTGTGCTATGTGTGTGCAGTTGTCTCTGGGATTGGCGTGGCAATGTGTAGTGGTCTTTGCGTGTTTGCATAGGTGTGTGGGTGTTGTGGGGGGTGTTTTATAGTGCTGTTGGTGGGTGTATGGAGTGTGTGTATTTGTGTCAGGTGTGGGTTTTTTGTTCTGGCCAAAGTTGTCTTGTTTTGCTTTTGGGTGGCCATTTCCACCTTGGCGATGTGCACCGCCAATGGTTTACCACCGTTGAATGTCTGCTGTGGTGATTCGTGGGTCATTATTTGGAGGGTGTTGTTTTGGTGGCGTAACGGTATGGGTGATAGTTCTGAGTTTATCGCGTTAGTTGGGTCTGGACAATTTTTGGTTGTGACTGGTTTCTGTCGGCTTTGTGTGCGTGTGTCATAATCTGGCAGATAGATGTTCGCTTCCACGGCGGTATGTTGGCAGCTGTCATCACGGCAGTATTCAGTATTTACCGCCAATGTCATAATGACCACCGTCATGTTGTTCTGCTCTCTTCCTTTCACGCAATGGAGCACAACAACTTTAATTCTATCATAGTAAATCTAGCCCAAAGTATTCAAGGGCTTATTTAGCTTAATGGTTGCCCAACCATGAAGCAAGAATCTGGTATCAACTCAGTCCTTTGTCTTGTGACTGACAAGCTTGAAAGATGAAATGCGGTACCCTTACCCTGTATAAAAGTCATAAAACACAACATAAATTTAAAAGCAGTTTCTTTGTGTGTTTTGAAGTTTTGTCTTGGTAGTGTTATTCTATTTAAGAGTGTAATGTTGTCATTCTGCGATAGAAAATGGGACACATGCCCAGACAGCACACTGCTGCAGCCTCTAAGGATTCTCCAGCCGCCTTCCCACGTATCTCTGTCATTAATAATACATTTTTAACGCCCTTAGCAAAATGTACACTGCAACCAACAACACATTGTCATTAGGCAAAAGTACAAAGAAGCAACCATCAACCTACATAATGTCATGTTGAATGTTCCTCACATGGAGAGAATATTTTGCATTGTGGTAAATGATGCAATATTTGTACACATTTATGGACACGCAAGGGATTTATCGAAAGTTACCTGTTATAGCCTGTTGTAATACTACAGCCGGTATATAGCGATATAATGGCTTGCAGTATTCATTGTGTGCGGTGTTACGTCATCATTTCAATGTTCAAACAAGCGTGGTGATAACACATTAATTCTGCATGTTTTTACCTGTTCTGATGTGGGCGGACTCGGACTGTGCTGCTTTTGGCTGCACGAATTCCTCCTGGTTCTCCCATATCACAAATCAGGTAGTTTCTACTTGCAGTTATCTTCCGAAAATTGACATTATTAATGATGTTACTAGAGCTACTGTACGGACTTGCACATTACAAATGTTCAGTTCTTGTACCTTTGCAATGTCCATCCAATTTCAGAGTTCTGGTTCATCCTGTGGCATCCTAAAATGTTTAACTGATTGATTTAGCGCTCTTACTCACAGTAATTTCCTTTTAAGTGTACATGCACATTAAAGTGACTTTCAGTATTAGTTGTGACAGAAGCACTAAAAACTACCTAACTGAAAACTATGTGGTAATGCTACTGCCTAATTCTTGACTATAGAATCCACATGTAGCATGATATAAAATTAGCTGTCACATATCTACCTCTTTTTATAGTATAGTGCAACTCCAGTTTTCCATCTCCAGTGTACTCTTCTGTGAGGACCCCCATTAGTAGTAGAGTGCAACAATTTTCTATCTACTTTGTACTCTGCTGTGAAGAGCTATGTTAGCAGTACAGTAGTAACAGTAGTTTTGTACTCTTCTGGGAGGACCTCTTTTGATAGAATAGCACAACTGCAGCTTTCCGTCTCCATCGTACGTGTCTGTGAGAAATTCTGTTGGTGGTATGGGGGAACTGTAGCTTTCCATCCTAATAGCGCTTTTCTGTGCGGACCTCTGTTGGTAATATAGGTCAACTTCAGCTTTCAAGCACCTCTGTTTTCTTCTATGAGAACATGTTTGCAGCACAGTGCAAGAAGATTTTCCACTTCTATTGTTTTTCTCCCACAAATACATTTATAGGCTGCATAGTGGCAGTGTACATTTCCAGCATTTGTCTGAGGCTGTAGAAACCATGGACCTAGATGCAGGGCACTGTGAAATACATTTTTCCAAGATGTCCACATGTCAGTGCACACCCATGCCACTGATTTGTATAATGCAAGGATGGTTTTGAATTTGCATCAAAAAGCAGAGATTGCATAATTCACTCTTCAAAGACTATGGGCCATATGTGCGAACACATTTTCCCATAGACACATAATGGGCAAAACTGCTTGCTACATCTAGCCCTATGTTTCAATAGTGCAAAGACGCAAAAAATATTTTCTTTTGAGACTAGTATTGCCATTTCTGTGTATAGTTGATATTAAAAGATTGCAAATAACAGTATGCAGGAAAAAACTGAACTGGATGAACTGTTCAGTGCAGCTCCAGTTTTCTCTTCCCCCTACTTTAACATTTTATCTGAGCATACATTTCCCACCTCTAGTACAACAGCAGTCCTCCATCTTCTATGAGGACATTTGTAGGTAGTATAGAGCAAATGCACATTTCTATCGCTAATGTATTTGTCTGTGAAGATATCTTTTGGTTATGTAGTGCAACTTCAACTTTTAACCAGTTTTATTCTCCTTTGAGGACATATTTCAGCTGTGCAGTAAAACTATTGCCTTTCAGGTTCTAACTTGGTTGTTAGTAGCAACCTTATGTTGCTCGGGTAAAAGGAGACCCAGCCTTTTACATATTTTTGTTGTGCAGAGGCTCATGTTTCCTAGTCTGCCAATGACGAAAGTAAATAACAAATTCCTTCTGAGCTGCAAAATAAATAAATTGCTTGGTATATTCATTCCATGAATGAGATAAAGATCTAAATGTGTGATGTGAGAATCTGCTTTTCAGATTTGAAAAATTTCCTCGTGCATTCCACAAAAAGTAAATGGATACATCTAAGCTGACAACAAAATACATGAGATGGGATGATCCAAGATGGGTTTAACAACATTTCTAGGCATAAATGGATGAAGACTGACCTGAAGCACCTTTCTATTTGCATGGAGTACGCATTGAATACAAAATGTTTTCCAAAATGGTGCTGGAACTATTGCAAGGCAAACCTAATACTGATTAAAGCACCATTACACGTGAAACCTAAAAACATATATACATCCCCATTCTTTTATTAAAATTAGAATGACTCAATATTACAATATAAAAGACAGTCAAGGACAGTGCTTGTTGCTAAATATAGTTAAAATGTACTTGGTGTCCTGGGACCTTCAGGTATTTACCTCATAATCCCTTAACCAGTGTCACGCCACCCTGTCACAATTAACACCGGACGTCCCCTGCCCCAATTCCAACCCATATAGAACGTACCTTATCTCATCACACTATCTCCCACCCAAGGATAGGACCATATGCATTCTAGGCAACAGCTCTGTCACTAACAATGACTCCTGAATGCCCGGCTTCACATTTGGCCACTATTGACCTGAGGAAGCAGAGCATGATGTTGGGAGATGCTGCATTCACCCAGTCATTTTACTACTTCCCCAGGTCTGAAGAGACACAGCAAAGGTAGGGGAGATCAAGGAACTGGTGGTGCAGATATCTGTCAAGTAACTTCCAAGCGTAGGAATGTATCCCCTTTTCTTTAAATTGGAGAGAAGCTATTGACAGCAAAAGGAGGTGGAGGCCCAGCATCTATCAGTCTCCTACTTCCATTGACTCAACGGGGAAGTGGAAAAAGAGGGAGAGGTGGATCAGGAACTATTTGCCCAAACCATTGCAAATCAGGCATCTATTCACACAGTGACTTTCTATTGAAACATAGAAAGCTTTCACAAAATAGACATGGCCATCATCTATGCATCTTTCCAGTTTGCAGCTGGATATCCCCTTAGTGAAGGCGGTCCTTTGGGGTGTGTCTGTACATTTAGATAAGAAATAAGGCACCAAACAAGAAATACCTTAAAACAAATACATAAAGATCAGTCTTAGCATGCCTCTTCAGAACGCTGCTTTATAAGCACCTCTTCTTTGTTTGCTCCCCGCATTTCTAAACATCATTAAACAGGCTCTTTTGTATACACTTGACTGAGTCATTTAATGAATAACGCAGTTTTGTATCATGAGAGTGGATGATGTGAGTGGGACATACCTCTGAGAGAGGTACAGGCTATATGAGAGAGCTCTGATCTATGAGTAACATTTGCTAGACACTGAAAATAGTCATGCCCTAATATAAGATGCATGAAATACCAAGCTTAGCTGTGAGGCACAAATGAGAAGATGAGGTGGCAGGATATGAGTGCGTGTGTTCGGATGGAAAAGGCCCTCACATGGGGGCGGATGGACAAGTGCTCCTGCCCTGAGTGCCCCAGCTGCAACGATGTCTTGATCCCTGGTGCTACTTTTTGGTTATTATGGGTGAACACAGACCATGGGTATGAGCCATGCCATAAGCCTGTCTCATAAATTGAGGTCTTTGTCAGTAGATAAGTAGAATGAGCATGGTAATGTAGCATACTATGTAGTGATCAGTAAGTAGACGTCAACAGGCCCTTTCTACCATGTGGCACTGGAGTGAGGCCTACAAGCTTACTCATATCAATGTATGGTGATGTGTGCTTAAATCACCTTTTGCCTATATCAAGTTACTATGTAGTGCTGTGCAGTGTGTGTGTGTGTGTGTGTGTGTGTGTAGTATGCATGTGCTGGGTGTATCTGTGCCTGTGGTACGATACATGGAAGACTCTGGGTTCCATTTTTGGGGTCCAAGGGCTGACTGGAGGAGCATGGAGGTAGAGGAATCACCCCAGAAAGACAGATTTGTGGATTGTTACATTCCTGTGAGATGGGTGGAATACGCATACTGGAGGGAGGAGAGCACTTCATAGGGTGCTCTTTGATTCAGAGAGCAGCCACTGGAAAGGGGCCTGGTCATTTCTCAGTAATGAGATGGGGCTGATAAGAGAATCATAAAGAGTAGGCCTGGGGCCCTGGGTTAGCCCTCTGATACACTTATCACCGTGGCTGATATCTAAATATGAACCTCTGGTATATCCCATGGCCAGTGTTGTGGCGCTCAGTTTTGTAGTAGCTCCTTCTGTGACATACTGCTTTCTATAAGAAGCGCAGGGCAAAGGAGTTGAGAGGGCACTTCAAAAGGCAAGCTTGAGGCCCCCAAAACTGTCAGCTGCCAATCACTCAGTAGTTTTGTGCAAGGAGGAGAAACTCTGCTAGACAGACTTCTGCTTGTGACCAGGGCTGGAGGCTAAGGCCTGCCAGTCTCCCAGCTGGATGAGACTACATCACCCAGGGTCTTCCAAGGATACCTGCCCCTGGAGCAACAATGTCTGCTTATCAAGACCAGTAAACCCTGTGAGGTACAGGAGAGCACTGGAGGGAGCAAGGTCCAGTGGAGGATCCTGCCAAGTGATTTACTGTAGTGATGTGTGAGGAGATGCCTGCTACACCAATCAGGTTGTTCCAGTGTGCATGTTCAAGTCTGCAATCCCATATGGCAGAGAGGGCTGCCGTGAAGTAGTCGTGGTCAGCATCACAGCCATGCTGAAAGGGCTGTTGCACGTGTGAGTGTGTAAGTCGGCAACCCCATATGCCAGGGGGGGCCTCCATAAAGTTAGTTGTGCCAATCGGGCCATCATCTGTATGCAGTGTGTAAGACAGCAACCTCCTATGCCAGAGGGGGATGGATGTCGCAAGGTTAACCCTTCCACTTAGGCCTTGGCCCAAGTGCAGTGTGTAAGTCGGTGACTACATATGCCAGAAGGGGCCACAGTGAAGAGGAACCTGATGTTGTGACAATTGGGCCAAAGCCAGAGTGCACAGCAGGTGCAGTGACCCTGTAGGATAAAGAGGGCCACCTGACAAGACAAGGATCACAGTCTGGTTAATGCCATCATTGTGAGAAGAGGCCACGGAAGTGACCTGTGCGGGCCTGAGCTACTACTAAGGATCCGAACCAGAAGCCACTGAATCCCCCCCACTCCATCTGTGGGGAAGACCAAAGGAAACTTATCACTGCATCGAAGAAGAACCAGGCACACTCAGCTACAGCTCCAACAGAGCTGTGTGCATGATACTCAACATAGACAGCATCCGTGCCAATGAGGAAGATGCTCTTGGAAGCTCTGGTCAGATAATCTCTGCTGGTGCAGGTAAGACTGATCGCATTGCCAGAAGGTTTTGTGGGAACTTGCTTACCAGATAGTGCTTCAGAGCTGGAAGACTTTGACCAGACTTCTGAACCTCGAACTGCTAGTAGGGCCTAACCAGAATGTCTCTTCTTGTTTATGGGGACTAACCACTACCGCTAGTGAGACGGAAGTGGGAACAGAGTCCTGACTTCAAGGGGCTGTTTGTATTGTTTGTGGATGCCATATTTCACTTTGTGTTTGTATATAAATACTTCTCTATTCATAAATAAAACTGTATTTGGCAGGATAATCTTTCTGTGCTACTATTGAACTTACTTTGAGCTGTAAGCTAGTGTCCACCCCCCTTTATCTACCTTGCCCACCCCTACCGAGAGGCCTTGAACTGTGCGACCCATACTACCACTGAGAGTCAAGTGCTGAAGGGGTACTTGGCCCAGTTCCTCAGGATCCATACTAGGTCGGGCCCGGGACCTCAGCAATAAAAGGCCTCAACACCTTTGTTGCACTCAGTAGCTCCTGCATGTCTCATGGCCTTCTGAACAGAGTTCTGAAAGCATTAATGTAGGTGTGATTGAGTGTGTGAGAGACAGAAAGGTAGAGAGGCACACATAGATGCAGACAGACAATGAGAGAGCATACCTTTCTCTAGGAGAAAGCAAGTCATGTGTGTTTGGTTTGCAGGAGTATATCAATAAGAAGCGTGAAATGCTTTGTTCTGGGCTAAAGCAGTTAGACCATTTTTCATAATTCTTTCGATACACTTGAGGAATGCTAAAATGTAATTAGTTAGGTTATTGTTCTACTGTGCGTGAGGATAGAGCTGTGGTGTAGCCTTGTTTATAATGCTTAACACGCATTCCTTCTCGTTCAGGTAAGTTAATTATCCAAAAGCATTAGTTTATAAATTCCAGCCATATATTCTATGTAATGTAGACCAGGCTTCTGTAACCAGTAGCTTGCAAGCCACTGATAGCTCCCAGCTACCTAAAAATAGCTCTCCTTCCTGAAACCCTGCCTACTAAATTAGAACCTTTTGCATGTTTGCATGTTTAAATTAATATATGTATACCAAAACTTACAAGTGTGTATTCAAGATGAAAACATATGTATTTTCAGAACTTATAAGCTGATGTTTGAAGACAAATAGTTACATTTTCAAAATATATTTAGAGCTGGTATTTGAGTGATACACCATATGCTGCATCAGTATTAACTTGGTACCTGGGGAACTGCAGCGACAGCTGTTATGTGTTGCCCATGTAGAGGCATTCCACACTGACAAAACATTTTTAGGTCGAGCGCATAAGTGCTCTGGCCTGTTTTAAGTATTGTGGGCTTTTAACCATGCTCACTGCATGCCCATCACCATCACTTGCTGGTGGGCTTGCCTTTCAAAAACCCTTTGTTGTCATTGGTTAATGCTTTATGTTTGTCCCCCCATGGGCAGTTTTGTTACCACCTTGGACATTGACTCGGTTACATGTATAATTGCACGTTTGCTGATAAGATTGACTGCGAGTGAACTTATTTTTTCCTTTGTGTCTCTCTTTTATGCTCCTGGCGGCCATGGCACTTTGAATTGGTTTTCTTACGTCAACTGTTTTACTTTTCATTTTCAATTTATGTGGCAAGAAAAGTCCAGTTAGGAATTTGCAACGCTAATAGCTCTAACTTCAGCAAACACGAGACCCATTGCATTGCAAATGCTTGTTAAATTACTGCTGGCAACCATGCCTGATGCACTGAGGTGATCACTGCTGATAATTTTGCATATGTTGGGAACTAATGTAATTGTGTCTGATGTCTTCACTATTACAACCCTGATATAAAGTATCTCGTATTGCAGAAAATGTTTGGGGGGTCCTGATGTAGACAAATGGAGAGATATGCCATAGCGGCTCCCTACTTCGCTCTAGATAAAACTGAAATGAAAATGATTGTGAAACTGCCAGGGCCCTTCCCCTTTAGGGCTCAGCACAGTACGAGGTGGCATATAAGACCCAAAGCAACAACAAGGCTGATTTCGCTGCTGCTCGCACAATCAGTGATTGTTACAGTTTGTAAAACAGGGCCTACCTTCGTGAAAGAAATGGGTGAGCCCGCGGTATCCACCAGGGTGGTCTCCAGCTTCTCTCAATGGGATCCAAATCCTTGAACACACTGCCCATGAAACCAGTGCTTAATTTGTGCTCGTTGCTTCCGGTATGGAGCACTGGCACTTATTTTTGAGGGCCCCCACTTATTTTTCTGCCTCAAACATTGCGAGCAAAAGACACACATGATAAAAACGGAGGAAGAGAAAAAAGAAAAAGCATTACAATGGGAAGAAGCAGAAATCTGCAGGAGTGAGTTGAATGGGTAGGGAGTGGCTGTAAATAGATTGAACAGGCCTGAGATGGCTTCAGAATTACACTGCCTCAGTATTCTGTGTTGGCACATTTAATTGCAGTAGCCGCACGTTTAAGAGGAGGGCTTTGGGCACTGTCACGTTTTTTATTTACAAATTAAGCGCTTCATGAAACAAACTGATTTCACTTCATACAAACATTGAATAATAATGCAAACAATTTCACACATATTTGACCAAATGTGTATCTCTAGTTGTGTACCTACAATAATTAAAATACACCAGCACTGCCAAATTTAAGGCAACTTTTGAACAAGAGTCCAACCCTAACTCTAGGAGAGCTAGATCTATGACAGGTTTTTACATACATACACATACTTTAAAAGGAACTCATGTAATAATAATCGTTATCTAGCATGGAAAATTGCCTATCACACTTACACAGACTTTTCAATTTAACTTTAAAAATAACATATAAAATGCAAGGTACAGCAACACCACGAGGGAAGCTCACATGAGCATATTTCTCATGCTAAATGTGATACAGTGCCATCTTCAGCAAAACCTACTGCACCATCATCAAGAGAATGCAGAAGAGGCCCAGAGGGCATTGGCATTTGCTAGGCATTGAAGAAAGCTGCCACTGGAGATGCAATGATAACCAATACAAGCCCCCCATCTCCTCCCCGTCAGCAAAACCTGTTGGTCGAATTCGTGACTATTGTGCTTTTACTGACCATGCAGGGTTTTAGGAACCATTGGACTGCCTCCATGCCATGGCACATCCTACATTTGTTGTAGCAGATAATGGCTCCCATACTCATATCCACCTCACGATTATGTTGCCTGCTCAACAGAAGCACAGACAGTAATTGTGTTAAAGGCGAATTCAACTAACACAAACATTTTCTCTACTTCACTCATGCACCGCACTACACACATGACTCATTTGAAAGTCACATGGCCAATAAGCAGATATTCCGCAGTAATGAAATGCAATACAGCATTATGATGCATATAGGCCCTCATTATGACAATGGCGGTAAATGCCACCTACCACCACCACGACGGCCTCCAAAAGACCGTCGCCATGACTATCTGCCATATTATGACCGTAGCCGGAATTCTGCCAGAAGTCTGGTGGAATTCCGCCTGCGGTCATGGCTGCGGATGGCGGTACCCACCGACCGTATCATTACACATGATACGGCCTGGCAGTGTTCTGCTTGCGGACGCTGCTACTGGCAGCAGCGCTGCATCCTGTCTCCTGCCGAAGGACCCCTTGAAGCAGGTAAGTCGGGTGCTCCGACTGCAGAGGGGGCAGTGGGTGTTGTGTGTGTGGGGGTGTGTGACTGTTTTTGTGTGCGTGCATGCGGGTGTATGGCATGTGGAATGCATGTGTGCATGAATGGGTGTGAGTGTGCGTGTCTGTTGTGTTGTGTGAATGCGTGTGTGCTAGGATGTATGTCAGTGTGTGTTGATGTGTGTGTATGAATGTATGCATGCGTGGGTCTGTGTATGTTGGGGGGTCGGGAGGGGGATGGAAGTGGAGGACTCTGGGGAGGGGGCAAGGGAGACCTCTATCAGTGTCAGGGAAGGAATTCGGTAAGAATTGCAGTAAGATTGCCACAAAAACCATGGCAGTAGGCGGGGTCATAATCCAGAGGGTGGGTCTGTGACACCAGCCTGGCTGGAGACCAACGTCTCCAGCCCGGTGGCTGTTACCGCCCTGGATGACGGAGTGGCACATATTTTGGGGAAAGGTACCGCCAGCCTGTTGGCAGTACCTTTTTCCAAAATAACGACGTCCGCCAGGGTCATAATGAGGGCCATAGTGTGTAATGCTGAGCTACATATTACATATTGTGGTGCATGATTCCCTGGATCCACATATTACTCAATGAAACTCAGCAACAACAGGATCCCAGTATACAATGTAGAGGCACCATCCACAGCAGAAATACTACTATATGAGCATAGAACACCCCCATACCACAGATGGCAATGTCGATTTGGAATCTGTCGGCTGACTAAGGTGTGCACAAAAATATAGAAACACTAATATAATTGGAACGCTAAAAATAAATACTGGGACTTGTATATGTACACCTAACCCTCAACTATTGAAAACTGAAATGTGAAAAGCAGACCATAAGGCGTTAGTTTGTATTGATTTTGTCTGAAAGGTGAATGCCAGGCAGATGTTCCCAAAAATGAATGCCACAGTTCCCAAATATGAATGTCACAGTTCAACTTCAGTGTAAGTGCAAACAGGAATTTCGGTATCGTGAGCACGATGAGTGGACAGTTGTCAAAAGTTCATTCTGGCCTTACTTATGTGTTTCTCAATTGAAGCACTGCATGTGTTGGTAGGTGTTAAAGTTGGCGTCAGGATGGGTTAAGTATAGGTGTTTCTAAAGGAGGGTTCAGACTTATTTTGTGTGGTGTAGGATGGCGGTACCAGGAAAACAAGACAGTTGGTGGAAGAGTGGTATGTAAGCTTGCGCAGGTAAGGGCATAGTTGTTGTCAAGCAAATGTCACAAAAATGTATACAATGAACAAAGACAAACAAGGCCCTCACACACCTTTCAATCTATGGTAATGCCATAGAATCTCTCAAAGTCCCAGAATGGACAGCAAATAATCTACTGTTTAGACATCTGACTGACCCATCCTACCTCCCACCCTAACTACAACTTTTCCTCTCCTCTAGCAGCATAATCTTTCCTGGACTCGCTCAGCCAATAACCCAACAACATAACCGTAACACTACCCTATTTACAACCTCTCACAAAACCCAATCTAACTCATCACTTCATGAAAGTGCGTGCATCACTCTTTAGGGTTCTTGGAAGTTGTGCACTCAACTCCAGTGAGGTGCACAGAATGTGAAGACCTCCTTTGTAGCATCATGCAAGGCACTTCCTATGTGCGAATTCAGTTGGGGGCCCCCAAAACAAATGCCCCTCAACTCACTGCAACACATGCTTTTTTGGACAACAGCTGTGACAGCCATCTGTCCCTCTGCAAATTGACAAATAAGATTCCAGAAGGCTACCTGCACCTAGGCCATTTGTTGGGTGCTGCCACGCTCCACAACACATGCCTGTTGGACCTGGCTCGTTGTATGAGCTATGTTGTCAGCCACTGTGCAGCTCTCCTGCCCCACTTCTGCGCTGTCCCGTATCCCGTACATGTCACTGAAGATGTCCTGGGTTTGTGGTATGGCTGACAGGGCAGTGCTAGTGTCCCCAGAGGGAACACACAATGTACAGTACCATGTCTACATGATCTTCAGCCTCCTAACAATTGACTCTAAACCTCTTAACCCAGTATCTATGAAATGAAGTGATTCTGGAGCATGTGCTGCTTGATTCTTCTGGTCACCCTTATAGTCGTATGTCAAGTCTAATGTTTATGGCGGTATCAAATAAGAGGACATGTGAGGCATTCTCACCTTGATAGCCTCCATTTTTGCTTCACCTGCTACAGCAGGAACATGTTTGGCGAATGATGGGATTTCTGAGGTCTCATCGGAGAATCTTGACACAGTGCCAATGAATAGAAAGGTAAAAGACTCATTGCTGATCTGAACAATGCCAGGTATGATATACTGGTGAAGGAAGAGGTGCGCAGTCTACATCCGTGGCACTTCATGTGGTTCCTTTGGTACATGTAAGGGTTGCAGCAGAGGTGACTGTTCCTTCTCTACAGGAGGCCCTGCTTTCTTTACTGAGTGGCTGTGTGTAGATGGTGGATAACTTCTCATTACAGTCCTTTGCAATGTTAGAAGCAATAGAATGCTTGTTACTAGTGACATACAAAGGTGATGTACAAGTACAGATTGTACAGTGTAGATTATTCCTGACATCTGTGCGATTTAAATATGTTTGTTTGGACAGTTTTGTCCTTAAAACCATGCCTTCCATACTTAAAACAGATACAAAAATAATTTACATCACATCTAACACATTCATTTGTTTAACCTTACTTGTAACTGCAATAATAAATTATCCTATAAAACATGACACACCTCAAAAATGCATATTAACGGTTAATTCTATCTCCAATTTGCATGTCAATGTACAATATTGGCACCAGAAATATGTGCTTACAGCTGACGTTAAATTTTAAAACTATTAAACGTAGATCATGACCCATTATCTCATACAGACTGGAAACCCTTCCTTATCACATGGCACCCCTAGTGTTATCTACACCAGTGATTCCCAACCTGTGGTGCGGGGACCCCTGGGGTCTGCAAAGCCTCCTCAGGGGGTCTGTGACTGCTTAGAAAATTAACTAACATTAACAGATTAATAAAAAATATATATAAAATGGCTAAATATACAATTGAATATTTTAAAACCTACTGTGAATGTCAAGGAATTTGAAATCGGAGGCTAATAATTGAATCCTCAGATCTATTTGTGGGAGCAGCGCAGGTGCATCAGAATACAGCATGGGCGATGTGGGGCTTCAATTGAATTTAAAACGCTCCAGCCTTCCTATTAAAAATCTGTGTAAGTGTTTGATGGAATGCTTGTTTCTGTAGCATTCAAATCATCAAAAATGTTTAGGCCTGGGTCACTAGCTGCCAACAATGACTCAGTGTGAGGTCCCTGGATTCCAATAATGATTCAGTGGGGGTCCCCGGTTTCCAATACTTATAAAGTGGGGATCCACAGAGGTCAAATGATTGGGAACCACTGATTTACACTAATGACTTATCCCTCATATGTTCAATATCCTGCTTCTGTGATATTGTTTCAGTCGATTTTTTCAGGGCTCTTTACCAAGGAAAATTTCCCATGATTTTATGTTCCCAAGTAATTTGTGTTCTTGTTTACGTTTATGTCAACAGTATTGATTAGACTTGTTGGGCCTGAGCCTTCTTTCAGGGTCATCTCCAAACATTTGGCCTTCTTCCTCCTATATTTTTTTGACCAGTTTTTGTTGGCTTTAGGACTCTGGCCACTTTAATACTGCTAACCAGTGCTGAAGTGCATACGCTCCCTGTGTAAATTGTATTGGTTATTGGTTCATCCATGATTGGCATATTTGATTTACTATTAAGTCCTAGTAAAGTGCACTATGGGTTCCCAGGGCCTGTAAACCAAATGCTACTAGTTGGCCTGCAGCGCTGATTGTGCCACCCACATGAGTAGCCTGGTAACATGTCTCAGACGTGCCACTGGAGTGTCTGTGTGTGCAATGTTGCACTGCCAATTCGACCTGGCAGGCGTACCCACTTGCCAGGCCCAAACCTCCTTCCCTTTTACTACATGTAAGTCACCCTTAAGGCAGGCCCTAGGTAGCCCCATGGGCATGGTGCAGTGTATTGAAAAGATAGGACATGTAGTGGTGTGTTTTACATGTCCTAATAGAGAAAAACTGACAAATTATTGTAAGGCATATCTCTCCCAGAGGTTAACATGGAGACTGCCTTTAAATATCTTTTAAGTGCAGTTTTCCATTCAGAGCAGATCGAGAATGGAGTTTGGGGTCTCTGAATTCACAATGTAAAACTACATATTTTGGTAGAGTTGATTTTTAGATAGTCAGTTTGAAAATGCCCCTTTTAGAAAGTGGGCATTTTCTTGCTTAACCATTCTGTGCCTCTGCCTGCCTGTGGAATCCATATCCGAGTCAGACTGACAGTTGGGCTGTGAATTCACTTTAGACAGTGACACAAAGGGAGCTAGGGAGTGTCCTACATATCCTGATGAGTCTCCTGGGCCAGTGGGGAGGGAGGAGCTGACACCTGTACCTGAAAGGGCTGTGTCTGTCTTCACACAATGCAGTCTCTGAACCCCCTGGTGTGTGTTTGGGGCCAGGCCTGGGCAAGGAAGGATCTTGTCAACAACAGAGACTTTCCTTTGAAGTTTGCCTACTTCAAAGGCAGAAATGGCTATAAGTAGTGGACCCAAAACCCCAGACTTTTAGAACACTTAAGGATCAACAGAAACCTCTGCCAAGGAGAAGAGCTGGAGGAGGAGTACTCCTGCTTTGCTGTGTGTGCTTTGCTGGTTTGGCCTGCAGTTGCTGCTTCTGCCTTAGAGAGGACAAAGACTGAACTTGGCTGTGCAACCTGCTTGTGAAGTTTCTACAAGAGCTTGGACTAAGCGTGCCTTCTGTTAAGAAGTCTCAGGGACTGCAAAGACTTCACCTACCAGCCTCAGGGTTCACTTGTGTGGACCCTAACTCGCCAGGTGGTGTCTGCTCCAGTTTTCTGGGCCCTTGGAAGTGAAATCTGGTTGAAAACCAAGAAAAACCAAGTGCACCAACACCGGATGACGCCCAGACTGACACTGCTGCTTAACCCCGTGACATTGCCTGCAACTGAAGCCTTGGTCCCCACTGGAATGAGATGACCTGGACTAACATCGCAGGCCTGATGCCACGGCAGCCCTGACACCACGGCAGCCCTGCTGACATCCAGTGACCTTGTGAATCCCGAGTGCTGTGTCACCAGCATCCGTGAGACCTGACTCAGTCACAGCGCCAGCAGCCCCGTGGCCGGACCGTGACCTTGTGAGGTCGCCCCACCACTTCTTGACCCGCCAGATATTGACCCCACCGGAGCGTAATGAACCAATGTTTCACACCAATGCCATCTCAAATCCACCTCTCCACAGCAAGGACCTGACACTTTGCACGGACACCTCTGCTCCACTGCTCCACAGCACCTGAATGACGTTGCATCAGATCCAGCGACACCTCACTTCTCCGTGTACTTCCTCACTTTCAAAAGGTACTGTACCTGACAGTCCATGTGACTCCATGACCGACGCCAGTGGCGTTGGATTGTTGGGGACGCCCCCGCCATGACACCGTAATAATGCCAAAGTTAGGCATCTGTATTTCTAACTGCTACATTGAAGTTTAATCTTTGAAAATTCATAACTTCGCTTGTGTACGATGGATTGTGGTCATTTGGGTCTTGTTTTACTCAGATAAATATTGGCTATTTTTCTAAACTGGTGTTGAGTGCTTTTGTGGTGTTTTCACCGTGTTACTGTGTGGGGTTGTACAAAATCTTTACACATTGCCTCTGAGATAAGCCTGACTGCTTGGATCAAGCTAACAAGGGAGTGAACAGGGGTTGTTCTAGGTGTGTATCCCTCTATCCTGACTAGAGTGCAGTTCTCTGCTTGGACAGAGTGCAAGCTGACTGCCAACCGAAGAGACTCCATTTCTAACAAGACTGATCGCCCATAGTTTCTCAGAATTGAGCACTTCTTGCAAACAAAGATACCTTGTGTGAATTTTCTACCCCAAACGTTTTATTATTAAGAATTAACAGACGTGTTCCTACAAGCTCGTCCCCTGCAGTAAGGGACATTGTTGATGAATTGCTTAAATCATTACACATTTTGTTATGTTTAGTACTCTCTTTAGGATAGCATCTCTATTTGCTTCCAGGGTGATTTCCTACTCAAACACGCCGTTTTCCTTCATTGGGGGGATTTTTACTTTGTATGCTATCATGGGGGGTTGGGGGCGCAGGTTTTACTAGTGCCATCTTCCAGGTCACAGGCATAATTCCCGTCATTAATATCCAATGAACAGTGGGACGTAAAATGTTTCCCACTATTCTATGTTGTTATTGACAACCATGATCAGAAAATTGTCAGGTCTTGTTACTTGGGTTACATTCAGTTACTGTTCGAAATATATTAACCGCATTAAAAGAATCCTGAATTTCCTGGTCAAGGATGTGCTCAATTTGCTGTATTTGGCTTATCAAATAGATTCTGGAGATGGTTTTCCCACTTGTCTTCTGATAATACATTTATAGCAATGTAGGAATTCTCATATACTCTATTTACCAAGCTCCAGAACTGTTTTGGCTACCCGAGTCTATTGCTTCATTCCTCTCATGTCATTTCATGTTAAAATAAACTATTATTTATCTCTTATCAATGTTTATAGCATCTTTGTGCTGCTTTTATTTTCCAATCTATATACAAGGATCCTAGCTCTTTTCTTTTTAGGTTTTTCATTTTACGTAATTTCCTTTTTTGTTCTAAGCAAGCCACATCAAACCACTTTCCTCTTTCAAGTACTGTTTTTCTTTTGATGACATCTTACTTTTTCGGATTGATAATCTATAAACACTGAACGACCTCGCCTACAAAGGACCCATAACAAGCAATCTTGTTTGGAGTTTTATCAACTACCATTTCTACAAATAAACAAAAAACGAGTAATTGTAAAATTATTGAATATGAGTGAGATCTAAACATGTGGTCAGTTACTTAGGATATACAATTTCCACCAGAAGTCTTTCAGGGTTTTTTACTCTCACATTCAGTCATACAGAGAGATACCTCCATTGCCAAAGGTCACTGCCCTTTGTGTTCAAAATCCAAAGAAATAGTCAAGAGGACTTTACTGGCTTTTATAATGAACGGGATTCAATGGTGGGCAACACAATGACCAATAAAGAAGGCCCATAACGGCAGATTAATTCCTTTTTTGACAGTAGTCTCCCTGTCGTCCCCACTATTTTTAAGCAATTGTAAAGGCGGAAGTCGCCCTTTGGTACTTTATGTAACTCTTAATATATCCCCTATGATTTTGTAAGTCATTGTCGGAGTCAATCATGTATTAAAATTTCCCGCTGTTTCAGTAATTGCTTCAGAGTACTTTGACCTTTACTGCTCAAATACTAAAACTAATTTTTCTATCGTAATTGGAGTGATGGGAATCTAACTTTTATTGTATGTAACTATTAACCAAGAGCAATGTTTCATTTACCAACACATTCCCATGAATTACTTATATCTGTATCTGAACAGATTTTGGCCCTCATTACAACCCTAGCGAACGGCGGTATTTTGGAGAAAGGTACTGTCAACAGGCTGGCGGTACCTCTCCCCAAAATCAAGCCAAACCGCCAATGTACCACTCCGTCCACCAGGGAGCTAACAGCCGCCAGGCTGGAGACTTCAGTCTCCAGGCAGGAGGCTGTCACTGTCCCACCTGCGGGATTATGACCTCGCCTACCGCCATGGTTTTCGTGTCTTTCTTACCGCCACAAAACCCATGTTGGTAGACACTATCAATGCCAGGGAATTCCTTCCATGACACTGATAAGGGTCTCCCCTGCCCCCTCCCCCTCCCCAGTGCCCTCCCCTGCCCCCCACGACATACACACACATTCACGCACCAACATACACACGCCTACACACACTCATACCCACATTCAATCACGCATGCATACATCCACTCACACACACATCCACACACACTGACATACATACAAGCACACACGCATTCACACAACACAACAGACATGCACACACACTCATTCATGCACACATGCATTCCACACGCCGCACACCCTCATGCATGCACACACAAACATACACCCACACACCCTCACACACACACAACACTCCCCACCTCCCTTCCCTGTCAGGGCACCTGACTTACCTGCTTGCGGGGGGTCCTCCGGCAAGAGATGGGACGTGGCGCTGCTGCCAGCAGAAGCGTCTGCCAGCAGAACACCGCCAGGCTGTATCATGGATCATGATATGGTCTGCGGCGGTCTACTGGCGTGGCGCTGCAGCTTGCACCAGTGCCATCTTACCGCCATCCACCACCATGACCGTAGCCAGAATTCCACCAGAATTCTGTCTATGGTCATAATATGGCAGATGGTAGGTAGCCACGGCAACTGTGTTTTGGCGGCCATCGCCACGGCGGTAGGCGGTCATTACCGCCATTGACATAATGAGGGCCTTTATGTTCATTTCTACCTTTTTTACATCTCCTATATTTTTGGGTCAAAGCCAGTGTGTAAGTAAACACCCCGACAATCTTCCCTCACCAAATTGACAACCATTAACACAAAAGTCTGAATAACCTTCGACCATTGGTTTCTCCCGCAAACATGTTTCATGGAAAATGTGAGCATTGTGCATTCACACCGGAAGTTGTAATAGTACATATAGGGTAATTTAAAAGTGAAATCTCATCCCTAAAACATGGACTTATCAAAGGGTGATGTACACTTTGCTTGTGAAGAAGACGGTAGATCGATACAATTCTGCAAGTCACACCTCTAGACTCCCTCTGGTAAGTGAAAATGCCCAGGTTTGCATGCTTCATGTGATGCAGTTTCTATAAGGAAGAAATGTAACTACTCCAGCTGAAGCTTACGCATGCAAGGGTGCTCACATCCTATGCATGTTTTATTACTGTTATGTACCACTGGGTTTTCAATGGGCCCCAACAAGAGTGTGGTGTCTGGGGTGAAAACAGCCATCAGATATTGACACCTTGTCATTTTAAGGACATGGCCATGGATCAATATCTAATGTGAAAGCTGTTTGCTCCAAGCTTGTTGGACCTCCCAACAACTACCTGTGAGAACAAAAGTTAGGGCCTTATTAAAAGTGCCCCACATGCTGAAGTGTAATGCTGCACCTGGAGAGTTGCATGAGACCCTCATTAGCATAAATGTTTATGCTTCAGAACTGACATACATGCATCTCGGTCACTAGTAGTAAGGCCCTTTTATGAAACATGTAGCATGCACATTCATTGTGGATGTGTACCAATGCAGAACATTATCTCACCAAAGTGCCCATATAGAGGATACGACATGAACATTATCTCCGTACACAAATTTCACATGTTCAAATGTTGATATGTGTATTGCTGGCACTGCATTTCACTGAAACTGCCATTCGTTTGGGCAGTGTTCCTAGGATAACAAGGTGATGAACTTTGAACTACTTAATCAAGCAATCATCAATCAGTCTTTTTAAACAGCAGAAATATCAGCACTAGGAGCATCTTGCCAGTAAAGTTGCTGCGACTGTGCCAACGAGTCAGATCTTCATTTGCTTTCTTAAATCTGCCAGAGAGGGTGCCGTTCAGAGGTGGAGGGGGAAGTCATTCCAGGCTTTCATGGCAATGTAGGAGAATGTGATGCCCCCGCTGCGGGTGCGATGGATGCTGGGGACATGTGCGAGGGTAAGTGAAGTTGAGCGCAGGTGTCTCGCATGAAGATGGAAGTCTAGCCGGTGGTTGATGTAGGTGGGTCCTAGTTTGTGGAGGGCTTTCCAGGGGTCAGTGAGCATCTAGAACTGCCACCTTTTCTGGACAGGGAGCCAGTGGAGTTTGCTGAGGTGAGGGATGATGTGAGTATGCTTAGGGAGGTCGAGGATGGGTCTGGCTGCCGTGTTCTGTATTGTCTGGAGTCTCTGAGGAGCTGGGAGGAGATACTGGTGTAGAACGCATTGCCATAGTCGAGGCGGCTGTTGACAAGGGCTTGTACAACAATCTTTCTGGTGTTTACTGGGATCCATCTGAAGATCTTGTGGAGCATTTGAAGGGTGTGGGAACAGGAGGAGGTGACTGCGTTGACTTGTTTCATGGTCAGTTGGCTGTCCAAGATTATGCTGAGGTTTCAAGACTGGTCAGATGGTGTAGGAGTGGGTCCGAGTTCTTCCGGACACCAGCTGTTCTCCTAAGCGGGGGTCTTCTTTCCAACGATCAGTACCACGGTTTTGTTGGAGTTCAATTTGAGCCATCTGTCTCTCATTCAGTGGGCTACGTCGGTCATGGCATTGCGGAAGTTGGTTTTGGTGTTGAAGGGGTCTTTGATGAGGGAGAGGATGAGCTGAGTGTCGGCGGTGTAGGAGATGATGTTGAGTCTGTGGGATCTGACAATGTCTGCAAGGGGGGTCATGTACATGTTGAACAGCGTGGGGCTGAGCGATGATCCTTGGGGCATCTGCATATGATGATCTTGGGAGTGGAGGTGAAGGGAGGTAGGCGGATGCTCTGGGTGCTTCCTGAGAGGAATGAGGTGATCCACTTGAGGGCATGTTGTTGGATGCCGATGTTGTGGAGTCAGTTGATGAGGAAGTGGTGGGCTACGGTGTTGAATGCTGCAGTCAGATCAATAAAAATCAAAGCCACTGTTTCCCCTTGGTCGAGGAAGGTTCTGATGTCATCTGTTGCGGCAATGAGCACGTTCATGGTGCTACAGTTTGTCCGGAAACCTGATTGTGATGCGTTGAGTAGGTGGTTTTGTTCTAGGTAGTCAGTGAGCTGTCGGTTGATAGCCTTCTCAAGTACTATGGCTAGGTATGCAAGCAGGGAGATTGACTGGTAGTTGTTGAGGTCGCTGGGGTCATCTGATCACTTCTTTAGGAGGGGTCTGATGTTTACGTGCTTCCATCCATCTGGAAGGGTTGCAGTGGAGATGGATGCATTGAGTAGGTTGGTGAGTCCAGTGCTAATTATGTTGGATCCCAGGATGAAGAGATGGTGGGGGCAGGGGTCGGCGGGTGTCCCAAAGTAGATGGAGGACATGATGGTAGCTGTGGTCTGGATGTTGCGTGATGACCAGGTGGTTAAGACTAGGCTGGAATTTGCTAGTTTGATGAGGTTGTCAAGGCTGAACAAGGTGAGTTGAGGGTAAAAGTTGTTGAGAAGTAAGCAATCTTGCCGTGGAAGTAGTCGGCTACTGAGTCGCAGAGTTGTTGGGAGTGGTGTACTGTGTTTTCTGTGGAAGTCGGGTTTGAGTATTCCTTGATGATTTTGAAAAGTTCCTTGGTGTGGTTGACTGCGGCATTGATGGGGTCCGTGGTGGCTCTTCTTTTGGTCTCCTTGATGCACCGGTGGTTATCAGTGAGTGTTGTTTTGTGTGCAGCTCTGTCAGAGGGGTCCTTAGTGATCGCTTCTCGAGTAGAAGACAGTTATGCTTGGTGGTTCTGAGCTCTGGGGTGCACCAGTTGGCTTGTCTTGATGTTCTGTTTGCTTTTGGTGGTTTCAGAGGGGTGACTGTGTTGGGTAATTTGCTGATCCAGGCGGAGAAGTTGTGGACAGGCTGGATGAGTTTGGCTGACGTATCGTGAGGTGAGGTACTGAGAGACATTGTCTATTGGCTCTCAGTTACTTTTCCTCAGCTGTGGTGGGTGGCACTTTGGTGCTGCTTGGTGATGGTGTGCTGGGTCTTGGAGATGGCGAAGTGAACGATTGTGTGGTCATCCCAGGAGAGTTCCATGGTGTGGGTGAATTTGATTCTGTTACTGAAGGAGAAGATGGTGTCAAGGGTGTGTCCATCTCTGTGGGTGGGTTTGGAGACTATTTGGGTGAGTCTGATGTTGTTAAGGGTTTCCAGTAGGGATGTGGAGTTGGTGTCCTTGAGGTCCTGAAAGTGAAAATTGAGGTCACCGAGCAGCATGTAGTAGAGAAAGTTAATGGAGAGGGGGGTGATGGTGTTGCTGATGGAGTTGAAGAATGCTGACTGGTATCCTGGTAATCTGTACGCAAGGGCACCTCTTATGGTTGTCTTGGCGTCGATGTGTAGTAAGAAGTTAAGGTGCTCCATGACAGGTGCTGAGTTGTCGTTCGTAGCCGAACATTGGATGGTTTCCTTGAATATTAAGGCGATTGCTCCGCCGTGCTTGTTGAGGCGGTCCCAGTGTATCATCTTGTATCCATTGGGGGTGTTGATGTGATGTCTGGGTTGGAGGAGGGGTTGGGCCATGTTTCGGCGATGAAGGTAATGTCTAGGGTGAGGGTGGCGATGGTGTCCCAGATTTCTGTGGCATGTTTGCTCGGCAGGAGTTCAGCAGGATGCAGAGTAGCGGTTCTCGGTTGATGGTAGTCTTCTGGGGGGTAGTGGTTTTAGGTCCTGTCTGGGAAGGTGGTCCTGTGAGGCAGGGGAAGCGGCAACTTAACTAGGTTGAGTACTCTCTCCTACCTCCCATCATCTGGTAGTCCCGCCAGGCTGCTAACAAATATTAATCACTTGCCCCCTCCTTCCAGGTCTCATGCTGCAATTCAGAGCAGGTCCACCACCAATAGCAAAGGATTCTCTGCAGGTCTTGACAGGATATCAGAAGGACCCTCTTCTTGAGATCCCTGGAGCTTTTTAGCAGCCATCCACAGACTCTGGGTTTGAGGAAACTGCATTCTCCTTGTGGGTGAAACTTTGCCAAACCTTGCCACATACAAAGCACCTGTATTAGTGAGCGGGTATCCGCAGAGGCAGCAATCCTCCTTTAATGCCTAAATGCAATGGGCTTGCAGCTCCTACTCTGAAAATACTTTCTTTCAAAGCCTTGCAGTGGCCATAGTTATTTTAAAAGTAAGCTGGATGACTCTTATGGGCAGAGGATGGAACTGTATTTTGTCAGTGGCTAAAAGTGCCTCCAAATAGCATAAAAAGATTCCCCAAAATGTTTACTGCTGTGTGAAATTTATTGGACTATTTAGCATGCTGATAATGAGAAATGGCCTGTGGACTTCAAATATGAATTAGTAGGGTGCCTTTGTATGATTTTGGCCTTTTCTGAATGTGCATTTTTTGGCAATGTATTTCCTGTTTCTTGGTGTTTTTGTGCATCTGCAGTAATTCCTTTGCTGATATTTCGAGACCCAGTACTTTAGACCCTGGTATGGAATCCAGAGACCCTGAGTGAGATTTATTGTCTGGTGACTAGGGCCCAGTGACTCCAAATGCCCATCAGGGCTTGTATTTACAATAGAGGGATGTGACATCCAGATAGCTTTTTATTTTGGGGTTGGCATTTAGATTTTGTGAATAGTAGTATGTTCAGGCCCAAACATTCTGGACCCATTTACTACCAAACTGGATTTTTCCCCTTCCCTTTTATGAGCAATTAATTTTTTTTAGAAACACTGGTAAGGGTGACACTGGACCAAAACCACTCAATATCTACAAATTACTTATATTTATCAGAGGAAGAAGCCAAGGTGCATTTTGGCATTTTGCTATTGAGTCTGCTTACATCAGCAACAGGTAATCTTAAACTTTACTCTGATATCTACTGGAATTTGAGTCATATAATGTATTAGGGAATGTCACAAAATACAAAATAATGATCTTTACTCATATGGATGGTAGACCTGGCAAGCGACCTTTGAGGGAACTACAATCGAGCACTCAGCAATCATGCTCCCCAGCATACATCTGCTTGTGACTCAATTTATACATGTGTTCCTTACCTCTTAGGATGTAATTTCTTGCACTTTTCCAGAAAGCCTGAGGCACTGCAACCAGAGCAATGAAAGTAAAATGTTGGATCACAATTTTGGAGAGGACTATTGTAGTGAGCAACACTGATCCTTCTTCCTGACCTGATTTGAAATTATCCTATAGAGTTTCAGTTCAGAATCATGTCCCACCAAAGGAAGGTTAGCAGATTTGTGAGAAAAGCATACAATGTAATGTACACTCAGGGTGATTAACAATTAAGAAAACATCAAAGTTGCCTGAAAGAGCACTGACTAAAGCAATTAAACATTATTTTTATGTGTCTCCGGATCCTACTTATCCCGAAAGTTGAGATTAGGCAGTCATTTGCTTCCTCTGTAGACTATGCCGTACTTCTACAGAAAACTTAATCCATACCGTTTGTATTTGCCCCGTCTTTGTATGTAATTGCAGACTCTTGTTGAAATCCTGCAATGGTCGACAAACATGCAGCAAAGATGTGTTATGTCTAAATGGACAGGTTCGGCTGATGAAAATGTGTTCAATATGTGGAAGAAGCTATAAAATGGAGAGGCGTCTTTCAGCAAGATGTCAATGGTTAGATTTATTAGATTTGTGGGCACAAACATACAAGTCTGCCCTGTGCATGGCCGTTGTATGTCAGTTAAAATAAACTAGCCAAGTTGATAAGTGAATTGTGAGATTCGAAGTTTGCTGATTCCTTTTGCTGTAAGTTAGACATTTAGGGCCTGATTATGAGTTTGGCAGGCAGGAAGACCCACCAAACTTCTAACAGGTAGGTTGCCGCCACACTGGCTACCTCCCCACCGGGCCCATTTAAACTTTTCCGCTGGGCTGACGGACAGAAACTAAGGTTTCCACCTGTCAGCCCATTGGGAAAGTGGCATCAGCATTGTTTCCAGCTTGTCATTGACCCAGCGGCAGTGCTATCACCCGCAGGGGGCACCAGCCTTTTCATGGCAGAGAAACCACCAAGAAAAGGCTGGCAGAGAACCAGGTCGTAATCAGCAGGGTGGTGCTGACATCAGCCATCAGAATTTTCTGACTTCCGCCACTGTCAGTTCGTCGGGATTACCGATCTCAGCAGGGAAGGCAGAGCCCTGGCGGTCTGACCATCAGGGTCGTAATGTGGTGGTCCGAACGCCACAGCAGCGGTGGTCCTGACCGCCACCGTGAGGCTGGTGGCCTCAAGATTGCCAGCCTCGTAATGAGGCCCTTAACATGATATTAGCTCTTGTTTGAGGGCCCACTTGGCCAGAAGTTCAGACACTATAGTATTAATGAAGATCTTGGAAATACAACCTTTTAAGTATGAAATGAACCAATAATGTTTAAGTTTGTTTTTAAAGCATTGAATATGACATGATTTGTTGCTTTCTTAATTGTAATGGTGTTAGTTGACCATAAACGATCTACTTTGCATTACTGCTAGATACCATGAGGTATAGATCTTCACTGTATTGTTGGCAAGCTATGACTGAATCCAATATTAGCTCATCAGGTGGCTCCTTATACAGACTGAAAAAATGGGGGGCAGGATGGAGCTTGTGCACAAGAAATAAGAGGGATTTCTTGATGTTCTTGTGGTGGGAGCAGCCACAAGCAGATAATCAGTTGAATCTCGGTCTGAATGCCTTGGTGACTATCTAACATCTAGACATTTTTCATTTTCTACCCTACTGAATGTCATAAATAAAAAAGGAGCATAAAAACATAACATTCTCTTTTATTTATGATGTTAAAAACATTGTCATCCTCAGCATGACAGCCTCTGCCCTTGTACTCCAGAGAGCTTTCAGCTTTACGTAAGCGATGGGGATGATGACTGAACTGACATTGTTTTTTTATGATTTTGGCTTGTTTGATACCACTAACAAGCATTTATTAATGGTCCTTGATGATGACCAGTGAGACAAAAACACACCAGAAACATCACGAGGATGAAGAGGCCTGGATGGATGATTTGCTTTTCTTACCTTTGACTGCCCTGGTATGTTGGCTTTCTATTCTATTTTTTGCCTGTGTACGTCATTTTATTATTCCCCTTTTCACATGCTGCCATTCTTATCTAAGGCCTGGGCACATGTCATTATGAATGTATGGAGACATTCCTTTTGTCTTTCGTGTGATTTGCTCTCTCTCTGTTTTCCTTTGCCCTTCACTACCACATTATTTACAAATTGTTTTAGCCGTGTGAAATGTAATCTGAATGTCTGCTTTCATTTTTGACCCTCACCCATCTACATTTTTTGCTTCTATGTCTTCATGGCAATCTATTCTGGGCATCTTTAAAATGCTTTTAATGTATATCTTTCTTAGTAGCTTAAGATACAGGGATTTTGTCTGGCCACATTTTATTATTCACAGCTGGGTAGGTTCCTTGTCAAAGAACATGTTGAACTTGCGATGTTACAGTTGTCTAGGAAAACTTAAGACCAAATTGTCCTTAAATGATTCTCTTTTCCTGCCTCCGTAGACTGATGGTTCACAGTTCACTCCATAGTAGATATCTGAGGCTTTTGCTCTTATATCTGTTGATTTTGCTATTGTGCGGTCATTTTCAGTTTTGATCCCCTGATTAGCTGGTAAATGCCTTTTGCCTCTATGATGTTACTGGAAATGTCTAATCATCTCCTTCACATCAACTTAAGATGTTTCCAGGATACATTCAAATGATTCTGGACCCTGCGGGTATGCAGTGAGGATCATCTTTACTTTGATGTCAGTTGTTATTTTCCCTGTGCAAGAGAGACTGAATCTTGCGCAATAGCTTCTGTGTTTTTTCATGAAGGTGTTTCAGTGACTACACTGCACTTTTCGCTCTTACTCATCATGCTTTTTAATAGTTTGTTATTGGTTACTTTGCTGCCATTCTCTTTTTTTTCGTTAGTTGATTGTTACATAATTTGTCCCTTCATTATTTTCTTTTTACATATGTTCACACTACTGCATTCATCTTTGTCAATATTGCCACCATCAGTGTTCTTCTTTTGTTTCTCTATGGTCTTTACTTACAAGAGGAAACTATAACAAACCCATATATGAACAAACAATATCAAATCCAGAGATGACCAAATAATTACAAATCCAACACAAACTCAAAATATCTCAAGGCAGAGCTTTAAATACACATTATAATATCTATACACCATAGAGTAAACTTACAGCAAATTATGAGTCTTTAGGGCAGACCTCATCATAAGTAGCAGAATATTGTTGCCAGATGACTGATAAGAAACTTCTTATTAACTAGTCACATCTTTCGTTGAAAAAGAGGAAAACTGAGCACCCAAACTGTCCGACTAGTAATGGTTAAACAGGAAACCCAAAGAAAACCAATATATCCATTAGCTTGTGTTCACCTCAGAGACTTTCAACCTCCACTAGGCATTGTACAGGTTTGAACGCCCTTCGAGGGGCCTAAAACATAGGACCTTATTACAAGTATGGCAGTTAAACCGCCACAACTCCAATATGCGGTGGTGAGGCAGCCATCAACCTGGCAGCCTCACCATTGCCATATTACAATGTTTCTAATAGGCTGACCGGTGGAAACAGTACGGGAGCATTAGCCTTGGCTCCCCTAGGGAGCCACGGCTAATGCCATCGCACACAGCACCCTTGAAACGGGCACTGTCTGCGTAGTTGACTGTGCGTTCCGAGAGTGCTGACAAGGCGGCCCCTGCAGTGCCTACGACATGGTTGTAGGCAGTGCAGAGGCCCCCCGAGTGGCCGCCAGCACTGCCTTCCTGCCAGCCTTTTCATGGTGGGGACCCCACAAGGAAAAGGCTGGTGGAAACGGAAGTCTTGATCAGCACGGCGGTGCTGGACTCAGCACCATCATGTTTGACCACAACTTCGACTGCCACCAACCCATCAGGATCCGTGGTCCCAATGGAAGCAGCGGTCTCCTGATGGTCTGACCACCAGGATCATAATCTAGCGGTCAGACCGCCAGGAATGCGACAGTCTGCCTGGCACCGCGAGTCTGGCGGTCTCAAGACTGCCAAACTCATAATTAGGCCCATAGTCTTTCTTCTCATATGTGATCCTTGGTTTCCAACTGCAGCAAACCTGCTTTCACACCTTGGCTCTAAAACATTTCCTAATTTAATTCACAGTTTCCATCACAAGGTGGGGAGCCACAAAAAAAGCGGTTACTTTTGTGCCAGAAAGCAGAGTGGATAAATTCCTTAAACTTCAGATGTTTACCTCAGAACACTAGTGCAGATCAGTTGTATGATGTTATATTGCCTGCCTTTACCACACAGTTTTTCTGCATATACCAAGCAGGGATTACCACACATGTCTTTGCCACGAACATACATAGAAATGCATGAAATAAACCATTATTATGCATACCTTTACCATGCAGAATTTCATCACACAAACCTTGAGAACACAATTATTTTATATTAAAAGATGTAGAAAACATGAATTGAAAACATAACAATAGTATATACATACACAATATAATTGTGTGATAGCACATTTTTTCCAACATTTTTATGCAAAAAATAAATTATGCAAAGCACGTCTTCATGCAACAAAACACAGCATAACAAATTGCAAGTCGACACAATACTTCACAACCCTACAGAAATGTTTCTAAGTCGATATTACCACACAAAACAATGCACCATAAGATAGGTGTCTTAAACATTATTATAAATTAACACAATACAATATATATTGCAACCCTTCACAAATATTTCAAGAAATAAGTAAAAAAGAAAGCCACACATCACAACGCAGCACAAACATTTAGTGAAGTAGTTAAACAATATTTTCATTAAACAATATGACTTTATTTCATTTCTACAGAAGCAAAAACCCTGTCCCCAACCAAGATGGCTGACAATCCCTGTGAAGAAGGTCAAAAGCAATTTCCGTTTAAGCACAAAAATAATTATAACTTTAGTAGTGATTTACTAGCAGAAAAATACATATTTTTCTTTTTAATGTAAATTATAGTACACCCTAAAAACATATACGAACTGGTGTCCACCATTTGCTATATATGTCATAGAAATGCTATTGTAAACATTTGTAATTACTTTTCCAGACATTGTGAAGCATGTGAATACAGCCAGATTGTGAAGCTTTTTAAATTACACATTAATGTAAGTTAAAATTCAACTCATTTTTGCTATTTATAATTTAATGCTAGTATTCCCTCAATATTAACAATGTTCATTTACAAAAAATGTAACAAAGTGCTATCTCCTCAAACAAAAGGCTAGACAGTGTCAGGGGGGGGGTAAATTTACTATTTTAACTCCACCAAGTATTTACCTCAGGGAAGGTGCTTATTCTAACTCCACCAAGTATTTACCTCAGGGAATGTGCTAGACAGTGGCTGGGGCAATTTACAATTCTATCTCTGCCAAGCACTTAACTTTCTCACTCCACCAAGTGCTTACCTCTGGGAAGGTGCTGGACAATTTACCATTCTAACGTCACCAATTACTCAGGCAAGGTGCTGGACAGTACCTGGGGGAGGAATTTACTTCTCTAACTCTGCAAACTGCTTACCTCAGGGAAGGTGTAGGACAGTAGTTGGGCTTGAGGGGGGCACCTCACTATTCTAACTCTGCCAAGTGCTTACCTCCGGGAATGCTGGACGGCGGCTGGATGGCAAATTTACTATCCTAACTCCACCAAGTGCATACCTCAGAAAAGTGCTAGGTAGAAAATGTCCTAACCCAGAACATCTTCAGGCAATGTTGCCCACAATCCTAAATTCTGGCTCCATTTTTTTATTACTTTGAAGATACATGGATTGGCCATCTAAGCAGTTTGGTCACAGAAGGAAACCAAGATTTCCTATTGAATGATGGAACTGTTACTAGACCTCTGTAGAAGGATGTGCAAAAACCAATATAGCCATAGAGGGTTGGCATAATTCATTTAACAGCTCAATAGGAAAAACTCAACCCAAGCTCTGTAATTTCCTGGAAATTGATAAAAGAACAAAGATTGCAGGAAATTAGGAAATGAGGGTGCCGCATTCATTGTCAGGTAGTCTTAATCCTAATATTTCCCCAAAAAACTAGGGATGTTTCAAACACTATTGGCAAAGATTTCTCAATTTCCATTAATGGGAGCTCCAGACTACCTTGACAATATTTCATACATTTTACCCTTCTAACACCAAATAATAGCCTCTAAAATTACTCTACTTTTTGACTATATAAATAAGTTCAATTCGCATATTTTAAATTATGTTTTAATAAAAGATGTTATTCTCTTCTTTCTTCAGCTCTGGGTGACATTTTAAGAAACCTGTTACCAAGAGTCTCAAGTAATCCAACAATTCAAAAAGATCAACGCAAAGTTTTAAAAACTGTTTTAAAAAAATTTAAAAAAAAAAATTTTTTCACTATTCCCAATTAAGGCAATTTTTTTATAAGAATATCTAGAATGTTTTCTTCAAAAGCCATGTCTCCTTCCAAAATTGAAGAATGATAAAATCATGACACAAAAAAAATTAAAATGTTGCTCTTAATTAAAATGTGTTTAAAGAAATGTTAGCATGATTTTTTCCCCCCTTTCTTAAACCTATGGCAAAAAATACAACTGTCCTGACGTGCGCATACAAAAACAACCTGGATGGTGATGTTCATTTGGTTAAACTCAAATAACATACATTTAATTAATTAATTACATTTATCGACCTCACTCCATCTCTCCCCGCAATACATTTTGTCACCAGTATGTCTAAAAAAGTAAATTAAATAATTACTTGACCGCAGTTCCTCCTTGCTTCTGATCTTGACCACAAAGCACCACAGACTGTGTAAACAGATGCTGAACTGTTTACGTAAAGCTGGAAAAATACAAAATAAAAAGGGACAATGTTTTTCCTTTGAAGTCGATGGGAAACAATGGTGAAAATGTTTCAATAATGTAAATATAAATTGGTTTAACTTTAAGTTAAAATATATTTAAATATGTATTTTATTCTAATAATAATAATAATAGATTTATTACAGATAAATGTTGTTGTGCTTTTTTGATTTCAAAGTAAAATATTAAATATCTACAGTTTTTTTCTAAAAAACAAAAGATTTTTCTACTACTTTTAAAACTATTTATCACCTTGTATATGTATGTTTACATTTTAAATACAGATATATATTTCTAGATATGTTATAATAATTCTTAAAATGAGTACTAAGGTATCATAGTTGATGCCAGAGTATTAATACACTTATCCACCTATTACCCCTATTCTCCTTTGGATCCCACTGCTAAAACCTTATTTTCATATTTTTAAATTAGTTCATAGTAATTTTTTTGAAAATATTAAAATATTTATTAAAGGTATTACTTACTAAATACTTAGATATCACAGGTGATACTTGAATATTAACACACTTCACCACCCATTACCCCTACATCTCTTTCATCCCGCTCCTAAAACTTTATTTTTGTATTTTTAACTGAATGTGTAATAATATTTTTTTTTGAATATTTTAATTATTTTTAAATGGATTACAAATTATATAGTCAGGTATCACAGCTGATACTTGGGGATTAATTCAGTTCCTCACACATTACCCATTAACCCTTGCATCCCACTCATATACATTTTATATGATATTTTAAAAATAAGTTGCAATCATTTTTTTGAAATATTTAAATTATTATTAAATGGATAACAAATGTATTACTCAGGTATCAGAGGTGGTACCTGAGTTTTAATACACTTACCCACCCATAACCCCTAGATATCTTGCATCAGCTCCAAAAACAATGAATTATAATATAGTTTTAGTTAGGACCTAGATTCCATAAGAAAAGCATTTTTTGACTTGGCTGTATCTTTGGTGCTGTTTGATGAATCTTCATGAAATTGTCCAAATAAAATGTGTTTCAGTTTCAGGGTGATTTGCCAAGGTGTGCGGGGGGGCAAGAGAAAGGGGGGAGTACAAAAAACATGTATTTTTAATGTTAATTGCCATGAGGATTTTAGACACAACTGCAGCCCGGGCCACAGAATGGAATTACACCAAATATGGCAGTAAGGTAGCTTTAAGTCCAAAAAGCACGCTTTTTGTTATTTGGTGTAAATCCATTCAGGAGTTTTTGAGATGTTAAAGGAAAAACAAATTTGTAGATCTGGATGGCGTCTAAGCACATATCTCATGGTTAGATCTGATTGGCGGACAGCACTTCAACGAGAATGTGATGGCAGCCATCCTGGGACCAATTTACATGACAGCACCCTATTGAAATGCACTGTAGTCAATGGCAGGTTTAGAGGGTCACAAAAAGGAGAATTTATAAAGGGTGATATCAGATTTTATTGCCTGATTTAGAGTTTGGCGGATGGGTTACTGCGTCACAAACATGATGGATATCCCATCCACTGTATTACAATTTCCATAGGAAATAATGGAATTATAATGCGGAGGACGTATTAGGAAACTTGGGGCGGATCCCTTAGGGACCCCTAATGGGCAAAAAATTGCCTTTTTTTGAGCGAACCGCAGATCCTCGAATCCTACTCGGATCCTCCTCAAATCCAGGGGAAAAGCAAGGCCCTTATTGGCTGGCTGCAACCAGACAGAAATATTAATGTATGTATTATAAAAACCATAGAAATTTACTGATAAAATCAAAGGTTACAGGGACATTATAGTTAGGCTGACATTTTACCCATACAAAACCATAGAAATTTAGCAGCTATAGTTATACTTATAGTTATATTTATCTGAAGAAACTATACCTCATGCCGCAAAGTAACTTTGGGCAATGAGTTATAGTTTCTTAACATAACTATAACTATAACTGCTGAATTTCTGAGGTTTTGTATGGGTAAAATGTAAATCTAACCTTCATTAAGCTAAAGGCATCCTGTTGTGTCACTCAGACTAGCCTGGTTTCAAGTGTGCCGCTTTGGAGGCCAGCTCTGCGGGATTTGGAGTAGGTGGTAGGAATATTATGCAGGCAGGGAGTCTGTCTGACACTAGTGACTTACGACATGTGCAGTGCTCTCATATCTGTTAAAGATTTAGGCCCTCATTACAACCCTGGCAGTTGGTGTTTAAGCGGCGGTAATACCGCAAACAGGCCGGTGGCAAAAAAAAATGGGATTACAACCTTGGCGGAAACCGCCAACATAGACAGCCACTTTAACACTCCGACCGCCACGGTGGTACAAACAAACAGCGTGGCGGACACCGCCAACAGACAGGTGGAACTCAATGTACCACCCACCCTATCACAACACGGCTACCCACCACCTTTTCTGGGAAGGAACCAACACAAATAAAAACACGGCGGAAACAGTACACTGAAGGGAAAAAACTCACCTCTCCACACATCACGAGGAACCAGGACGCCAGGGGGCTCGAACTGCAGATCCTGCCGGCGATGGTCTTCCTGCTCCTCTATCAGAAGCTCCAATGACGGCGGCGACGACCACGGTGAGTACTGCACCTACAACACAGGGGAGGGGGGAGGGAAAAAGAGAGTGACACACACATGCAACACGCAACACCCCCACCCTCACCCACAACACCATACACACAAACACATGCTGCAACATTACACATACAACCCCCCCTTGAATAATGCAATGACAAAAGGGAATGATTGTAACAATTGTAATAAAAAAAAATCCATCAGTCAAAACTCAAAATCCAGTATATACAATTATGTACACCAACTACACAAGTCCGGATAGTGCACCAATCATTGTCCGTGGACCACTGGGCCCAAAATGCATGGGTGAGGCCCACACTAGATACCTGACTCCAAATGGCGAGAACACTGGAGGGGCATCACATAGAAAATATACAGGCACCTCAGGGGGAGGGCTAGGGGGGCCACCTCAGCCTGATGAACGCACAACGCCACTGCTCCACGAGGGGGCTCCATGCTCATTGATGTATCCTGAGGAGTGCAAAGCCACAGTCTCTCAAGTCTCTCCAGTGGGTGGTTTGCCCACTGCTTTATCCTGGGGAGTGCAAAGCCACAGACTGTGGTTTGCCCACTGATTGCTCCTGGGGAGTGCAAAGCCACAGTCTCTCAAGTCTCTCCAGTGGGTGGTGTGCCCACTGCATTATCCTGGGAATTGAAAAGCCACAGTCTCTCAAGTCTCTCCAGTAGGTGGTTTGCCCACTGCTGCATCCTGGGAAGTGCAAAGCCACAGTCTCTCAAGTCTCTACAGTGGGTGGTTTGCCTACTGCTTTAACCTGGGAAGTGCAAAGCCCCAGTCTCTCAAGTCTCATCAGTGGGTGGTTTGCCCACTGCTGCATCCTGGGGAGTGCAGAGCCACAGTCTCTCAAGTCTCTCCAGTGGGTGGTTTGCCCACTGCTTTATCCTGGGGAGTGAAAAGCCACAGTCTCTCAAGTCTCTCCAGTGGGTGATTTGCCCACTGCTGCATCCTGGGGAGTGCAAAGCCACAGTCTCTCAAGTGGATATCAGTCTCCACTGGTTCTGGAAGGGGCTTTGTGCCCAGATTGCTTCATCCTGCCAAGGACTGAGGTAGTGGATGCCTTTCTCCACTGGTTCTGGAGGGGGCTTTGTACCCAGAGTGCTTCATCCTGACAAAGACTGAGGTAGTGGATGCCTTTCTCCACTGGTTCTGGAGGGGGCTTTGTGCCCAGAGTGCTTCATCCTGCCAAGGACTGAGGTAGTGGATGCCTTTCTCCACTGGTTCTGGAGGAGGCTTTGTGCCCAGAGTGCTTCATCCTGCCAAGGACTGAGGTAGTGGATGTGATAATCCACTGGTTCTGGAGGGGGCTTTGTGCCCAGAGTGCTCCACGTGCATTGTGGCCGCAACAATACACTCGCCTGGGTGTGTGTGCCACGAGATTGCCGAGGTACAGGTAGGTTGATATGCCATGGAGGCAGAGACATACCCCACACTGCTGCGGCTTCGCATTCCATATGCAGGTGACAAATGTGATGACAGTGATGCTTCATGGAAGCTGCCCAGGCTCCTGGAATTCACCACCAGCCTCAGACGACTGACCACTGGGGATGGCAGCCATGTCTGCGGTGGTGCCACTGGCTCAGGATGTCGCAGTCTGCTGGCGGTGCTTGCGGCGGTGTCAGTCACGGCGGTGCTTGCGGTGGCCTCTGTGGCAGCGGTGCTTGCGGTGGGCTCTATGGCAGCGGTGCTGGCTGCAGGCTCTGTGGCAGCGGTGCTGGCTCTGGGCTCTGTGGCAGCGGTGCTTGCGGCGGGCTCTGTGGCAGCGGTGCTGGCTGCGGGCTCTGTGGCGGCAGTGCTACCTGCGGGCTCTGTGGCAGTGATGCTTGCGGCGGGCTCAGTGGCAGCGGTGCTTGCGCGCGCTCTGTGGCGGCGGTGCTGGCGGCGGGCTCTGTGGCGGTGCAGGTGGCAGTGCAGGTGGCGGTCTTCTCCGATGTACAGGTTGGCGTTGAAGTGGACAGAAGGTGTGACACTGGTCCCTTCGTCGGTGCCACCATGCCTTCTCCTGACCTGCCCTTCAGTTTCTGGCACTTCCCCACCTTTGATGGTGGCGCAGTTGTCTTACCACTATCCCCTTTCGTTTTCCCTGACCCCTTGGTGGCAGGTGTTTTCGGCTTCTCCCTCCGGGATGTAGGCACCTTTTTCACCTTGGCAGGTGGCGGAATGTCCTTGCCCTGGCTCTGTGGCACACTGGCAGCCCTGATGGTTGGCGCACTCCATGACCCCGCAGATGCTAGCACCACTGTGCCTGGGGATGTGGTGGCTGAGGTGCTGGGCTTGGACCTGGAAAGCCTGGCCCTAGGGGAAGGACGGGGGAAGGTGTAGGGAAGAGGTCAATATTAGCCAGGAAAAGTGTTTTAGACACACTGGGACGGGTAGATGGAGGGGTTTTGGGAGTGGAGGTAGAGGTAGTGGTTGTAGGAGGTGTACGTCTGCTGAATTTGGGTGAAGGTGCATGGGCTGGAGGCTCTTGTGAGGTGGATGGCTGTTGGGTGTGTGTGTGCCTGCGTTTGTGTACTTTGGGAGGAGGGTTCACAGACACACTGGGACAGGACACTGGGGATGTGTGAATGATAGTGGGGGTGGTGAGTGCACGTGAGCGGTGTGTGGTGATGGGCGTGCTGGTGATGGAGGTAGTGGCTGAGGATGTAGTGCATGCAGGTATGAGTGGAGACAAGACTGGGAGGGAAGGAGGAGGAAGACGTGGAGGAGGGGGACACGGTGGAGGCAGTGGATGTTGGTATGTGTGCATGGGTATGATGTTTGTGTGAGTGCCTGTGGGATGTGTGGTGCTTATGTTTGCCTGAGCCACCCTTGTGTGTTGAGGTGTGTGCATGCTGGTGTGATGGTGTGCTTGGGATAGGCTGAGGTACAGCGGATTGGGTCTGGGTGGAGGACGTTGGAGGGGGGAGGCTGGACACAGGGACAATGGTTGCCATCAGTGCTGAGGCCAGAGCCTGAAATGCTCTCGGTTGGGCTTCCTGCCCAGAATGAATGCCCTCCAGGTATGCATTTGTTTGTTGCAAATGCCTCTCAACACCCTGGATGGCATTCAGAATGGTAGACTGCCCAACAGTGAGGGATCTTAGGAGGTCAATAGCCTCCTCACTGAGGGCACCAGGGCTGACTGGGGCAGGGCCTAAGGTGCCTGGGGCGAAGGAGATGCCTGGGCATGGGACACACGCTGAGGGGCTGCTGGGAGTGCGGTGCTGGTAGGGGGTTGGTGGCTGTACCTGTTGATGCAGGGGGCACAGAGGGACCCGCCACCGCAAGGGAGCTCTCATCAGAGGAGGAGTCGCTGTCACTGCTGTTCCTGTTCCCGCCGTGGAGCTCCCCTCTCCCTCCGTCCCACTGGTAGCTTCAGACTCTGTTGTTTCGCCCTCCAGGGTCAAGTGGGATGCAGCTTCCTCCTGCTCCTGTGCCACTGCTCCTCCGCCTGATGATGTTATTGCACACAAGAACAGGGAGACCACAAAATGGGGGGGAGACAGAAGAAAGACATGTTCAGTGCATGCAACGCCACTACAGTTGGCGGACACAACAGACACAGCAGCCCTCTGCACTACGCCATTCACTTATAGGTCCTAGGTTTATCACATGCCCATGGGATACAAGGCCTAAGCTCGATTGCTGCACACATGGAAGTCACAGGAGCCTGACTATGTGTAGATGGCACTAACCACTAGTGGGGTTGGGGTGCCACAGAGCTGCCTCACAAGGGACATTGCCTACAAAGCTCGCCCTGGCCTAGGGGAATCCACTGCTCACCTCCCCCACCCAGACACCTTGTAATGCGCCCAAAGTCAGCAGAATGATAGTGTACTCCCCCCCTTGTGGCTGCTATGATGCCCTCAAGCGCCCATCCAACTCTGGATATGCCACCGCCAGGATCCAGAACATCGTGGGGGTCATGGTGCGACGGGCACCCCTCCCATCCCCAGCTGGGCCTCCGCCGTCTTCTTGCTACAGCGGCGAAGGTCCTCCCATCTTTTCCAGCAGAGGGTGCTCTGTCTGTGGTGGACCCACATGGTTCGGACGTCCTTGGCGATGGCACACCAAAAATCCTTCTTCTGGTGGGTGCTGACCTAGAGGAATAGTACAGGGGAAAAGGAAAATCTTTACCCATCCGAACCGTCATCCTCTTTGGCCCACGTTACCACCCTTGCCCTGACGCACATACACTTACCGTCCGCACATGCAGGCCTCAGTCCCCACCCACTTTTCTTCCATCCACACCACTCCAAACAAGTATTGCCCATGCAGCATTCTCAAAGTGTACTCACCTGTTTGTCTGGAGGACCGTACAGTTGTGTGTACTGGGGGAGGACCCCATCCACTAGTTTCTCCAACTCCTCAGAAGTGAAGGCATGGGCCCTTTCCCCAGACACATGAGCCATCGTCGCTTCCAGACTGAGGTCACAGCAGTACTTGCAGTGTAGGTCCTCTCCTGTTGAAGGTCAGGTATCAAGTGAGGGAACAGACAGAAAATGGCGGTCACGTCCGCGGCGGTGCGTACCGTCACCGCCGGCGTACATCGTCATTGGCTCCTGGGACCCATTGGGTCCAATGTTAACCAATGCAGGTTTGCGCTGTTGTCTTTGACCGCCTACCGCAACGGTGTACAACGCCAGCGCAGTTACCTCATATCCACTTGTCCCACCTTACAGGTCAGGCAGCCGCCATTTCAGGGGGCCACATGGCATTAATTTTAACTGCGTCACACCAAAGTAGGCCTTGCATACACACAGTAACAGGCACATTGCGGATTAATAAATGTGTGCAAATGACATTTTGTGAGACCTCAGTGTTGGCTGACTCTATGCTCGCTGTTCTCGTCCATAGGGCACGTCTGCTGAGGCAGGTGATGAGATGACAGCATCCTCCGGTGTACAGACCGCTGGTGGACCTGTCGACAATGTAAGTGAGACACATAATAGTCACCTACAGACTTGATCGTGCAACAATTCATGAACTGTGTGCCCAGTTAGAGCCAGACCAGATGTCAGCTATCTGCCATCCCACAGGGATCCTCCCTCTAGTGCAGGTCCTGTCAGTACTCCATTTCCTGGCAAGTGGTTCCTTTCAAACAACAGTGACCATTGCATCAGGGATGTCCCAGCCAATGTTCTCTAATGTGTTGCCCTGAGTGTTGTATGCCCTGCTGAAACACATGCGCAGCTACATCGTGTTCCCTCAGGTTGAGGATTTGCCCACAGTGAAAGGTGACTTCTATGCCCTGGGACATATCCCCAACATAATAGGTGCAGTTGATGGGACACATGTGGCCTTGGTACCCCCCGCAGGAGTGAACAGGTGTACAGAAACCGAAGAGCTACCATTCGATGAATGTGCAGATGGTGTGTTTGGCCGACCAGTACATCTCCGATGTGAATGCCAAATTTCCTGGCTCAGTGCAAGACGCTTACATTCTGAGGAATAGCAGCATCCCTTATGTGATAGGGCAACTCCAGAGGCACTGTGTGTGGCTAATAGGTGAGGACAAGGACCCTATACAGTGTGAATAGTTGTCTGGGTCTGGGGTTGTCCCTACGGTTAGTGTGTGTCTAACAGTTGTCACTCGACATTTGCAGGTGACTCTGGTTACCCCAACCTGTCATCGCTACTGACCCCAGTGAGAAATCCCAGGACAAGGGCAGAGGAACGCTACAATGAGGCACATGGGTGAACTAGGAGGGTGATTGAATGAACCTTCGGCATCCTGAAGGCCAGGTTCCGGTGCCTCCATATGACAGGTGGTTCTCTCTACTACTCACCAAAGAAGGTGTGTCAGATCATCGTGGCCTGCTGTATGCTGCAAAACCTGGCTTTGCGACAGCAGGTGCCTTTTCTGCAGGAGGATGGTCTAGCTGGTGATCTTGTGGCAGCTGTGGAGCCTGTGTACAGTGAAGAAAAGGAGGCAGAAGAAGAGGATATCGACAACAGAAACAACATTATCCAGCAATACTTCCAGTGAGACACAGGTAAGAAGATGTCACTGCCTCACACATCTCATACTATTGTTGGAGCTAGCATAACTCTGTCATTTTCACTCAGTGTATGGACCCTGACTTGTCACTTTGCCTTTCCATTTAACAGATACGGGTCCCACTTTGTGCCCTCTGCTATATTTCCTCCAGCCCTACAGCTGTGTTTCATCGGTATGTGAACAATTAAATTGACATTGCTATATTCCATAGTTATTGCAATTACACATTTGTGAAAGCACAGACTGACTCCAGATTGTTTTGTGATTGAGGTGTGTTTATTTCTGTGCAAATAAGTGGAGGGGGTTGTAAAATGGGCAGGGGTGATGGTGGAGGAATGTCCATGGCAGAGTCCAGTCTATTTGTTTCACAGGTGCATTGTCCAAAGGGGCATAGGAAGTGGAGCAAGGGCAGTTGATGGATGGACAGGGTGACAAAGTGGGACAGAAGGGTGACATTCAGGGGGGTCTCATTTCCTGGTGGGGGTCTTGGCAATGTTCTCTGTCTTGTTCCTGGATCTCAGGGACCGTTTGCGGGGTGGCTCTCCATCTGCAGGGGGTTGGGTGCTGGTGTCGTGTTCTTGTGGCGGTGCTTCCTGTCCACTAGCACCGGCAGAGGTGGAGGGCTGTTCATCATCCAGGCTAGTGTCAGGAGCCCCTTGTTGTGCCACAGTGTCCCTCCTGGTGTTGACAAGGTCTTGCAGAACCCCTGCAATGGTGACCAGGGTGGTGTTAATGGACTTCAGTTCCTCCCTAATCCCCAGGTGGTGTTCCTCCTGTAGCCGCTGGGTCTCCTGAAACTTGGCCAGTACCGTTGCCATCGTCTCCTGGGAATGATGGTACGCTCCCATGATGTTGGAAAGAGCCTCGTTGAGAGTGGGTTCCCTAGGCCTATCCTCCCCCGTAGCATAGCAGTCCTCCCAGTTCCCCTGTTTTCCTGTTCCGCTGTCCGCTGACCTGTGTGCCCACTGCCACTGCCCCCAGGTCCCTAATTGTCTTGGGTTGGTGGGTTTGCCTGGGTTCCCTGTAGTGGTGGACACACTGCTGATTGATGTGTACTGGGGACAGAGGGATGGACCTGCTGGGTGGATGCTGTGCTGGTGTTTCCTGGGGGGGGGGACTCTGTGGAGGCTTGTGCCAGTGTCAGAGGAACAGACTGTCCAGAGGTCCCTGATGGGCCGGGCTGGTCATCACTGTGGGTCTCTTCTGTGGGGGGACTGGATATGTCTGGTACCTCCTGTCCGGTGACATTGGGTAGGGGTCCTGCAGGGGTGTAAAGGCATGATTATTGCATCTGTGTGTGCCATCGTGTGCAATGGGTGAGTGACCCTGTACTCCAGTGCTTGCATTCTTGTCTAGGTCCTTGTGTGATAATTGGTTTGGGGTCTGTGTGGGTATCTGTAGTGGACATGCTTGGGTGATGGGTGTCCATGCATTGGTGTTAAATGCAGGGTCTGGTTTTGGGATGTGTGGGTTCTGTTGGTGGGGTATCTGCGGGTTGTTGGGGTGATGTGTGTGAGGGTACGGGTGGGAGTATGTGATGGCATGCAGGTGGGGTGGGGGGGATAAGGTAGTAAAGATTTGCCTTACCAGAGTCCAGTCCTCCTACTCCTGCGAGGCCCTCAGGATGCAGTATTGCCAAGACTTGCTCCTCCCATGTTGTTAGTTGTGGGGGAGGAGGTGGGGGTCCACCGCCGGTCCTCTGTACAGAAATCTGGTGTCTGGAGACCACAGAACGCACCTTCCCCCGTAGGTCGTTCCACCTCTTCCAGATGTCATCCCTAGTTTTTGGATGCTGTCCCACTGCGTTGACCCTGTCGACGATTCTGCGCCATAACTCCATCTTCCTAGCAATGGAGGTGTGCTGCACCTGTGATCCAAATAGCTGTGGCTCTACCCAGACGATTTCCTCTACCATGACCCTGATCTCCTCCTCAGAAAACCTGGGGTGTCGTTGAGGTGCCATGTAGTGGTGTGGGTGATGTGTGAGGTGGTGTGTGTTGTGATGTCTGAGGGGATGTGTTGTTGTGTGTTGTTTGAGGTGCATGGATGTTGTGTGAGTGATGATGTTGTGTGTCTGTGGATGCTGGTGTTGTTTCTGGTGGTGTCTCTCTCTGGCGTGGTATCAGAATTCTGGTAGTAAGGGTTTGTGGGTGATGTGGGTGTGTGTTTTATAGTGTATCTTGAATTGGCCAATGTCGTTGTGCTTTCTAAATGTGTGTGTATTTTGAGTGCGGCGGTGTGTACCGCCAATGGAATACCGCGGTTGAAAGACTGCCACGTGGATTCGTGGGTCGTGATAGCGTTAGCGTGTTCCTGTTGGCGTGATGGTGTTGGTTTTGTTATCGCCAGTTTATCACTGACCTTTGGTGTGGCGGACTTGTGCGGGTTTCTGAATTATGGTGGATTCCGAGCTGTGGGTCGTAATAGCTGATGCGGAATTCCGCCGCCGCAGCGGTGTGTTGGCGGTCTTCTGAATGGCGGTAAGCGGGATTTACCGCCAGGGTTGTAATGAGGGCCTTAATCAGCACATATGACAGTGCCATTAAACGTGTGAGCTCAGGATGTGCAATGTACAAAGGATTCATTTTTGTCCAGCACACATTCTGACCTCACATAATTCAAAACTCTCTCACATGGGTTAATAAACTCAATAAACCACTATTTGAGATTGGGGTGTGTTATAAATTCCTTGTATGGGACAAGTAAGTAAAGGAATAGCAGAATGTGCAGCGGAATGGAATGGCAGCAGAAAAATTATTGAGTTGCCTTGGCAGAACTGTCTATATGAGGAGTATTGGCAGAGCTGTGCATTAGTCTGTAGTGGAATATAGGGCAGTGGCAGCAAATTATGTCAGTGATGCATTGGTACAGTTGTATGACTGCCACTGCTGTAATGGCAGATGGTGCTGCAGTGAAGACTGTGGTACACTAACAAAACTGCACTAAGATCTTGCTGACAAAAAAGGAAGAATGCTGCAGAAGTGGACGGAGGTGCAGAGTTTTGCATATTACTCATTGCTGGAATAGATGGGCTTTTGAACAAGCCTGTCTGTGCCCATCCGTGCCTGGACGGTGCCCAGCATCAAGAACCCTGGATCTCCAATGAGCCGTCCCCAGGGCACCCTCCATTATGACGCCCAGACCCTCCACCACCTAAAAACCGAACGTCTCAGCAACTGCTGCACCGCATCCCCCAAGGACACCCACGGACTGTTCTCCTGCCAGAAATGAAACTTCAGTTTCAACCACATCAATCAAAAGGAACACCCCGCACCCGGAAACTCCAACGCCCACCACAGCCTCATCAACTGCCTCCTTCTGAATATACACTCCCTCCATAAGCATGCCACCGAACTCTGGGATCTGATCGATTCCGCCCAACCAGACATCGCTTTCCTTACCGAGACCTGGACCAACCCCACCTCAGGACAAGACATCGCCATTGCTATCATGGACAGCTACAGCATTCTAAGGAAGAACCGGCTTTCCCGCCCGGGCGGAGGACTTGCCATCATACACCAGTCCTCACTATGCATCACAGCCAACACAGAGGAGCACTGCACCACAATGGAGCACCTCCACTTACTAATCCATGCCGATCACAACTCCTCCATCCGCTGCACACTGGTCTACAGACTGCCCCATCCCCATCCTGCATTCATCAACACCATTGTAGACATCGCCACCCCCCAGGCCTTGGCGTCCTCCATCTACCTCCTCCTCGGTGACCTGAATTTCCACCTTGAGGACCGCAATAACCAAAACATCACCTCTCTACTCCACAACCTTGCCACCCTCAGACAACTGATCACTACTCCCATGCACACCACAGGACATACACTGGACCCCATCTTTACCTCAAGCAACTGAATTACCATCAAGACCATCTCTAACACGGACTGGTCAGATCACCGCTGCCTACACTTCTCCATCTCCTCATCCAGCAACGGCATCCATGCCCCCAAGGCCTCCCACAGGAAATGGAATTAAATCACCAAACCACACCACTTGCCATATCACCCCGGTCTCCCTCTGACAACGCTAAAATCACAGCACGCAACCTCAACTCCTGGATCACCGAATGCGCCGACACCCAGCCCCCCTCTATTCAAAATCAGCCAAGCGCATCTGAAAGAAAGCCAGCTGGTTCACCACTGAACTCCAAGAATCCAAGCCAAACCAGCAAAGACCTCACCCCCTTCAGAGCCGTCACCGCCATCCATCACTGAGACATTGAGAACGCAGAAAAAAACGAACTCTGGGAGCACATCAACTCCTCCACACACAACACAAGGAACTTTTCATGGTTATCAACAAATTCCCCAATTCCCCCTCCAAAGCACCCAGCATCCCCCGTCACAAGACCTCTGCGACAGACTCAGCACCTTCTTCCACTGCAAGATCAAGGACATCCACGACAACTTCCTCCCGAAGTACCAGCCCAGCATCAGAACCCACGACCCACCCACCCCTACAGAACCTACCCGAACCATCCACAGCTAGTCCACTCTCACCACTGAGAAAACAGAAAGCATCATGAACAGCACTCACTCCGGAGCTCCCATAGACCCCTGCCCATACCACATCTACAACAGAGCCAGCACATACATCACCCTCGAGCTTCGCAAGACATAGACCTGCTCCACCAACACAGCCATCTTCCCCAAAGACTGGAAACATGCTGAGGTATGCCCCTTCCTGAAGAAACCCTCGGCCGACCCATCTGAGCAAAAGAATTTCCAGCCCATCTTGCTGCTACCATACCCAGCCAAAGTACTGGAAAAGGCCATCAACTCACAGCTGTGGCAATTCATTGAGGACAACAACTCATTGGACACCTCCCAAACTGGGTTCTGCAGCAACCACAGCACGGAGACAGCTCTCCTTGCAGCCAACGATGACATCCACACACTCCTAGACTGTAGCCACACAGCAGCACTCACACTGCTCGACCTCTCAGCAGCATTCGACATGGTCTCCAACAGACTCCACGATGTAGGAATCCACAGAAAAGCCCTGCAATGGATCCACTCCTTCATCACTGGAAGAACACAGAGAGTCAGGCTCCAACCCTACACATCCAAACCTACAGAAGCCAGCTGCAGAGTTCCTCAGGGATCCTCCTTGAACCCAACACTCTTCAACATCTACATGGCCCTAATTGTAGCCATCCTCAGAGGCCACGGTATGAACATCGTGTCTTACGCCAAAGACACACAACTCATCATATCCCTCACTGAAGGCCCGGATCTGTCCAAGAGGAACTTCCACATATGAATGGAAGCCATCGCCGCCTGGATGAGTGAGAGCTGCCTCATGCTCAACTGAGATTAGACCGAGCTCACCTACTTTGGAAATTCCACCTCAGCCTGGGACGACTCCTGGTGGCCCACATCTCTCAGCGCCCCGCCTTCTCCGACTGACTGCGCCCCCAATCTAGGAATTATTATTGACTCCTCCCTATCAATGACCCGAAAGATAAACACGATCACTTCAACCTGCTGGCACACCATTCGCCAACTCCAAAAGGTTTTCAAATGGATTCCAGTAGACTGCCACAGGACAGTCAACCATGCCTTGGTCACAGGCAAGCTCAACTACGGCAACACACTCTACGCCAGGACCACAACAAAAAACATCAGAAAGCTGCAACTTATCCAAAACTACCCCGCCAGACTCATCCTGAACCTCCCCCGCAAGGAACATATCTCCCAACACATGAGGACCCTCCACTGGCTCCCAGTGGAGAAACAAATAATCTTCAAGCTACTCACCCAAACCTACAAAGCCATTCACAATATCAGACCAGCCTACCTAAATCACTGCATCTCCTTCAACAACCCCGACAGAAGCCCTAAATAACTGCATCTTCTTCCACAACCCGCCATACCCCTCTGCTCCGCCCAGCAGGCACTGGCTACCATCCCACGCATATGGAAAACCCCCAGAGGAAGGTCCTTCAGCCACCTCACAGCAAAGAACTGGTACAACCTACCCATGCACCTCAGACAAAGCCCGACGCTCACCATCTTCAGGAAGAACCTCAAGATGTGGCTTTCTGAACGAGGCTCTGTCCGTTCCTCCCACCTCCCTCCCCCTCAGTGCCTTGAGACTCTCACAGGTGAGTAGTTGCGCTCTACAGAAACTGATTGGTTGATGTCCCAAAAAAAAATGGTTTCTCTTGAAGGCAACAACACTTCTACCACTATCAATACTGAACCTGTTGAACAAACTGCCAAAGGTAAAAGGACTGTTATAAGCAGTGAAGCGACTGTGAAGGAGACAGCTCTCGAATCTATAGAAGGTTGCATCAAATTAGAAAGTGATGAATATCTTGAAGAGAAGTTTCAAAAAGACCCAGTAGTTGATGAAGGAAAAGTGTGCTTACGTACATTTAACTGTTTCTCCTGAAGAGTTGATGAGAATCACTGGTTTAGGGAACAAACTTCTGAACATTTGAATGCCTTTTATTATGTTTTATATATATATATATATATACATATATATATATATATATACATATATAGAGCCATCTTTTAATCTTTTTCAGAATCACACTCTTCCAAAACAAGAGAAGTCAAACAAAAATTACCATTTCTAGAAAGAGTAGTGGAAATTATAAAACGTATTGGCAAAACAGGTCTGAGCTATCGACCAAATATAGAAGTAGCTTAGACCTTAGAAGATGAAACAATGGATCGTGGCAAATTTTTGGAACTTCTTCAATGTCTTAAAAACTGTGATCTCTTGTTGAAAAGTCACCTTGAGAAAGTCATAAAAAGAATAGCAAACACCATTGGGTAACAAAGAATGGTATTGGACGTAACTGGTTACCCTGATTTCAAAGCAACTGTTAACTCTCTCATAGATATGATTTCCTCATTACTGAAACAAGGTATTGCTGAAGAAATCAAGAAGCTGAAATGTTTTCATTAAAGCTGGAAACAACAGGCCATATACGTTGTAGATCAGTGTCCTGTTATGATCAGATTTGTGACCGATGTTGTCCACAAAGAAATTACAACTAGAAAGGCGCTGTGTGAATTAGTGTACAATTCACTTGAAACAATGAACATTAATGGTGCACATTGTGTTGGGAGTTCAACAGGTGAAGTTTCCAACATGCTGGGGCATTACAATGGCTGAGTAAAATAGCAGCTGATCGGATTCACGTATGGTGTACGCTCATGTACTTAACCTTGACATGACTGATGTCACTAAAATCTGTATCTGCAAAATCACTGTTTTGACTGCAAAAGTCATGCGCTGTATTTCTCAGGTAAATACAGCACAAGAATGTGTGGCAAGACAAACATACTGAAGCACGGTTTCGGTCAATCTCTACAACTGGAGAAACAAGATGGTGTGCCAAAGATGCAGCACTCACAAAATGTTTACAGTGACCCAAGCCATGCTATGTATATTGTGGTTCTTCAAACTATGGAAGAGATATCTACATCAGGCAACATCAACAATGCGATAGAATCATTTCATTTCTAAAGTCACTAGCTAGATTTGTCACCATTTTCACTGCACAGACATACCTGTTATTTTTTCAAAATGCCACTTCTTCTTCTCCGTACTTGCAAAAGCAAAGTAAGGGTGTACTGCAGACATATTGAATGTAAGTAAAACCATATACTCCCTACAGTAACATGTTTGGGATTTCAGCTGCAGAATAGATGTAGCAAACAAATTCATTCACTGGGAGAAAGACAAACTGAATCAAGGTGATAGTGAAATTGTGAGTCATGGCAGCTTTGCTGAGGTTCAAGAACGCTGGAAGATGATGATGCCTTGCGAAACTGCAGCTAATTAAATATCAGGTCAGCTACTGATAAATACAGGACAGAAGTTTACAATACAGCAGTGGACAAGATAGTTATCAGTTTGTACAGTTGATTCACAACTTATGGACAGTTGTTTTCTGCTTTGGAATTCCTGGATCCTGGAAACTTAGTGGACATCCTCCAGAGCCTTTCCCAGGCTACCCTCTAATGACTAAGAACCTCATTATCATTTTGGTGGTCCGAAACATGGACCACCAAAGCCATGGGTTTGATACCGCCATCATATTGGCGGCCTAACTACCTGTCGTATTACAACGTTTCCACTGGCTGACCGGCAGGATCAACATATTACGACGTTTCCTACAGTCAGCCAGGCAGAAACAGATTGACAGCATTGGCCTTGGCTCCTTTACGGGAGCCAAGGCCAATGCTGTCGCACAACAGCACCCTCGGTATGCGCACTGTCTGCAGAGCAGACAGTGTGCATTCCGAGGGTCTGACATGGGCAGAGCAGGGGCTCCCTGTAGCTCCCCAACATTGGCTTTCGGCTAGCATTTCCATGGCAGAAAGGCTGGCAGAAAGTGGACTCGTGATCATCACAGCAGTGCTGCCATGAGCACCCCTGTGGCTGACCATGAATGCTACCGCCGCCACCCCATCGTGATTCGTGATCTTGGAGGTGCGGCGGTCACCTAGCAGTCCGATCACCAGCGTTGTAATATGGCAGTCGGACCACAAAGGGTGTGGCGTCCGACCGCCACAGGAGTTTGGCTGTCTTAAGGCTGCCAAACTCTTCATGAGGCCCTAAGTGGCTTGCTAATTAGATTTGACCTAGAAGCATCCACTGAAAAACTGCAGCTTGCTCGATTTTGCATCTGAGTGGAACTGACTAAAATTGAATCTTAAGGACGAGTACAATGGCATCAATGAAGTTCAAGATGAGGATGCCACCCGTTATCTCAAATTTGAGGGTGAAATGGTACCTAATATCTAGTTTCAGCAGAAGACACGCTGTTGGCCTCACCACAACAAGCACTTGAAGGATAGGCATTTAAAGCGCTAGTCATGGAATGCACTCTGGGAAGGGGACAATGGAAAGAAAGAGAGATGGAAGCAATTCTGATTTGCACTCACTGATTTCAGCCTCTTTGTTCAGCATGCAGTGGGAGTCTTGAAAATCACACACAATTACAAAATAAAGACCAACCTCATTAGTACATACTAATACCCCCATCTAAAGATGGTATTATATTGCACATGCTACAAGGCAATCTTTGTGTGACTCTAAGCACTGATTCTAATTTTGTCCTTTAATTGATCCTATACAGAGCACACAATAATTAAAAGTTGTTGAAGACAGACATCTCCAAAATAAACAAGTTCCTTTTCAATGGAGCTTGCTTTCCAATAAAAGTCTATCGGCTTACTTGAAGATGCTTAACTCCTTGTGTTTGTTACTACAGATATTTTATAACAGAACTGCTGGACTGATTTTCAACAAAGTCCAGCATCTTTAGCTGTCGAGTGAGGTAGTTTTTGTACTTCTGTTAGCTTGAATTCTAGGCAGTAATTATATGGTTGCATTTCAAATTGTAATTATGCACATTATCCAAGGGTATGCATTCATGAAATAAAGCAGCTAGAAAATTAACCTACCACCTGCTCAAGACTAATGGTACTGAGAAAGCAAAGATAGTGAGCTGAACCCCCGAGAGGGGTTCTGTTCACTGACTTACCCACCTTAATCCGTCAACTTCTATCTATTCACCCATCCTCTCTGCATTCCATCAATACGTTTACTTTTCTTTTCAGTTTGCCCGTCAATCCCGAATCCTGCCGTTGAACATTTGGGGCCATATGTATTAACACATTTTCCCATAGACATAGAATGGGGGCCAGATGTATCAAAGGTTTTTACCCATGCTATGTCTATGGGAAAATGTGTTAATACATATGGCCCCAAGGTCCTAAAATGCTTCTTTACCACTTACTATCAAACTTTCTTTTCTCCTTATGTTTATTTGTTACTTTTTCCATCCTGATGTCCTCATTATAGCCATCTCTCTCCTTTTTATTTTTAGGATTTCTCTATAGATCATCTGTGGTGGGAAGAGGACAACTGTCCCTGTCAAAGGTTCACACGTGCAGCGCAATGGTAGCAGCATACTGTTTTATATGGATTATAGTACGAATGAGACAATTTAACTGTGCCGTGAGAAAGGGAGCCTATTGGTCTATTCACCTAAAGTTCCACTGCCAAAAGTGAACCCGGAAGCCTAGCCAAGAGATCCAGTGCACCTGGAAATGAGCATGTATGCTAGCAGACTTTGGCATATAGAATATGTGTGTTTGCATGAATCAGAGTGACACAGACCCGTGGGTTCTATTTTAGAAGTACCTGGTTTGTTCATCTACACAGGTTGGAGGTGTGGTTACTTTCCCAGACAGTGTACTGCTAATATCCCTTTCATGTAGGGCAGGGACCCAGACACCAAAGTAGGTAAAGACACATCCTTTGAGAAATTGAATTAAGCCCTTTCTGGTATAGAGGGCTGCTTTCTAAGACTGTCGTTTGGTGGATAGCAGGAAAGAGAAGTGAGGCTGCAGTTTCTGTGTCAGGGTGGAAAGGTCCATTAGATGAGGAGAAGCTCTTTGTTTCTCTTTCTGATCACTTCCAAGTGTGGCCCTGGAGAGTCACATAAAGACTGCACACACTTCTTTGTGCTTCTGATGTGGGTGTTCCCACCTGGAGATGACCCTGCCCTGAAGGGCATCACTCACGAGAAAGGCTGAGGCTGGAGGACGGTCTGAGAAAGAAGGAACTGACTCAAACCAGTTTTTCAAAGGCAGCCAGAAAATCCACCTCCCCTGTCAGCTAACTCTGATGCACCTCTTGTTCCAATTTCAGGTTCTCACTGGTCAAGGAGGAGCTGCTCCACATAGTACCCAGTGGACTACTGGACAACAAGGACTTGGGTCTGCCTGACAGCCCATGGATGTGAGGGTACAACACATGGAGTCCGATCTCCAGGAACAGCTTCCTGAGAGTCCAAGAAACCCTGGGAATCCTGTCTGAACAAAGGGGAAGAAGTGATCCCACTGGAGGAGCTGATAAATGGAAGGGTGCTAGAACCAACTGACCCTGGTGCAAGGATCCATCCTTCAGAGACTCACTGATTGTATGACTGGAATGATGAATGTTGCAGACTGTCCCTGAGACACTCAGAGATACTCAGAGGAACAGCAGCACTTCTAAGGACTATCGGAGTGGCTTTTGGTGTCATTCTCATCCTGGCTGCCACAGCAATTGAAAAACTGAGCAAAATCAGTTGGCCTGACTTAGGCTGGGATTAACAATTAACCCACGGCAGTCAAGGCAAAGAAGTCAGCACATTACCTACTTATGTGTCTTCCTTGCCACAGTCATTACTAGTTAGCATGGCTCCTGTGGACAAAATATTCCAATGTCAAAAATGAACTTACATACTACTTTTCCATCCCTCACAAGAGGGCGGATATCATGTTCCAACTCCTAATTACAAAAAGGAAGTAAGCCCTTTTCACTTCCTGTAGTTTTGTTCCTGTGTCAAGCAGTGCCTTCTAAATGTCTGGTAAGATTTTGTTATTTATTTAACATATGTTGCAATGTTTTAGGCTGAAGGCCTGCTACATGGACTCAGATGCCTGTTTAACGAGGTCATGAAAAAGCTGACTCATCAGTTCATTATAGATCCAGCTTTCGTGGATCAATACTGTTATTAATGGAGGGTCTGCACAATCAGGCTTGGGTTGTTTTTGAAGTTTAGCCAAGCAGACTCTAATATTAGTAGAATGTGTGTTACACTCTGTCTTAGTGCAGTACCTTACTTGGGATTGGGAGCAGATAGATATATGCTGTTTATACTCACACTGTAATTTTAAATCCTTAATAATATTAAAGTAAATTTTTAAGTTACAGCTCTGAAAATGGCACTTATAGAAGGTTGCATTTTCTTGCCCCAACCATTTGTACCTTCTGCCAGTCTCCTTGGTCACATGTCTGTGAATGACTCTGCAGTTTTATTGCCAGGCCCTATTTTCATTCCAAGGCTGCTGATTCCTGCCTTCACCAAGAAATCTGACACCAGGCCTGCCCTGCCTTTTGTCACCCCCAGTCAGTTTGGAGCCTTGACTGGAGAAAAGGAAGAACTTTCCAGAACAAGATGTGGGTTTAGCAAAGGGTGTCCCCACACAAAGGCTGGCGCTAGGTATACATATTAGACATCTAGAACCACTCTGCAGAACACTCTTGGGCCTGTGAATGTTTCAAAAGATGGACTGCCCTGCTGACAGAGGACAGTCCTGCTGCTTGAAGGACTGTTTTGCTGTATGTGAAGAAAAACTGCTCCTGATTGCCTTTACATACACTAACCAGAATGATTGCAAGTGTCTGTGGGCTGACCTCATGCATGAGTTACAGGAACACAACAAGCTTCAGAGGCATCTCTGCAGCTGCCCAGCTAACCTGTTGCAACTGGAAATGCACCTGGACCTGCCTGAGCCCTGCTGGCCTCTGCTGGAGTGAGTCCATGATCCTCCCCAAGAGGTGCCTTCCAAGGTCCTACAGCCTTGGCTTGCATCAGAGTGTACTCCAACTCAAGAAAAGAAATCCAGCAGTTTGGGGTCCTCACAACAGCAAACAGGCCAGTTGTGCTGAAACTCTGTAGTCTGCTCCAAATGCCAAAGTGAAGCTCAAATGAGACCTGTTCTTTGCACTGACAATGACAGTTTAGCAACACAAGACCCACACTTCACAGCACAACAACAAGAGCCAGCTACAACCGCCAATGCGAAGCACCAGCAGTGACCATCTGCATCGCCCGACTGGGTCTTCTTGCTACAGCAACAACTGTCTGCAATGCCCAGCCTGCTCTTGACTCTACAGCAACAACTGTTCATGATGCTGAGCCCCTTCCTGGTACCCTCCTCTAAAACGAACAGAACTTTTTGTGTCAGATTGAGAAGGAAACTTTTCAGTGGGACTAACTTGATCCCTGTTCCTGAACTGCAGATGGGTTGAAATTGTGTCTTTCTTCCGGTCTAGTGCAAGCAGATGACCAAGTGTGGCACTTTGTGCTTTTAGGTGCTATTGACACAAAAAACATTGGATCTGCACATCTCTAGTTCTACTGGTTGGAATTTTGTCATTCTGGTATCTATTTATTTATTAACAATGACTGTATTTTTCTAAATTGGTTTGGGGTTTTTCTTGTGCTGTGATTTAACTTTCTTACTGTTTTCATGCTGCATAAATACTTTACACATTGCCTCTAAGTTAAGCTTGACTGATTTGTGGCAAGCTTTCCGTGGATTAAACACAGGTTAATTTACTTACTTTTGTGGTTCACCCTGACAAGGATTGTTGTTGTTGCCTGAATGGTGCTTCCCCCTCCCACAAACAATAACCCAATTTCCTGCACTAGTAATGACTGCAGCAAGGAAGACCTGGACTCGTAATAATGGAAAATACTGGTAAGTGACCAGAACATGATCATACTTTTGCCACTGTGGTCCAAACAGCATCTAGAAGTATCCAGTTATTGCCGAGCCACCTCTCTGAATGCTCCAACCTTAAATACAATTCTTAAGCATAAAGGTTAATTTAGCTTAATGACACAGGAGGTCCTGGAGCTCCAGCAAAATGTCTAATAAAACATTCTAATCACAGATAGTTATACCCTAGTCCAGCAAAAGAAATGTACTCAACAATTATGTAATCAGGCACAGCAAACAGATGGACATTCAGGTGGTCATTAAAACCGTGGCGGACGGTGATAAAGCGGCGGTAAGACCGCCAAGAGGCCGGCGGAAAAAAATCTGCTATTACGACCGTGGCGGAAACCGCCAACAAAGACAGCCACTTTAACACTCCGACCGCCACGGCGGTACAAACAAACAGCTTGGCGGTCACCGCCAACAGACAGGCGGAGGACAATGTACCGCCCACAGTATCCCAACAGGCCAATTCGCCACCTTTTCCGGGGTGGATTAACTGCGGATAAAAACACAGCAGAAACAGGAATACCGAAGGAAAAACGCTCACCTCTACACACCCCGCGAGGAACGAGGACGCCATGGATCCGGAACTCCAAATTCTACCTGCAATAGTCTTCCTGCTCCTCTACCAGCACAAACGTCGGCGAAGACCACGGTGAGTACTACACCTACGACACAGGGGAGAGTGGAGGGAAAAAACAGGGACATACACACGCAACACCCCCACCCTCACCCAATACAACACACACACTAATGCATATCAATACATCACAGTTACACCACCAAACCCCCCGGAAGAATGCAAAGACAATAGAAAATGAGTGTAACCATTGTAATATATTAAAAGCAAGTAGGCCGAAATATATATATACACCATGTACAAAATATATACCAAGCTTAGTAGTCCTGGTAGTGCTCTAATAAAGTCCGTGGAACACTGGGACCACACGGTATGGGCGAGGCCCACACAAGATCCCCGGCCATGACGGAGAGAACACTGCAGGGGCATCAGAGAGAAACTAAACAGGCACCTCAGGGGGAGGGAAAGGGGGGGCACCTCAGCCGCTTGAGTGCACAACGCCAAATCCACAAGGGGGCCACATGCCCACTGTTCCATCCTGGGGAGTGCAAAGCCACAGTCTCTCAAGTCTCTACAGTGGGTGGTTTGCCCACTGTTCAATCCTGGGGAGTGCAAAGCCACAGTCTCTCAAATCTCTACAGTGGGTGGTTTGCCCACTGTTCAATCTTGGGGAGTGCAAAGCCACAGTCTCTCAAGTCTCTACAGTGGGTGGTTTGCCCACTGTTCAATCCTGGGGAGTGCAAAGCCACAGTCTCTCAAGTGGATGACAGTCTCCACTGGTTCGGGAGGGGGCTTTGTGCCCAGAGTGCTTCATCCTGCCAAGGACAGAGGTAGTGGATGACAGTCTTCACTGGTTCTGGAGGGGGCTTTGTGCCCAGAGTGCTTCATCCTGCTAAGGACAGAGGTGGTGGATGGATCTCTCTACTGGTTCTGGAGGGGGCATAGTGCCCAGAGTGCTTCATCCTGCTAAGGACAGAGGTAGTGGATGACAGTCTCCACTGGTTCTGGAGGGGGCTTTGTGCCCAGAGTGCTTCATCCTGCTAAGGACAGAGGTAGTGGTTGGATCTCTCCACTGGTTCTGGATGGGGCTTTGTGCCCAGAGTGCATCATTCACCCCGTGACGGACTCAGTTGCGTCAGTGCCCTTGCCGCTCATGGGCCAGCGGTGCTTGAGACGGTGGTGCCCTGTTCAGCGGTGCTTGAGACGGTGGTGCCCTGTTCAGCGGTGCTTAAGACGGCGGTGCCCTGTTCAGCGGTGCTTGAGAGGGCGGTGCCCTGTTCAGCGGTGCCTGAGACGGCGGTGCCCTGTGCAGTGGTGCTTGAGATGGTGGTGCCCTGTTCAGCGGTGCTTGAGACGGCGGTGCCCTGTGCAGCGGTGCTTGAGGCGGCGGTCTCCATTGCTGGGACTCAGCTGCTGGCGGTCCTTCATGGCCCAGCGGGGCTTTTGCTGGCGGTCCTTCATGGCCCAGCGGGGCTTTTGCTGGCGGTCCTTCATGGCCCAGCGGGGCTTGTGCTGGTGGTCCTTCATGGCCCAGCGGGGCTTTTGCTGGCGGTCCTTCATGGCCCAGCAGGGCATGTGCTGGCGGTCCTTCATGGCCCAGCGGGGCTTTTGCTGGCGGTCCTTCATGGCCCAGCGGGGCTTGTGCTGGCGGTGTCCTCCTGGGCAGGTGGGCTGGTGCTGGCGGTCCTGTGCTAAGCAGGTGGGCTAGTGCTGGCGGTCCTGTCCTGGGCAGGTGGGCTGGTGCTGGCGGGCCTGTCCTGGGCAGGTGGGCTGGTGCTGGCGGTCCTGTCCTGGGCAGCGGGGCTTGTGCTGGAGGTCCTGTCCTGGCCAGCTGGGCTTGTGCTGGCCGTCTTGTCCTGGGCAGCTGGGCTTGTGCTGGCCGTCCTGTCCTGGGCAGCTGGGCTTGTGCTGGCAGGCCTGTCCTGGGCAGCTGGGCTGGTGCTGGAGGTGGCCTCCTGGGCAGCGGGGATGATGGCCGTCTTCTCTGCCGTGCTGCTCTTCCCAGACTTGTTGGGTTTCTTGTGGCCCTTCCCCACCTTGGAAGGTGTCACAGCTGACTCCACACTCCCACTGGGACCCCTGGGAGCAGCTTTGGTGGCTGGAGTCTTCCCCCTCTCCCGCCGGGCACTGGCCAACTTCTGATGCTTCACAGATGGGGGACTGTCTGTGCTGTGGCTCCGTGCCACACTGGCTGCCCTGGTGGCCGGTGCACTCCAGATTCCCATGACTACAGGCCCCACTGGTCCCGGAGATGTTGTGGCTGAGGTGTTAGTTCGGGACCTATGAGATGGACAGGGTGGGGAAGGTGTGGGAAAGAGGTCAAGGTTGGACAGGAAAAGTTTTTTTGACACACTGGGACGGGTAGCTGGAGGGGGTTTGGGAGTGGAGGAAGAGGTGGTGGTTGTAGGAGGTGTTCGTTTGCTGACTTTGGGTGAAGGTGCATGCGCTGGAGGCTGTCGTGAGGTGGATGGCTGTTGGGTGGGTGTGTGCCTGCGTTTGTGTATCTTGGGAGGTGGCGTCACAGACACACTGGGAGAGACACAGGGGACGTGTGAATGGTAGTGGGGGTGGTGACTGCACATGAGCAGGGTGTGCTGGTGGGTGTGCTGGAGAGGGACGTAGTGGCTGTAGAGGTAGTGCATGCAGGTGTGAGTGTAGACGAGACTGGGAGGGAGGAGGGAGACGAGGAGGAGGGGACACAGTGGAGGCAGTGGATGTTGGTGTGTCTGCATGTGTGTGATGCTTGCGTGAGTGCCTGTGGGATGTGTGGTGCTTATGTTTGCCTGAGCTTCCCTTGTGTGTTGACGTGTGTGCATGCTGGTCTGTAGGTGTGTTTGGGATAGGCTGAGTTATAGGGGATTGGGTCGGGGTGGAGGAAGTTGGAGGGGGGAGGCTAGACACAGGGACAATGGCTGCCATAAGTGCTGAGGCCAGAGTCTGAAAAGCTGGCTGAAGGGCCGCCTGACCAGAATGAATGCCCTCCAGGAATGCATTTGTTTGTTGCTACTGCCTTTCTACACCCTGGATGGCATTCAAAATGGTAGACTGCCCAACAGTGAGGGACCTGAGGAGGTCAATGGCCTCCTCAATGAGGGTAGCAGGGGTGACTGGGGCAGGGCCTGAGGTGCCTGGTGCGAAGGTGATGCCCACCCTCCCGGGTGAGCGGGCACGGGGCGAAGGCTGAGGGGCTGCTGGGAGGGCGGTGCTGGAAGAGGGGGTTGCGACTGTACCTGTAGATGGGGGTGGCACAGATGTTGCCGCCACCACAAGGGAGCTCCCATCAGAGGACGAGTCTGTGTCACTGGTCTCAGCTCCTGTCCCTGCCGTGGAGCTCCCCTCGCCCTCCGTCCCACTGGTGAAGTCCGAGTCCATATTGTGGCCCTCCATGGCCATGTGGGATGCAGCCCCCTGGTGCTCTGGTGCCACTGCTCCTCCGCCTGATGATGCTAATGCACACAGGGAGACCACAAAAAGCGGGGGCCGACAGAAGAAAGACATGCTGAGTGCATGTTGAGTGCATGCATTACCGCTACCGTTGGCGGTCACGACAGACACAGAAGCCCCCTGCACTACGCCGTGCTCTTGGGCTCCACTGTTCAATTCCTGGCAAATGGCCTACAAGGCTATGGACGACATCTGCACACATAGATGACACAGGGGCATGACTAGGTGTACTTGGCACTCTACAGAGGTGGGGTGGGGTGCCACATGGCCTGCCTTACGGAGGGACCTTGCCTATGGAACTCTCCCTGGCCTAGGGAAACCCACAGCCCACCTCCCTCACCCAGACCCCTCCACTAAGCCAAAGTCAGCAGAATGAGAGTATACTCACCCCCTTGTTGCTGCTGTGATGTCCTCAAGCGCCCATCGAACTCTGGGTAGGCCACCGCCAGGATCCTGAACATCAGGGGGGTCATGGTGCGACGGGCACCCCTCCCACATTGGGAGGCCATCCCAAGCTGAGCCTCCGTCGTCTTCTTGCTCCAGCGGCGAATGTCCTTCCATCTTTTCCAGCAGTGGGTGCTCCGTCTGTGGTAGACCCCCAGGGTCCGGACGTCCTTGGCGATGGCACGCCAAATATGTTTTTTCTGGTGGGCGCTGACCTACATGAAATGTACAGGGGGAAGAGTAAGTTAGCTTCAACCCCCTCATATTGGTGGTGCAGATATTTTTCAGAACATAACTTATGCAACATGTCCCTACCCTTGCCATGTGGCATATGCATTCACCGTCGTTTCATGCACACCGCACTCTCCCCCCTTCCTTCTTGCATCCAGCCCTCTCCACACAGGCATAGCCCATACATCATGCTCCCTGTGTACTTACCTGTTTGTCTGGAGGACCGTAGAGTAGCATGTACTGGGGGAGGACCCCATCCACGAGTTTCTCCAACTCCTCCGATGTGAAGGCAGGGGCCCTTTCCCCAGACACTCGAGCCATTGTCTCTTCCAGACCGAGGTCACAGCAGCACTTGCAGTGTAGGTCCTCTCCTGTCGAAGATCGGGTATCGAGTGATTCAACAGATAGAAAATGGCGGTCACGTCCACGGCGGTGCGTACCGTCACTGCCGGCGTACATCGTCATTGGCTCCTGGGACCCATAGGGTCCAATGTTAACCAATGCAGCATTGCGCCGTGGTCTTCGACAGCCTACCGCGACGGTGTACAACGCCAGCGCAGTTACCTCACATCCCATTGTCCCACATTAGAGGTCAGGCAGCCGCCATTTCAGGGGCCCATATGGCTTCATTTTCAACAGCGTCACACATACCTAGGCCTAGACTCAACACACATACAGGCCACCTTTTGTGTATGAATGGTGTTCTATGTAAACTGTGGGTACGTTCCTCTGAGTTGTTTGACTCTGTGCTCGCTGTTGTCCTTTATAGGCACCGTCCGCTGGGACATGTGAGGAGATGGCGGCATCTTCCGGTGTACCGACCGTTGGTGGACCTGTCGACAATGGAGGAAAGACATGTGATTATCACATACAGGCTTGACCGTGCCACAATCCAGGAACTGTGTACCCAGTTGGAGCCAGACATGATGTCAGCAATCCGCCATCCCACAGGAATCCCCCCTCAAGTGCAGGCGCTGTCAGTGCTCCATTTCCTTGCAAGTGGCTCATTTCAAACAACAGTGGCCATTGCATCAGGGATGTCCCAGCCTATGTTTTCCAACGTGTTGTCTGCCCTTCTGAAACACATGCGGAGCTACATCGTTTTCCCTCAGGTGGAGGATTTGCCTACAGTGAAAGGTGATTTCTATGCCCTGGGACATATCCCCAACATCATAGGTGCCATTGATGGGACCCATGTGGCTTTGGCACAGGAGAGAACAGGTGTACAGAAACCGGAAGAGTTATCATTCAATGAATGTACAGATGGTATGTTTGGCAGACCAGTACATCTCCCATGTGAATGCCATGTTCCCTGGCTCAGTGCATGACGCCTACATCCTGCGGAATAGCAGCATCCCTTATGAGATGGGTCAATTCCAGAGGCACTGTGTGTGACTATTAGGTGAGCACCTGGAAGCAAGACAGTGGGAATGGTTGTCTGGGTCTGGGGATATCCCTACAGGTTAGTGCGTGTCTAACAGTTGTCCCTCACCATTTGCAGGTGACTCTGTTTACCCCAACCTGTCATGGCTACTGACCCTAGTGAGGAATCCCAGGACAAGGGCAGAGGAACGCTACAGTGAGGCCCGTGGGCGAACTAGGAGGGTGATCGAGCGGACCTTCGGCCTCCTGAAGGCCAGGTTCCGGTGCCTCCATTTGACAGGTGGATCCCTATTCTACTCATCAAAGAAGGTGTGCCAGATCATCGTGGCCTGCTGTATGCTTCACAACTTGGCTTTGCGACAACAGGTGCCTTTTCTGCAGGAGGATGGTCCAGATGGCGGTGTTGTGGCAGCTGTGGAGCCTGTGGACAGTGAAGACGTGGAAGCAGAGGAAGAAGACATGAACAACAGGGACTCAGTGATCCAGCAATATTTCCAGTGAGACACAGGCAAGAGTACAGACCTGCCTACCACATGTACTTATACACTGCTGCCTCTCTACTGTCTGTCGTTTTCACCCAGTGTATGGTCACTGAGTTGTCACTTTCCTTTATGATTTCACAGATGTGGGTCCCACTGTATGACGTCTGCTTAGATTCCTCATAGACTAGAGCTGTGTGACATAGGTATGTTGACATTACAATTGAAATAGCATTTTGTCACTGTAATTGCTAATACACTATTTCGAAATCACAGACAGACTCCAGATTGTTTTGTGCTTTAAGTGTGTTTATTTAAGTGCTCAATATTGGAGGGGGTAGTAAAGTGGTGAGGGGTGATGGCGGAGGAATGTCCATGGCAGAGTCCAGTCTATTAGTCTCACAGGTGCATTGCCCATATGGGCATAGAAAGTGGAGCTGAGGCAGTTTAAGTATGGACAGGGTGACAAAGTGGGACAGTAGGATGACAATCAGGATGGTCTCATTTCTTGGCAGGGGTCTTGGCATCATGCTCTGTCTTGTTCCTGAATCTCAAGGACCGTTTGTGGGGTGGTTCTCCCTCTGCAGGGGGTGGGGTGCTGGTGTGGTGGTCCTGTGGCGGGTCATCCTGTCCACTAGCGCCAGCGGAGGTGGTGGGAAGTTCATCGTCCATGCTAGTGTCAGGCACCCCTTGTAGTGCCACAGTGTCCCTCCTGGTGTTGAGCACTTCCTTCAGCACCCCTACGATTGTGCCTGAAGCCCATATACTGTTCCTCCTGCAGGCGCTGGGTCTCCTGAAACTTGGCCAGTACCATTGCCATTGTCTCCTGGGAGTGGTGGTAGGCTCCCATGATGGAGCAGAGGGCCTCGTGGAGAGTGGGTTCCCTTGGCCTGTCCGCCCCCTGTCACACAGCAGCCCTCCCAGTTCCCCTGTATTCCTGGGCCTCCGTCCCCTGGACCGTGTGCCCACTGCCACTGCCCACAGGTCCCTGTTGTTGTTGGGGTGGTGGGTTAGCCTGGGTTCCCTGTGGTGGTGGGCACGCAGCTGATTGACGTGTCCTGGGGACGGAAGTATGGGCCCGCTGGGTGGGTGCTGTGCTGGTGTTTCCAGAGGGGGGAAGCTCTGTAGTGGCCTGTGACTGTGTGATGGGAACCGACTGTCCCGAGGTCCCCGATGGGCCGGGCTGGTCATCTAGATCCAGTTGGACAGAGCTGCTGTCATCACTGTGGGTCTCTTCTGTTGGTGGTGTAGACATGTGTGGACCCTCCTGTCCGGTGACGTTGGGTAGGGGTCCTGCAGGGGTATAAAAGGATGTTTATTACATCTGTGTGTGGCATGGTGTGCAGTGGGTGGGTGACCATGTACCCCAGTGCTTGCATTCCTGTGTGGGACTTTGTTTGATGATGGTTTAGGGGGTTGTATGGGTATGTGCAGTAGGCATGCTTTAGTGATGGGTGTCCATGCTTTGTTGTTGCATGCAGGGCTTGGTGTTGGGATGTGTGGTTTGTGATGTTGGGACATATGTGAGGAGTTGGAGTGCTGGGGGTGAGGATGGGGGTATGTGGTGGCATGCAGGTAGGGTGGGGGATGTAATAGTTAAGATTTGTCTTACCAGAGTCCATTCCTCCACCTACTCCTGTGAGGCCCTCAGGATGCAGAATCGCCAAGACCTGCTCCTCCCATGTTGTTAGTTGTGGGGGAGGAGGTGGGGGTCCGCCGCCAGTCCGCTGAACCGCCAGGTGGTGTCTTGAGACCACGGAACGCACCTTCCCCCGTAGGTCATTCCACCTCTTCCTGATGTCCTCCCGATTTCTTGGGTGCTGTCCCACTGCGTTGACCCTGTCCACTATTCTTCGCCATAGCTCCATCTTCCTTGCAATGGAGGTGTGCTGCACCTGTGATCCGAATAGCTGTGGCTCTACCCGGGTGATTTCCTCCACCATGACCCTGAGCTCCTCCTCCGAGACCCTGGGGTGTCTTTGCCTTGCCATGGGGTTGTGTAGGTGATGTGTGGGGTGATAAGTGTGCTGATATGTAGAGGGGTGTTGTGTGAGGTGCGTGGAAGTTCTGTGGGTGATGGTGTTATGTGCCTGTGTATGCTGTTGTTCTTGCTGGTGCTGTCTCTCTCTGGCTTTCGTTCGTGATTTGTTGTCGTAAGGGTTTGTGGGTGATGTGGGTGTGTGTTTTATATTGTATTGGGTGTGTGGGAGTGGTGTGTGTATGTGTATCAGGTGTGTGTATTTCGATTTGTCCAATGTGGCTATATTTGGTAAATGTGTGTGTATTTTGAGCACGGCGGTGTGTACCGCCAATGGAATACCGCGGTTGAAAGACCGCCGCGTGGATTCATGGGTCATGACAGTGTGGGCATATTTCTGTTGGGGTGACAGTTGAGGTTTTGTTTGTGCCAGTTTATCAATGACCTTTGGTGCGGCAGACTTGTGTGGGTGTCTAGATTTTGGTGGATTCAGAACTGTGGGTCATAATTGCTGTGGCGGAATTCCGCAGCCGCGGCGGTGTGTTGGCGGTCTTCTGCACGGCGGTAAAAGGCTTTTACCGCCAATGTTGTAATGAGGGCCTCAGTATTTGTGTAACTATTCTTCCTAGTAAACTGAAAACATTTTGCTGAAAAATGCGCTTTTCCTACTGCATCTGCAACCTTGAGAATTACTTGCAAATATCAGAATGAGAATATCATTTCTCAATCCCTTGCCTTCCCATGTTAACTGAATCTGGACTCAGCAAAATACGCTTGCTAGTCGCTGAAGCTCACATGTGTTTTTGTGCAACAGCAATACTTTCAAGTGACATAAGTAAGATAGGTCAGTTTGATGTGCCATTTGTGGTCTAGGTGCCCACACATCCACCCCAGGAGGTCCCATTGTACGTGAAACCAGATTTGGTGGTATTACCAGAAGAACTGCCTGTCTGGAAATACGCAATTTTTTGTTTCTTAATTACTGAAAGAATTGCAGCCTCTGCAACCCATTCTTTGATTTTGTCTTTTGATAGCTCTGCTCTTACTTTCCCTCTTTCAGGAATGTTTGGAGTTTGATTGTCCGTGCACCGACATCGTGGCAGTCTGACTGCCATCAACTTGGCGATCATACCACTGTATTACGAGTCATGCGGTCCTACGAAGCAAAGACTACTGCGGTGACGAGGCAGGAAAAACAGGCCAACTAAGCCTTTGTTTCCAATGGACACATCATGAAGTTGCACCCACCATGTCTCAGCAGGTGGAAATAGAGAGTATAAAGAGAGCAACTCACCAACAGGTAGCGTAACACATCCTGTGCCACCATGGCGCAGCCCATCACACACGCTCTGCTGCGGTTGTTGCTCATCGAAGGTGCTAAAAAAAACATGCTGCTGTGGATGCAAACGGTCATAAGTACACACACCTACCTGTGCCATTAAGTTGAACAGCAGATCATCACACCATCTCCCACATGATATGGAGGGGTCATGCTATGGGCACCAAGTGCACTTGTCATTATGTACACAGTCAGAGTCATTAAAAAAAAAGAACACATTCACAGCCATTAAATGCCCCCTTCGGGCAGGTCACTCACACTGCACCACAAAGCTACACAAAAACCCCGGTCAGCACATCTTAGGCACAGGGACAGTGAAGTGTATACAGCATTGTGTCATACAACACCAACAACACAGCAACATCACATTTACCAATAGAACTGACACCCTCACATTGCACACATGCCATGGACTCTTGTCAGATTCAACAAACATATGTATGGAAGTGTCATGGAATACAAACACCACTCCCATTAAACATCCCTGGTACGGATCCACACATCACCCACAATGCAACACAATGGAAGGACAACAGTCAGAGGGACAAATATCCCAAACTCACTATGCAAACAATACCTGCACAATAGGGATGGTGGCATCAGGAACACTCAGGGAAGGATGCTGCACTGGGACACATCACACTTTGCACATGCCCCTAAAACAACATTTGCCCAGGAACTGGCCCTACATGTATCTCAGGGACAAACACTACTACAGCCAAGTGACACGCCTATCTGCAGAATGTGGAAGTACAAGTCAAGAAAGCAAATACAATTGCAACTGCATGGGACATACATCTAGAGGAAGTAGCTGCAAGGTACACACATCAAAATGGACACATGCTTAGTCAAATGCAAACAAAGGTAGCACAAATGAACACACTCCATGTCCGCACCAAGAAAACTCAAGCTGCCACACATTTACAATCCATATCAGGGGGACAAGTCCAGCAGCATATATGCTGAAATTGGGCCACACAAGATGAAATATGTCCCATACCAAACATTATACAATGCATTGACACCACTATTGCATTAACAAACACATATCGACACAGTCAGCATATACCTTTGTCCTGGGTGAAACCAGCACTGCCCACAAAGTCAGATTTTCATAACAACAACAAATAACGGATCAGCAATCAGGCTGAAGCACACACAACTGTAGGCAGACAATACAAATTATCCTGGAACAACATAAAGGTAGAAAAGGATTTGCAGGACCAAAACAATTGGGATCAAAGGCCATTAGCCAGTCCATTTTAAAGTCTTTGAACAGTACTGTGCCCACACTTGATTCCTATTACTGCCAGGGAACCTCCACAGAGAGGGGCATCAAGTGGGCAGACAGACAGGCAGCTCAGGGATAATCCTTAGGGGTGGTGGATTTGGGATAGGTGGGTTTGGGAGGGGTTGACTTTCTTAACAGGTGTGGGCTTCTTCTTGGGAGGAGGGGTATGGGTGCTTACGGGGGTGGGCAGGTGTGACAGGGGAGGACTTGGATGTGGAGGGGATGGGTTGGAACGTGGGTTGGGGCTTCTTGGGTTTGAGACAGGAGGTGGAGGGAACAGGGGAAACAACAAGCTCTAAAAGGAAACTCTTCTTCGGAACACGGGGACGGTCATCAGAATGGGTTGGAGATTTGGAGTTTGAGGGAGTGGTCGTCTAGTGTGTGGGTGTAGATGTCTTGGGTGTGTGCATGTGTGAGGTATGCTTATGTTTATGTGTGTCTGTTGTGTGTGTGAGTGTGGGCATTAGGTTGTATTGGGGGCTGGGAAGTGGAGGTACTGGGTGATGGAGTGGTGGATGTGTGTGTCTGTTGGGGTGGTGTCTGCAGGTCCGCTGGTAGTGGTGGATGTCAGTGTGTCTGTTGGGGTGGTGTCTGCGGGTATAGTAGGCGTGGTGGATGTGTCATGGCTGTTGTGGTGGTATGCTTGATGTGGTGTGTGGGTCGGTGGTGATGGTGGGGTGTCTGCTAAAGTGGTGGCTGATGTGTTTGTGGGTGTATGTTGAGTGCATGCATGCCGGTGGGTCTTGTGGTGTTTGTGTTTATGTGTGCTGCTTGTGTGTGTTGAGGTGGGTGCATGCATATGTGTCTGTGTGTTTGGGATAGGTAGGGAAATAGGGTATTTGGATTGGGAAGAGGGAGGTGGGAGGGCAGAATGTGGGGGTTGACGGCTGCCATGAGTGAGGAGGCCAGAGCCTGAAAAGATCTCTGTAGGCCAGACATGGCACTATGAATGCCTTCCAGGAAAGCATTGGTCTGACGAATTTAACTGGCCAACCTCTGGATGGCATTCACAATGGCAGTCTGACCCACAGAGATGATCCTCAGGAGGTCAATAGCCTCCACACTCAGGCAGCAGGGGCAGAGGTGCGGCAAAGGACACGCCCACCCTCTTGGATGAGCGGGTACAGCCAACTGGGTGGGGAGCAACAGGGAGGGTGGTGATAGAACTAGAGGTGGCAGACAAAGATGGTACAGGAGTATGTCCCCATGGGTTGGCCACCACTAGGGAGTGGCAACTAGAGGTAGAATCCGATGATGAGAATGTAGATCCAGTGCCACTGCAGGTCACTGAACAAGTCCATCGCAACAGAAAGACATTACATTCCATCAGTCTGCAAGTTGTCTGGCGGATCTCTACATCTAAATGTCTGTGCCCATTATCAGCCCATGATTCCTTCATAATGGGGAACAGTACCATACCCCAGCTGATGTCACAGCTGCGCCCAGAGAGGGCTTGGCTGGCTTTTAAGTCACATCTGTCCTAATTGTGTATGTGTAATGTCAGGTGCTACAGTCATGAAGTGAGTGACTCGTTGTACTTATGTCCCACTCCTTAATAGGAGACTTTGCCTATCCAAACCGTCCTTGGTTGTTGACGCCGCTAAGGAATCCAACTACACCAGGGGAAGTTCACTTCAATGAGGCCATTGGAAGAACACGGCTGTCAGTGGAGTGGGCTTTTGGGCTCCTGAAGGCCAGATTTAGGTGTCTGGACAGGACTCGTGAAGCCCTCCTGTACTCACCCGGGAAAGTGTGTCAGATCCCTGTGGCATGCTGCATGCTCCACAGCATCGCCCTGCGGAGGGGGAGCCTGCAGTGCCACCGGGTGAGACTCTTGAAATGCAAGTAAGGATGACAGTGGTGAAGAGGAAGGAGCTGACTTGTGGGAAGGTCTAATCAACAGCTAATTTTCATGAGGGTAAGTATGTCATGTGATGTAAAGACTGTGACTGTACAATGAACTGTAGTTGTGAGAATATGTGGAGTTCAGTGTTTTGGAAACAGCGAGGGAGCTGATACTCTGCAATATTCAGCCAAAGGCTGCTTGATAAGGTAGCTTTTGTGCATCCCCACCTTGATGATGTTTCCTTGTTTGTGTCAGTTTCCTTGCAATGTACATTGTTTTCTGTTTGCTTGCTATGTGACTTGTGTCATAGGTATGGTTTCAAGTCTATACTCCTTGTTCTGTTCTTTGTACAGGTATCTACACCATGACACCTTCATGTGGGTATTTTAGAGTTGTGACATTGGCAGATATCTGATGCTATTCTGACATACAAGGTGGACATGGATTGTTCCAAGTAATGCAGGTCTCAGAGTTTGGGTGTATGAGATCTTTACCAAGACAGTTTTGCACAGTGTTTGGGTGGGGGTACATTAGTACCCATTACACTTATTGTGTGTATTGTGGTGGGCCTGATATATATTGTGTGTCATCATGAGGTCTGAAAACATGTAGCCCTAGCTTATGACCAAGTAATTGCTTCTTCACATTGGATAAGCACTCTTTTTGTACGACCTGTATATAGCTGTAGATGTGCTTCATCACTGCAGGCCACAGTGCCTGTGCCACAATACTGACATATCTTTGTGTCACGCCACCAGATGCATGGGAATTGGATTGTGATGTCCCTGTGATCAGGGACTGTTGTACTGCTACCTGTCTGTATCTTTGATTATGTAATGTTGGATTACTTTGGTTTGGTATGTGATAAGGCTCAAGCTGCTGACATCAACCATTTTAATGTTTGCCTATTCTACAGGACAAAGTCTGACAAATCCCTTCCTTCCGTAGTCTGGGGTCTGTACCTTGAAATATGTTCATTTATTCAGTATGAGTCACTCATTCTTGTTTCCAATAGTCCAGACATAATGACAGCCTATGTGTTAAACACTGTAATAAAATTGTTGGTTTGACTTGTACTCATGTGTTGGTGTGTAATGGTTGTAATCCTGAGCTGGACACTGTGTGCTTGTAACATATCCCTCCTTGGACAAGTAGCTTGTATCTTCATCGTATGGTTCTTACATCTCTACATAGTTAATCGTGAAAATTAAGCAAGCAGACAATGAGTTTGTGTTGGGTGAATTTATTACAATGCTAATGTAGAAAATACATTCTGGAAGAAAGGAACAAAAATGTAAATTGAAGGGGTCAGTCATGGTGAATGAAATCATTGGAGTAGATGCCACACCATTGGTAGTGCAAAGTGCAGAGTACTCCTCCGATTGCTGGATGGTGGAGGGTCAATCAACAGAGTAAATGTGTGACACACAAAGGAGGTCCTTTAGGAAAGGTTACTTGCTGGCAGTGGTGGGTTGCTTGCCATCCGCACCTCCTTGATTCTTTGCTGGATGTCCCTGCTTGTGTGGGGGGATGAAGATGTGCTGATACCGAGGCAGGGATGTCTGGCGCTGGTTCTTCCTCTGGCAGGGCCTCCCTTCCAGTGGCTGGCACTGAGGTTGATGTGCCTGGTGTTGATGAGCCAAAAGAAGGGGTAGACTGATAATCAAAAAGCCCTGCCCATGGTGGTGTCAATGTCCCTCAGCACACCTGCGAGAGAGGCCATGTAATTTTGGGTCCACATCTGTTCCTGCATGTCTCTGTGCATATTTCCTGGAGTTCACTCAAGACCTGGCCCATTATGCCATGGGACTCTTGACAGACACCCAAGATGTCGCTGATGGTGTCCTGGCTGACAGCAGCCCCAGTGGTCTCACCCTGTTGGCCCACAGCATCCCTCCCATGCACCCTAGCCCCATGGGCATGTGCCCTTGCCACAGGGTGCCCTCTCCAACTTGGTCCTGGACCCTCATTGTATGAAGTGTTGTGCTGCAACTCAGGATCCAGGCCTGGGGGACACGAGATGGTAGATACTGTGCTAGGTACACAGGTCAGGGAGTGAATGGTTGCCTGTGATGTTGATGTTACCGGGCTGGGAAGTGTTAACGTTGGTACAGTGAGACTCACTGTTGCCATCTGACCAGGTTGCGCACATGGGCCAGAAGAGTCTTCCACGTCCAGACATCCAAGAGAGTCTTCTTCGCTGAGGCCTTCATCCAGAGGGGTAGTGGTCTGTTCTGTGGCCTCTGTGTGCACAGTAGCAGCTCGACTTGTTAATGTAAACCATACAATGTTACTGCTTGTATTGTGACATCTCCGTCAAACGGTTTACAGTTAAAGCAAGCAGAGACCTTGTACAAAGTTAAGTCGCAGTTAATCCTATTGTGGCAAGTTACCATGGTATTGAGTGTATTCACATGACCTGTGAAGCTTGTCAATTCATTTTGATTGAAACAGCTGCTGAAATGTACAGATCATTACCACTTGGGTGGATGGCCTGAAAATGGCATCTTGCCACCAGTGCAGGCAAAACAGTGGCTAGGCAAGTATGGCTTTCCCCATTTGGAGGCCTAGATGAGTCAGATGCAGGCAACCCCAGGACGTTGTTATATATGTGACTTGAGTCATCATGTGCACAGTGCAGTGTGAAAATGTCTGCTGACAGTACCAATCTGAAAAGGCATCTTGAGGCCTCATGAATATTTGTTATACACACTCTGTAAGGTGTCATTCATGTCCTCAAATATTTCATCTTGGTTTAGCAAGTCAAGATGGAGCTATGTTGACAGATACGTATAGGAAAGTACCATCATGCCTGTCATGTTACCCCCATATTTCACTGTATATATGTTGTTTTAGTTGTATGTGTCACTGGGACCCTGCCAGCCAGGGCCCCAGTGCTCATAAGTGTGCCCTGTATGTGTTACCTGTGTTATGACTAAGGGGGTCATTCTGACCTCGGCCGGCGGCGGAAGCCGCCGGCCTGGCTGGAACCTCCAGAATACCGCTGCGCGGTCAAAAGACCGCCGCAGGTATTCTGAGTTTCCCGCTGGGCGGGCGAACGCCAGAAGGCCGCCCGCCCGCCCAGCGGGAAACACCCTTCCATGAGGATGCCGGCTCCGAATGGAGCCGGCGGAGTGGAAGGGGTGCGACGGGTGCAGTTGCACCCGTTTGCACCCGTTGCGATTTTCAGTGTCTGCGTGGCAGACACTGAAAATCTTGGTGGGGCCCTGTTAGGGGGCCCCTGCAGTGCCCATGCAATTGGCATGGGCACTGCAGGGGCCCCCAGGGGCCCCACGACACCCGTTACCGCCAGCCAGGTTCTGGCGGTCAAAACCGCCAGAACCAGGCTGGCGGTAAGGGGGTCGGAATCCCCATGGCGGTGCTGCTTGCAGCGCCGCCATGGAGGATTCCCTTGGGCAGCGGGAAACCGGCGGTACACCGCCGGTTTCCCGTATCTGACCGCGGCTGTACCGCCGCGGTCAGAATTGCCCGTGTAGCACCGCCATCCTGTTGGCGGTGCTACCCCCGGCCTCCACCCTGGCGGTCATAGACCGCCAGGGTCAGAATCAGGCCCTAACTGTCTAACTGAGGCTCTGCTATCCAGAACCTCAGTGGTTATGCTCTCCCATTTCTTTCCAAATTGTCACTAACAGGCTAGTGACTAATTTCACCAATTTACATCGGCATACTGGAACACCCTTATAATTCCCTAGTATATGGTACTGAGGTACCCAGGGTATTGGGGTTCCAGGAGATCCCTATGGGCTACAGCATTTCTTTTGCCACCCATAGGGAGCTCTGACAATTCTTACACAGGCCTGCCCTTGCAGCCTGAGTGAAATAACGTCCACGTTATTTCACAGCCATTTACCAGTGCACTTAAGTAACTTATAAGTCACCTATATGTCTAACCTTTACCTGGTAAAGGTTGGGTGCTAAGTTAGTTAGTGTGTGGGCACCCTGGCACTAGCCAAGGTGCTCCCACATTGTTCAGGGCAAATTCCCCGGACTTTGTGAGTGCGGGGACACCATTACACGCATGCACTATACATATGTCATGACATATGTATAGCGTCATAATGGTAATTCAGAACATGGCTATGTAACATGTCTAAGATCATGGAATTGCCATGATCCCCAGAGTCTCTAGCACAGACCGGGGTACTGACAAACTACCTTTCCCGGGGTTTCACTGCAGCTGCTGCTGCTGCCAACCCCTCAGACAGGTTTCTGCCCTCCTGGGGTCCAGCCAGGCTTGGCCCAGGAAGGCAGAACAAAGGACTTCCTCAGAGAGAGGGTGTTGCACCCTCTCCCTTTGGAAAAAGGTGTCAGGGCTGGGGAGGAGTAGCCTCCCCCACCCTCTGGAAATGCTTTGATGGGCACAGATGGTGCCCATCTCTGCATCAGCCAGTCTACACCGGTTCAGGGATCCCCCAGCCCTGCTCTGGCGCGAAACTGGACAAAGGAAAGGGGAGTGACCACTCCCCTGACCTGCACCTCCCCTGGGAGGTGCCCAGAGCTCCTCCAGTGTGCTCCAGACCTCTGCCATCTTGGAAACAGAGGTGCTGCTGGCACACTGGACTGCTCTGAGTGGCCAGTGCCAGCAGGTGACGTCAGAGACTCCTTCTGATAGGCTCCTCCAGGTGTTGCTAGCCTATTCTCTCTCCTAAGTAGCCAAACCTCCTTTTCTGGCTATTTAGGGTCTCTGCTTTGGGGAATTCTTTAGATAACGAATGCAAGAGCTCATCGGAGTTCCTCTGCATCTCTCTCTTCACCTTCTGACAAGGAATCGACCGCTGACTGCTCTGGAAGCCTGCAAAACTGCAACAAAGTAGCAAAGACGACTACTGCGACCTTGTAACGCTGATCCGGCCCGCCTTCTCGACTGTTTTCCTGGTGGTGCATGCTGTGGGGGTAGTCTGCCTCCTCTCTGCACTAGAAGCTCCGAAGAAATCTCCCGTGGGTCGATGGAATCTTCCCCCTGCAACCGCAGGCACCAAAGAACTGCATCACCAGTCCTCTGGGTCTCCTCTCAGCACGACGAGCGAGGTCCCTTGAACTCAGCAACTCTGTCCAAGTGACTCCCACAGTCCAGTGACTCTTCAGTCCAAGTTTGGTGGAGGTAAGTCCTTGCCTCCCCACGCTAGACTGCATTGCTGGGAACCGCTTGTTTTGAAGCTACTCCGGCTCCTGTGCACTCTTCCAGGATTTCCTTTGTGCACAGCCAAGCCTGGGTCCCCGGCACTCTAACCTGCAGTGCATGACCTCCTGAGTTGTCCTCTGGCATCGTGGGACCCTCCTTTGTGACTTCGGGTGAGCTCCGGTTCACTCCACTTTGTAGTGCCTGTTCTGGCACTTCTGCGGGTGCTGCTTGCTTTTGAGGGGGCTCTTTGTCTTGCTGGATGCCCCCTCTGTCTCCTCACGCAATTGGCGACATCCTGGTCCCTCCTGGGCCACAGCAGCCTCCAAAAACCCTAACCGCAACCCTTGCAGCTAGCAAGGCTTGTTTGCGGTCTTTCTGCACGGAAATACCTCTGCACGACTCTTCACGGCGTGGGACATCCATCTTCCAAAGGGGAAGTTTCTAGCCCTTGTCGTTCTTGCCGAATCCACAGCTTCTACCATCCAGTGGCAGCTTCTTTGCACCCACAGCTGGCATTTCCTGGGCATCTGCCCACTCCCAACTTGATCGTGACTCTTGGACTTGGTCCCCTTGTTCCACAGGTACTCTCGTCAGGAAATCCATCGTTGTTGCATTGCTGGTGTTGGTCTTTCTTGCAGAATTCCCCTATCACGACTTCTGTGCTCTTTGGGGAACTTAGGTGCACTTGGCACCCACTTTTCAGGGTCTTGGGGTGGGCTATTTTTCTAACCCTCACTATTTTCTTACAGTCCCAGCGACCCTCTACAAGGTCACATAGGTTTGGGGTCCATTTGTGGTTCGCATTCCACTTCTAGAGTATATGGTTTGTGTTGCCCCTATCCCTATGTGCCCCCATTGCATTCTATTGTGACTATACATTGTTTGCACTGTTTTCTATTGCTATTACTGCATATTTTGGTATTGTGTACATATATCTTGTGTATATTTGCTATCCTCATACTGAGGGTACTCACTGAGATACTTTGTCATATTGTCATAAAAATAAAGTACCTTTATTTTTAGTATATCTGTGTATTGTGTTTTCTTATGATATTGTGCATATGACACTAGTGGTACTGTAGGAGCTTCACTCGTCTCCTAGTTCAGCCTAAGCTGCTCTGCTTAGCTACCTTTTCTATCAGCCTAAGCTGCTAGACACCTCTCTACACTAATAAGGAATAACTGGACCTGGTGCAAGGTGTAAGTACCCCTTGGTACCCACTACAAGCCAGGCCAGCCTCCTACAATACGTCTCTGATTTTGGCATGATCTGTGCATGATCACTCCCCAGTGATTTAGAGTAATAGGGCCTATTGGGCTTTTTTGCAGTCATGTTACTCCCTCTACTTTAAAATACCTAGCAAATTGTATCCTCCCAAGTGAGTACACTTCAATTGAGAGTTGGCAAACAAGGGTTTTAGGACAAATGAACACTGGTCTCGTGTTTGGAGTTAGAGTAACAGTGCCTCCTGGAAGTTGCAGTCAGATCATTGCCTCTACTTCACACACTTGACAAATAGTATCCTCCAAGGTGAATAAACTTCAACATGGAGTTACCAAACAGGGTTCTTCTGACAAGTGTACCCTGGTCTGGTGTTTAGAGTTAGAGACACAAAGCCTCATGGGAGTTTTAGTCATGTCACTCTTGTAGGAGGCTGGCTCTCTATGTAGTGTGCAAAGCTAGGCACACTGTGCAGAGTGTCCAGAAATAAAAACTAGACCACCTAATGCTCTACTTTTTGTGGTAGCTTGGTCGAGCAGTTAAGCTAATCTTGGAGAAGTGCAAATAATTTGTTGGACTCACAGTATCAATAAAGCAAAACACACACTCAAAAGAATATCTGGCTACCAATTTAGGAAAATACTTCAGATTTTTATAAAACTTTTAAGACCAAGAGCATCATAATGGGGAAAGCACTTTTTAAGTTATGAATTCTCAAAGTGTAACACAAATAGTATTTTTGTGCATAATTACGCACCATAGGAATCAAAGGGGAAATACTTTAAAAATGCATATAAAATCAGGCACCGCTTTTACCAATGTCTCCTTTCGCAGGTACGTCTAGGTTGTTGATGGGCACTATGGAAAAGCTGGAGAAGTTTAGACGGCTTCCGGGTTTGGCGGGAGTAGCTGCAGGAAGTTGTTGGAGCTAGTGCCACACCACTGCAAGGGGACCACTTAGAAAAGCACTGCCCAGGTGGACTTAAAGATAAGTTCTGCAGGTCCCCTTGGAGTGTAGAGGTCGCAAGGGGTGGATGCACAGCTGGATCTTCGGTGCAGGACACAGGACGGCCAAGTGCAGAGCGAATCTGTAAGCCAGGTGATGTGCATAAGGTGCCCTTGGAAGCAGGAGGTAGGTCAATTTGAGGGTTGCTTGCAGGTCAGCAGGGGCACTCGACTGGTAGGTCCTGGTGGTATCTGAAGTCACTCGACTGGGGCCGCCTCCTGGTCCTTTTACAGTCTGGAATGGACTGTCCTTCTGAGAGTCTTACGTTAGGTGACCACTACCTCAGGCTATGATATGGTTTGGCCGTTGGAGGGCGCAGTGCCACCAAACTTGGCACACTTTCAGGGTTTGTCCTCACCGTCCTTGGTCAGCAGATAGTCACTGAAGGGGCCTTCACTGGGTCTTTGGTTGCAGGACAGAGATGCCTTCACTCTGAAGGGAGGTCTTCTGTGATTTGCAAAGTGTGGAGGTCCTCTAGAGGTTTGTAGAGTCCGTCCAGTGTCCAAACAACCCCTCAGCGGTTACTGTAAAGTCCTGGGTGCAGCAGGCAGGGTTTGGCGCCTTTTTCTTGTGCAGCAGGATTTCATTTCTCATGCCTTGGGTATTCTTTGTTGCTGGTCTTCTTGTATCCTTTGAATCTGATTTTCTGGTCTAGAGATGCCCACTAAATACAGAATTTAGTGGGAGTATAGGGGAGTACCTGGTAGTGACCAATGCGTCATCTACTTTAGGGTGGCTACACCCAATAAGTGACCACTTCCTGTGGGCAGACATCATTTCCCTACACCTGATTGCCTATCTTTCTTTCATGCAAGACGGAGGAAACTGAAATGGAGGGGTAACCTCGCATGCAACAACTTAGGGGTGGTGCAAGCTGGGGTTGACCACTCCTCCTATCCTGTGTTTGGTTTACCGCCGGTGCTCCCACCAAAAGTGGGGGTTTGCAACAGGGGCTAGCAACATGCTTGGGGGTTGAGTTTCAAGGGCAGTAAACCTTTTGAAGCTCGTTATCAGGGAAGTGCACAGTCCTGAGGGTGGGGGTGTTTACACCACCATTCAGGAAGGACCCAGAGAGCAGGATCTCTCACCTCAGGGTTCCAGAATCTTGTCTGGTGGTGGCAGGCTGGTTGTGACTGGCCAGCAACCATGCCAGGGTAGTGAACTTTTTCATGGGGCACCTCTAAGATGACCTTGGGTGCTTTTTGGGATAAATCCAATGCTGGTACCAGATTGAAGTTATAATTCTGAGTTGTTTGATACCAAATAACCCAGGGTTCCGAGTAGCCATCATGTAGCTGTGAAACACGTACTGACCAGTGTCCAGCACATGTATTAAAATGGCTGCTCTGTTCACTTACTATGCCCCAGGTTTGGCAGGAATACAGTTGGGGCATATTGCTCATGCATCAATGCCCACACATACAGTTTAGTGCATCCTGCCATAGGGCTGGAAGGCCTGCCAGAGGGGTGAATTACCTATTTTGCGTGGAGCGTGTAGTGGACAGGGCACACAGGCTGTGTGCCATGTTGAGTTTGCATTTTAGGATTGCATCAGAGCACTCAGCCTGCAATGCCAGTGCTGGGTGTATCTGGATGTATGTCCTTTGAGGGTTTGCACAATCTGTGCTGCTTCCCTCTGGGGCCTACCTTTAGTACCCCATGCCCTGGGGAACTACATGCCATTTACTAGGGACTTATAGTAGCAGCGAAAGGTGTTGCCAGTTGTACCAATGCATTTCAATACTTTTAGGTAAAGAGATCTGGCCCGGGGAACCTGTTTAGCTGGGGCCCTGGGTACTAACAACTTTAGAAACAAATCAAATAAAAGGCAAAAAGTGGAAGGTAACCATGACAAAATAGGCCTTTTCTCGCATCTCTCTCTACTACATACAATATTCACATGGTATCCCCCCAGGTGAGTAAGCTTCAATTGAGAGTTGAGGAAGAGGGCTATTTGGACAAGACAGCACTAGGCTGGTGAGTGGAGTAACAGTAACAGAGTCATGTCACTTCCTGTACTACACACACTATACAAAAGTTATCCCGCCAGGTGAGTACACTTCCGTTGAACGATTACAAAAAGGGTATCTGGACAACTGACCACTGGTCTGGTGTTTGAAGTTTCAGAAACAGTGTCTCCTGGGAGTTTCAGTCAGGTTACCTTCTGTACTACACACACTATACAAATGTTATCTTCCCAGGTAAGTCCACTTCAATTGAGAGTTAAGAAACAGATTTGTTGGGGCATGAGACTACTGTGCTGGTGGTTGGAGTTACAGAAAACAAGGCATGCTGAGAGCTGCAGTCATGTCACTCAGCACTACACACAATATACAGATGTTATCTCCCCAGGTGAGTCAACTTTAATTGAGAGTTACCAAACACTGGTCTGGTGGTTGGAGTAATAGAAACAGTGCCTCCTGGGAGCTGAAGTCAGGTATCTCCCTCTACTACACACACTATACAATAATTGGGTATTACATGTATGTACGCAGACTTAATTTAGGTTTGGGCATACCTGCTGAGACATACCATGAGTCCTGGTATTATTAATGTATATTGAAAGACTTACATGCCTCATTTGAACATATGGCATGTGACGGATCTTAGTAGCTGTGATGTCAGGTCCAACAATACAGATTGACAGTGTCAACACCCAGGTACTCTGAGTATTGAATATTGGTGGGGAACATGAACAAGACAAAAGGTGAGCTGTGAGCACGGATGACATAGCGTTTTATGTGACATATTTTTGTGTTGTGACTTACCAGGCTCCACTTCCCCGGGTATTCCAGTCAAGCCCTCACAGTGCAGGATGGCCAAACTCGTAATTAAGCCCTATATGGCAGGATCCATTCCTTTGTACTAGACACAGTTTAGGAATGTATGAGAGAGGAATGACTGGCCCTGAATACCAACAAAATTGAGCTGCTACTAGCAAGAACTACTTGCACTAGAAGTAAGCTAGGTGACATGTATAATTGTTGGAGGTGGTCAACACTAATAATACAAGCGCCTGCAAGAGTAAAAGACTTGCCATTGTAGTCAATAATGAGCCATGTATCTTGTGTCATCATGTGTGCCTACTTTTCAAGTTACAACTCTTTTTCCCAGAAGATTCAAAAGCTTCAGTACCCAAAGTCATCATATGTTTTAGAGCTGGCTACTCTGGTATCTTTAGATGATGCAACAAGGAGAGTTCTGAATTCCGACTTTTGCATCATTGCTTGTAGCAGGCCTAAGAGCAATCACGCCCTTCTGACAAGCCTTCATTGACTTCACTAAGATCCAGAATGAAATACTTATCTGCTTGACCTATCTGTTGCCTAAAACATTTTAGACCAGAATATCCCCCTTTAATTACCAGAAGACTAGGCTGAGACAGTACAGAAATGTCCTTTTTATTGTTGCATACTCATTACCTTAGCACTGTGTGCTGACCAGCAGTCTGTCTTTTCTTTTACCCTTATGTAAAGAAACCAATATTGATGTTCATGTGCTAGCAGACTCTCCACATTTCTGAAATGTAGAAACAAGTATGGTAATGTATCAGTGTTCTTGTTGTTGATTTCCAGCAAGACCCCTTGGTTTTCCCTTAGCACCTTCTCTTTGATGTTTTGTTGAAGGATATTTATTCTGTTCATTTCTGGAATTTACTTTTTTCACTTTATTCTATTCTAGTTAGAAACTCATACTTCATCTGTATGGCATCAATGGTGCTCCATTTCTGCCTGATGTTGCCCCCTGTATATTATGGTTAGTGTACAGTGGTCATTGTCAAGTATCCATCACATCTTCTATTCCTTAAAGTGATACCTGCTCTTAATGGGTAATTAAACACTGGATTGGCTCCCCCTTAATACTAGGTTGTGGTTCTAGTGGAAGCTTTTGGTTCTACTGATTGTATCAGTCTTCTAAAACAACATTTTGCCAAAAGGTATTCTGAGGTATTCTGGTATTCTTGTCAAACAAGTATGCATCCAAGGGAAGGTTGGCAGTCTCATTTATCTCGCACAGTGATTTATATTTACCCCTTTCTTTACAGTCTCCAATCTCACAATCGAGAGTGCAGTGCTTTGAACTCTGGCTGCCTCTTTTAACTAGATTTTCTAGTTGGTAGGCATTCTCAAAGGATGTATGTTTTGCATTCTGGTACATAGATGATAAACAGCCTCAGGAGAAATTCCAGATGGAAGGTGATGTCTAATTTATGGGGTGAATGTGAACATATAAGTGGGCGTTTGGTGCTATGCAAACATTTGTCGTGCAGCTGTTCTCTAGGACACCTGATTTTGTTTCCGCTTTGATGTGTGGCTTGTACTACGTGAAATGGGAGGACCCAGATTTCTCTGGCAAGATCTAATCAAGTTTTGTATAAGTTTGGGACAACTGCCTAAGATAACTTTTTTCAGGTCTGTGTTCTTCAGTTTTATTCTGATTCATAATAGATTACAATTCTATGAGAGATTTTTTATTGTCCAGGTGATATCCCTAGTAATAACCAAATCTCAATTAAACAGTTGCCTGCTTGGACAACATTGTGAATTGTCTTTCATCACTGTGTTTCTTTGTTTGCTGGCCTCCCGTCTTGGGGTGAGGCTGGGGATCTTTATTTCAGGGCATGCTTTAGTTGTCTACGGTCTTAGGTCAGAGCTGTTCCTGGTGGACCAATGTGCTCTTAGTTCCCTCTCATAGGGCGAATCATGGGATGTGCCAGGTAGTGGCTAAATGCATGGATTTGATTTCATCCAGAGATCTATTTCATCCAAGGAAATGTATTTCACTGGCTCAAATGCTGTAGTCGAGCTCAGATTCAGCGCATCGAGAGGTACAAATGTTGCTTAGGACTAGTCGTCTTATGCCCAATTTTGTCACAGCCTGACAGGTTGTCCTGGATTTCCATATTGTCCCTTCATGGTATGCTTTCTTTGGTTCATACATTTCTCTGTGCTAGGTTACATGGTCTGTTGGTAAAAAAATCTGCTTTTTCCGGCCTCAGTTTTTCCTGTTGTGTGCTAAAGTTCCTGGCTGGTTCGTGGATGAGGTTATCCGTATGTCATTGAGAGAGCTGTTTAATAAGTTAATTTAGGGCACTAAAAAGCTTGTCCCAGGTCCAACCAGTTTGCCACTTTTTTACCTACTCATCCAAGGGATTATGCACCTTGTAAATTTTACGTTGTTTATTGATGATCATGATTTGATCCACATTCTTCATTAGCTCCTCATATAACATGCTTTAAAAATCTTCTTTGCAATGCCCTGGTTTCTGTGGTGGCACATTTAAGATCACAACTTCCTGAGTGTCACCTATGAAGGTGATTAGACAGGCGCTGGTAGGCTTCAGAATGCCTTCTGCTTTAACAGCCTTGCTAAAACTACAGTAATATATGGGTACCAGTCAATATTGCCAGAGAAACCTACACTCCATGGATCTGCCCTCAAGATAAACTTTGTGTTGAGGACTGGTTGCTGTTACCTATTTGCACTGCAGTTATCTGTCCCTTTTTTGAAGGGTGATGCCTTCTTGCCAGTAGGCTGGAGTGTGAGTTAAGTGAGGTTTACACTGCATGCCTCTGCTTCCTTGTTCTCCATGCTTGTTTATGGCCATCGCTGATCCTTCAGGCAGGTGATCCAGAATCCAATCAATGTGATTAGATGATTTCCCTTCACAATGCCTTACATCGCCTTTTAGGGGGTTTATTCCTGTTCTTGTATGGTATTTGTCTAGTAGACTGGTTATGATGTGATTATACGTACCTCAGATAGTGAAGAGTGTGTTCTGTGTGCCTGTCACTGGCCTTCCTTATCTTCCACATCCTAGTCTTAGTTTTTATTCTAGTTTATGACACTGTGTGAGCAGTGGCTATCTACACTTTGAACAGGCTCTCCATCTTTCCTCGGTCTTTCTGGTCCTTAACTGTTTTTCTTGTCATAATCTCTTTCTGTTTTTGTTTCATACTTGCAATGGTGAGTGTTTCTGTGTACTCGTGATTTTCTTACTAGTATCATCTGCTCTTTAGTTGAGATGGGTGGTCATTTTGCACAAGTCAGGTCATAATAAAGAGGCTAGTTGACATTAGAATGGATGACTATTTATCTCCCAAGTAGTAGTTCACTTCAGTCCCACAAGAGAAAAGCCCAATAGAGTACCAGCCTTAAAATGATACATTCCCATAATCAACAGACTAAGGAACTCACTAAAAAAGTGACTAAAGGTCTGAGTAAAGAGAATCCAATAAACAACAATCCAAAGAAGCATTTAATAAGACTTCCTTCAGTTCAGGTAATTCTTGTTCGCCACGGGAGCAAGGAATGTTAGTTTGTAATGTTGCAACTAGTTACAACAGTGTCCTTCGTTTTAAATCATCAGCACAAACGTTGCTGTTTGACATAACTGGAAACAGGCAAATAAATTGTGTCCTTTAAATAGATCCAAGTTCCTCTCTCTTCTCAAAGAAATCACCACACTACTTGAAATCTCATCAAGAGGTCTTGCCCATTTGGGTTTTCAAATTGGGAAAGAGGACAGAGAACTAACAAAAGTGACTTTTATCTCTCCTTCAATTGCAAATACTGTCCTTATCTTGTTGGTAGGACTCCGATTCAAAATCGCAGCAGAGTGAAGGGAAATGGAAGTGCTATAAATCCCACTTTAATTCACCATGAGGGCCTAACTGAAACAGAGGGAAGATATTTAATCTCCCTCAGTTAACACAATGATTCCCTCTGTATCTTACTAATATTAATATCTGAGGACTGTTATATCCAAATAAATGAATTATGATTACACAAGGCCCATTCTCAGATATGAAGATTGTAATCCCTTTAACCCCCACTCATGAGTTATCAGGATGATGATGAATGGGTTGGGTGGGTTGGTGAACAACTGAATATTGCGTTCACTCATAACCTAAAAATAGTAAGCTGGAACATGCAAGGATACAATAGAATTGAAAAAGAGGGTCACTAAGACGCAATAATGAATGACCTACATATTAAGGGGGTCATTATGACCCTGGCGGTGAGCGTTAATGTGGTGGTAGTACTGCCAACAGGCTGGCGGTACGTACCGCCACATTATGGAAATGGCACTTCTCAACTCATACCGCCATGGGGGTATCAGCCGCCGGGCTGGAGATGTTAATCTCCAGCCCGGCGGCCAGCACAGTACCGCCGGCGGAATTATGAGCATGCCTACCACCATGGTTTTCATGGTGAAATCATGGCGGTAGACCCTACCAGTGACAAGGAATTCCTTCCCTGTCACCATTAGGTGACTCCCCCCCAGCCCTCTCCATCCAAACTCCCCCCACCACCTCCGATCAACACACACACACCCCACCTCCTCCAATCAACACATACACACACCCACACCCTCCGATCCACAAACACACCCTCAATCCCTCCGATCAACACACACCCCTCACCCCCTCCGATCAACACACACCCCGCCACCCCATCCGATCCACAAACACACCCCCACCCCATACATGCACACACCCGCAGACACGCACATACCACACAACTGACCCCACAGCCAATTACGCACACATCACCCCCTCCTTCCGACCCCACCAGTCACAGCACCCCTCACCCCACACCCCTGCCCGCATGCACACACACAGACACTCACCACGCATTCACCCATTCACTAACTTTGCCATACACGCATTTATACACACATTGCATGCACGCATTCATACACGCATACTTGCAGACATACTGACACACATTCTTACACTATCACACTGACATGCAGACACGCACTCACCACCATTCTTACACGCATACAAACATGCAAACTACACAACACACACAGACGCATTCACACACCCACTAACACACTCAGACACACACACACAACACCCCCACCCTGCCACTCCCTCTCCTGTCGGACACCCGACTTACCTTGTCTGGCGAGGAGGTCATCCGGCAGGGAGCGGGAAGGGGCGCTGCTACCGCCAGCTGCGCCCCACCATCAGAACATCGCCAGGCCATATGAACTGTCATAATATGGCTGGCGGTCTTTTACAGGCGTGTTTTGCTCGTGGTAGCAGCGCCAGCTTACCACCGTCCGCCAGCATGATCACTGCCGGATTTCCGCCCTTCTTGTGGTAGTGATCATAGTATGGCGGACGGATGGTAGTCGCTATGGCGGTATTTTGTCGGCCATCACCGCGGCTATAGGCAGTTTTTACCTTCAATGTCAAAATGACCACTTAAGTTTCTTCAAGAAACTTGGTTACAAGAGAACACCAATATATGTGGCTTTGTTGCCACTAATAGTCCAGGGATCTAGCAAGGAATAGGACTTTTACAGCAGGTTTGTTGACACTAATCTCTCAAAGAAATTCAAGAGTTGTGGGAAGGGATCTGGACTCAAGTGGAACTCAAATTTATTATCAAATTAAATCAAACTGTTTGCGTTAGTAAACATGTAAATCGATAAAAATAAACTTTCTGGTTTAGGAAAATGGATGGCTAATCTTGACCATGTTTTAAATGATATTTTATTCAGATATTCAATAGCCATCTTAGTTATAGCAGGTGATATTAATGTGAAATTGTTTCCTGGATGCATTATTGATTTATTGCAAGATTTACTGCCATTATATAACATACCAGTGGCAGTTTTTCTTGTGGGCATTAGTTCGAAAGTGATGGTGGTGTTGGATAGATGGCAGGAAAAAACGGCCTAATCTCTTTAAATGGCTGCATACATTATTATATTCATGCTGCACAAATTATTCAATCTAGTCATCATGGTTGCTCTATTGATTATGCTTAGGTGTTTACCTGGCAAATTGGTCATTTTAAAATTGTAAAATGTCAGATTTAAGGGGAGTGATCATTGAGAGAGTGTAGTAAGTTTGAGATTTGTGGAAACATCTACATCTAAGTATGTTCTTCCCCTTGTTACGAGTTTTCCTAGAATGCTCTCAACATAACTTTATCCTTTACATCTTTAACATTAAGATTATTACCAGGTTATATATATTACAAAAGAAGTAGTCGCTGGTTAACAAAATAAATCAAGTCCCATATAAGGCAAAAGAAAACTGAATTTAAGTATAATCATTGAAAAGAAATGGCGATCAGCAGATGTTTTGTAAAATGGTAACTGGGATTAGCAATTGCAGCCCAGGGTCCTTGCCAAATATTATTACGGAATATTCATGAGCAGCCTATTTTAATAATTTATATGGGTTGCCTGTTTTACAAGTTTGTCCACCAGCACATCCAATTGATTACATTCAATACGATTGGTTCTCTCTGAAAGTAATCCCGTTTGTAATTGCATCTTTGAACTTGAGCAGAGATGCATGTTCAGTCAATATCCTGGCTGTTATCATTAGGTCCAATAGTTAATGGTGGGTAGGTATATTTCACCACCTGCTTTAATGGCTAGTCAAACCTGGGGTAGTTCCAGACACAAGGAATGGCTCTGTGGTAAAGTTGACGGTGAAAAAAAGGTAATGGAAAGGCGATATTAAATTACTGACTAATCCACTTACTAGATATCTCTGTAAAGTTTCTTTCCAAAATGTTATTAACTCATCTTGAAGAATGGGCCTTGGCAAATATTCTCCAGCCAATCAAACAGGGAGAATTTCAGGAGGGTCACTCTCCAACTCATCATTGTTTTGCCCTGTGGGTAGTTATTAATAAGTCTCTGGAAGTTAACAGAAACCGTACTATTGCTTTATTGACTTCCACACAGCATTTGATACAGTAGAAAGAGGGCGGCTCTGGGAGAAACTTAGGAACTTTAATATTCCTTGTGATCTTTTTTTATACAGTCATTGCACACAGCAAATTGGGCGCAGATGGAATTAAACAATATTGTTGATATATTGACTGACTTATATCAAGGTCGTCTACTGCTGCCTTCTCTTTTTAGCCTTTATGTGTCAGATCTGCCTGCTGTCCTAAAAACAATCTAGTCTTTTTCACCAAAAATGGGTTCCCAACATATTCCTTGCCTTCTTTATGCAGACAATCTAGTCTTATTTGATTATACAGCTATTGGCCTTCAGAAGAAACCTGATGCTCTTTCAACATACTGCTGAAAAATGGTTTTGAAAATAAATTTAGAAAAAACGAAGATCATGATTTTTGGAGAAAAAGGTAACTAACCTCAAATGGTTACTGGACGAAAAGCAAACTCAGGTGGTAAATTCATACAAAAATGTAGGGTTAATGTCTCCCAAAAAAACACAATAGGACCATCACATCAAACAGGATGTTTAGTGAAATTTAATCAGAGGTATTATTTTCATTAGCTCCTCTCAGGAAAGTTATGAAGATAAAATCCTGCCATTGGTCGTCTGTGGAGCAGAGGTTCCGTGATTAGAAGCTGGGCATACTTCGAAGCCTGCTGAGTATGCAGTATTAATCTAAAACATATTTTAGCCTGCCTAAGAGAACCATGGTTCAAAGTATATAGCAAGAATTGAACCTTGCATATTGGTACGTATGGCAGGCTCACAACCCTTAAGTATACTAAATAAGTTGTCCATGTTAGAAATAGGGCATCTCTAGTTGGCAGTAGCTTGCACCCTGTCCAAGTTGGACTTTCGTCTAGTCAGGGTAAGGGGATTACACAACTAAGATAACCCCTGCTCACCCGCTGGGTAGCTTGGCACGAGCAGCCAGGCTTATCTCAGAAGCAATGTGTAAAGGAGTTGTATGTAACATACGAATGAACACCACAGCAGTTTAGAAAATAATTTTTTTTTATCTATACTAATCGAGACCAGAACAACAAAAATCCAAAACATGGAACTCAAAAATATGACTCTTTAAAGGTTTAAGCAATTCTGTCTCTAGAACTCTATGGATGTGGGGATGTTATACACAGTACCTTTCGGTGTGTCAAAACCCAAGACAAAAACAGCTGCAAAGTGAGTGTTGAAAAGCACAGGGATGCGTTGGTTCCTGAGTCCACGAGGAGGTGATGTGTCAGTTCTGCTGCATGCAGGAGAAGTGTTTTGTCAAATCCGGACTGTAAGGGCAAGCGAGGCATCAGGGAGTTCTGAGGTCGTTCCTTTGAAGGATGCTCCATTGGTAACTAAGGCACACAGGAGTGATGCATGGAAATCTTGACACCCTTAAGGTCGATGAGGTGGCGGCAAACAGGCACTGCGTCTCTTTTCCCAACCGCAGTTCAACAATGAATTGATTCTTTCAGCAGCACAGCAGGGCCTGCCTCAGAGTCAGTGTGGGGGTCTTGGGTACCAGAGACACAGGGCGCTGGACTCGGGAAGCTTTGGTTCTTTGTGTAGCGCACAGGAGCTGCATCGACTTCTTTGGCCGCACAGCAGTGATGCGTGGAAATTTCTGCCGCACAGCGGTGTTGCATTGGAAACACAGGCGCTGTAGGAGTAATGTGTCAATTTTGTAGATTTTTGCAGCAGGGACAACCACCAAGGGCCCTGAACTGGAATGTGCACTACTCAGTAGGTCAGAACTCCCAGCAGTGGAGCTCAGGGGTGCTGCAGGTGAAGTATATTCCGGCCTTGAGACTTCCAACAGGAGGCAAGAACACACACGCTCTTGGAGAACCTTCACAAGCAGGATGCACAGCAAAGTCCAGTCCTTGTCCTCCCCAAAGCAGAAGCAGTAACTGCAGGCCAACCCAACGAAGCAACACACAGCAAAGGGGCAGTATTCCTCCTTACAGCTCTTCTCCTTGGCAGAGTCTCCTCTTGATCCAGAAGTGTTCCCAAAGTCTGGGGATTAGGTCCAATACTTATACCCATTTGGCCTTTAAAGTAGGCATACTTCAAAGGACAGTCTTTATTGTTCACTAGATCCTGCCTGGCCAGGCTCCGGACGCACTCCAGGGGAGTGTATGCAGCATTATGAGAGGACAGGCACAGCACTAGCCAGGTGTCAGTGACAACTCCTCCCACCACTCTAGCTCAGGAAGAACCAACAGCCAGTTGATGGGCCATCAGGATATGCAGTGCACACCACAGCTCCCTTTGCGTGACTAGCTACAGTGTATGCATGACTGGCCCCTCTCAGTCTAACACAGACGTTGATTCCACAGGCAGGCAGAAATACCAAATAGCAAAGAAAGAAAAATGCCCAATTTCTAAAAGAGGCATTTTCAAACACACAATTTAAAAACCACATTCACTAAAAGATGTATCTTTGAATCCTGAGCTCAGGGAACCCAAACTCCAAAGCTCCCTTCTCAAATGAAAGCTAGACTTGATACCCTCTGGGAGAAATAGGCCCTGCAATAGTGAGAAACGAGTTTTGCTGTATTTCACTATTAGGACATGCAATGTAGAACACACCTATACATATCCTGCACCTTTCGCATGGGGCCACCTTGGACTTACCTGAGGGGTGCCTTACATATACTAAAAGGGAAGGTTTGGGTACACTTGCCAGGTCAACATGGCAGTTGAAAACTGCTCTCACAGACACTGCAGTGGCTCGTCTGAGCCAGGTTTGACAGGCAACTCATGTGGGTGGCACAATCATTGCTGCAGGCCCACTAGTACCATTTGATTAAGCAGCCCTGGGCAGACACATTGCACTTTACTAGGGACTTACCAGTAGATCAAATATGCCAATCATGGATAACCAACCATAGTCACAATTCACACAGGGAGCACTTGCACTTTACCACTGATCAGCAATTGTAAAGTGCCCGAGTAATAAAAGCAGCAAAAACGAAATCCAGCACACATTCAGAAATACCGGAGGTAGAGGCAAAAAAACAGGGGAAACCATGCCAAGGATGCCAGGTCCAACAGTTCATGTATGAACAGACAATAAAAATATTGAAATTATGTTGGGAAGAGATTTGCTTAAATGAAAGGAAATGAGCCATAGGCTTAGTTAAAAGAGTACAGGAAATTAAAACTATGCATTTGTCACTTGTCACTATAGGTCCATGGCTGCTGTTCCCCAATAAATACATTCTGAGAGAATCCACTCCTCAGGGTTTCCAAAAAGATGGATATGGGATATCTTCTCAAGAAACCCTCTATTATGTTTACAATTAAAACCCTTGGTCATGCTGATTTTTTCCCTATGTGAGAATTCCATCTGATCTTAAACTGGGATAAGAATTACTCAAAATGCAGCTTGGTTGTAAGCTGATCTATTTTTTTATTAGAATGGTACAAAAAGATTTGGGATAACAATAGTATGTGTATGTGTTTTGTACAAACGAAATCCTCCATTTCTCGTATTCTTTTTGATTGCCCTACTTATATACTTGCCTGTAGAACGTTTTTAAAATACTTATTTTTTTAAATATCAGATTTGGTCAAGGTAAGAAGCAGTTTAGTTCTGGCTAAAATGCATTTTTTTAGGGTCAAGTGTGCAAGCGCTCTGTCCCTGTTGTAATCTGTCTATGGGCTTTTAACCACACCCATGTCATGTCTATCACTTTTGTTGGTTTTTGGGCTTGCCTTTTAAAATTCGCTTGATTTCATTAGTGAAAGGCATGCATATGTCATGTCTTTTCTGGTGTTTAGCCCTCCCCGAGAGCACCAGCCAACTACTGAAAACATACGAGGCTCCATGTTTTCCGTATGGTTTCTGGACTACTTTTTCTCTTTATATCTTGGGCTGCGTGATCTCACTGGACAGTAATCAAACGCTTTTTTTTGGTCCTGAGACGCCTAGAGAGCAGGTGAATCATTAAACTGCGTGCAGTAGAACGGGGTCTCAACATCCAAAAAGATCTCCATGTATTCCTCTAATTTTGTATGATTGCAAAACCTTCCTTCTTGCCTCCTTAACTATTGTTTTTCTACCACTGTTATATTCCTTAGTGCCTGTTTCTATATACTGGCAGACAATTAGGGGTTACAGTGTATTTTTCTAAAGAGAACATTACAATGTCTTCATATAGATAGTCTCCTTTTATCATATTAATATCTAGTTTGTTCTCCCCAGACTCATTTTATTCTTCGTTACATCGCTTTTGTTTACTGTTTACCAATATTATATTACTGATTACGCGTTAGTATGTCTGTGCATGAAAATAATGATATCATTCCTGTTTGCATTATTTACATAGGGTGTATTTTTTACCGTACACTATACCACATATGCATTTTAGGATGGTTTAAGTATAATAGTATCCATATATATATCCATGTACACTATGGCGGTCATTCTGACCTTGGCGGACGGCGGAGGCCGTCCGCCAAGGTACCGCCGTCAGAACACCGCACCGCGGTCGAAAGACCGCGGCGGTGATTCTGACATTTGCCCTGGGCTGGCGGGCGGCCGCCAAAAGTCCGCCCGCCAGCCCAGGGCAAATCAACCTTCCCACTAGGATGCCGGCTCAGAATTGAGCCGGCGGAGTGGGAAGGTGCGACGGGTGCAGTTGCACCCGTTGCGTATTTCAGTGTCTGCTGGGCAGACACTGAAATACTTTTTGGGGCCCTCTTACGGGGGCCCCTGCCGTGCCCATGCCATTGGCATGGGCACTGCAGGGGCCCCCAGGGGCCCCGCGGCACCCCCTACCACCATCCTGTTCCCGGCGGGAGAACCGCCAGGAACTGGATGGCGGTAGGGGGTGTCAGAATCCCCATGGCGGCGGAGCGCGCTCCGCCGCCATGGAGGATTCTCAAGGGCAGCGGAAAGTCGGCGGGACACCGCCGACTTTCCGTTTCTGGCCGCGGCTGAACCGCCGCGGTCAGAATGCCCAGCGGTGCACCGCCAGCCTGTTGGCGGTGCTACCGCCGACCTCCGCCATGGCGGTAATTACCGCCAGGGTCAGAATGACCCCCTATGTGTACATTACTTTTATGTGTTGTACTAGCTTCACCATAAAATAGTCAATACATAGTAACCTTGTTCGTCAGTTTTTTGGTCTCCACATGCCACTTCTTATGATTCTCTTTTGTTTGGTTCATGGGCTCTCTCTGGTACGTCTTGCATCTTCTACAACTTTACTCATGGGTGTGACTAACCTTCACTCGCGTCTCCATGTTAGTTGTTTAATTTTGACTTTCTGCGTGCTTTGTTTTGCACAATCTTATTCCTTTCCCCGGCATGCGACTGTTAGTACTCGCAATATGGCGCCCGTTTTTGCTCGTCCATTCTCTCTATGCATTACATGATGTAGTAATCACTTGTTTTGGTTTGGTTTAGTCCCTTTTCTATTTCGGAGCAGGCGCATTTAGACGCCGATTCCCCCGCAGTTACTCCTTCACATTACACAGCAGCGTTATCATGTGCTGCGCGTGTCCGGTTTTCTTCCTATCTTCCCGTCCATGATTGCGGGACTCTCATCCACACAGGTATGGGTTTTGATTTTATTTAATTTTAGAGCTTTAGCCTTTCTATACTTATTGGAGAGGAGGTATTGGCGGGCACTCGGTTTGGTCCACGTGGATAGCACTTGCTTCTATTCATTGTTATTTTTCTAGATACAGGAGGTTTTCTACTTGCCATAAGTTGGCATTTACACGCTGGGAGTTAAGGTTTTGACCGATTTAGCATAATGTTATATCCATGCAGTATGTTATCATTATTTCTACACATATATGGTACCATTTTAGTTATTTAACAAGGCTAGCTCCCATACCACTTACTACCTTTACATTTTGTCGTTCGGGGGCGAGGGCGGTTTGTATTATTATTATTCTTTTTTACGTTTTTTTCATCTGGCGACTTAGGTTTAATAGGTTGGGTTATTTGCTCTATTCATTAAACACAAGCAGTAAGTCCTTCGTATACTTAAAAGAAGGATGCTCGTTTAGGATATGGTCTTTTGGTATCTTCTCACTTCCTCCTTGTAGGTTTTTGCTATTTGGGGCCTTTTTCACTTGTCTCATATTCTACATCTATCGATTCCTTTCAGGCTTTGGTCCAGTTTAGACCTCCATGTGATTTGTTGTTTGCATTATGGATGCAGTCTCTTTAAGTTTCCTTCTATTTTGGAAACTACACTATTCCCATTAATACTACGGATCAGCATACTGGATCTCTCCTTTATTGGGGTAGGTGTATTTATGCCTGACATTTCATAATATTATTCTTTGATCTCTTTTCCATCTCTATTCTTTACAACTATTGATTTCTGGTTTGCTATCCATTTCTATATTGTCGTTTGTCCTTCAGCTATAGGTTTTCTCCTTAAGATCTGACAAAAGCATCTCCCATACAATTATTCCATAAAAACTGCATCGTTCGAGGTAAACTCTTTGTCCCACATGGTATCTAATCCTATCTTACTTGTGTATTAAACGTGGGGAGCACACAGTCTACTCTTACTTCGTCATTCTTTTCATTGCTTTCTCTTTTTTCACGGGGTGCCCTTTTTTAACATCTTATCACTCATAGTGTTTTGAGTTCCTACTTTCTCTATCCATCCACTAATATTATACAAGGTCTGGAGTCGGTGTTATTACTTACTAATTGGGTTGCTCTCTGTTGTAAAGGGTGAATGCACTATAAAAAGTGTTTGTGTTATGTTGCATTATGCCTTGTAATTTAAATTTTAATAATTCAAGTGTAATCTCAGTTATACTTCTGTAATTGTACCTACCGGCTGGTGGCGTCAGTATGTGTAAAACAATGTCCATCTGTTCTGTTTCAGCCTTGAAAAAGTCCGATAGGACGAAACACGTGTTGGCTGGTTTCTGTTTTCTCTTGTATTCATCTTTGGTACATGGACATTAAGTTTCTTTGGATTAGTATTTCAGAGGATTAAAACTTCTTCTGCAACTTTATTTACATGGACTGATTATTTCTGTTCTAAGGAGTGCCCTGGTTTTGCTCTTTTTTTGCAAACGCTTTTCATGACTACCAGTTTAATCCTATTGTTTATCCTAGCGCTCCTTCGCGAATTCAAGGTTTTACACAGCACGATTGCGCTCGTTTTTTTATTTTTTTATTACTATGCACAGGCGAAACCAGACCAGTCTTTTTGTTCTGATTAGGCACCTTCACGCTCATGGCATGGCGCTTTAAATCGTCTCCCTTATGTGAAATTGTGTTACTTTTCATTTTCAGTTCATGTGTCAAGAAAAGTCAGGTTTGGAGTTTACAAGGGTAATAGCTCTAACTCAAGCAAACGCAAGACCCATTGCATTGCAAATGCTTGTTGATGTAGGAATCAAGAGATTATTAAGTATCAAATATTGAGGGTTAGCCAATGGTTATTCGCAAAAATGTCTAACTTGGAAGTATTTTATGATGATGCTTTATATGTTTTTAGATGCTTTTTAATGATATTGTATTTCTGTACGTTTTATGGACATATGTCTCAATAAACATATGACCTACCTACATTTTGAACAAGCTCCTAACTGCTGCAGTTTCTTAAGAAGGGCTTTAGGACTTATGAGGTTCTTCTTCCTTTGCTGTGGTATTTCGAGTGCTTCGTTCTACTCTGCTGCTAGGCAGATTTCATCTGTTACGGTCCTCTTGATCTGTCCAAGGTTTGACTTTTTTTCCCTGCTGGATTCTCACAACTAAACATCAACATATGCCTTCAGACACTACATAACTAATCAATGGGTTAAATAATCCCACTTCCCTTACAGAAAGAAAATATTCAAAAGGGGGAAAAACAAAATAGCAGAGGGGAGCAATTTATATATTCAATTATTTTAATTTTATATCATCCAGTATCAATTAACTTTCTCAAAATAAAAATGATTTTATGCGAGCATGAAATGAATCAACTCAACCCGCCAAGATATTCTGTCTAAAAAGCACAAATGCATAACAATATATAGAACAATTTAAAAAGAAACATGAAACAGAGGACAGAAAAGGGGATGGGAAAAGAGCCCTAGAGCATAAGAGACGTATAAAAGAAACGAGGGGTAACCACCCTTTTCGATTTCAAACGTTACAATCCTCCCTGCTCTTAATACTGGTAGATGATGCCCTACATACCTCCAAACTGTTGGTGTTTCGATCCCACTCTTATCACTTCAGGGAACAAACAACAGGACCCTGAAGGGGGTTGTTTGTTAAAGGGTACGGTAAACAATACAGGCTCCAATTATTCTTAAATGCTCACTACAGTCTCTCTTTTTTATTATTATATGTATTGAAAAAACATTCTGTACTGAGCACTTATGGCTCACTCACATTACTCCTTCATATTAAATATTATTTAAAAGTTCTTATTTACAAGTTTCCCATAGTAAATTTTTTATTAAATTCAAATCTCCAATCATTAAATACATGTAAACGTATACGCATCATATAATGCAAAACGTAATTTCCAAATTCTACATCACTGAGTAACATTATTAGCCCACCTATACAGTTTGTCTGGATCTTATAGTTTAGACATCAGAGATTCACATACAGTACACATGAAGTGAAATGCAGGTTGAAAACATTTCACATTTGCAAAAGTGTGTATAAGAGGTCCCCAAATGTTACAAACTGTGTGTCATTTCATTTGTACAGTTTGTGAATAACTGACGATTGAACTAATAGATACAGACAATGGGGGTTATTCTAACTTTGGAGGAGGTGTTAATCCGTCCCAAAAGTGACGGAAAAGTGACGGATTTACCACCAGCCGTATTACGAGTCCATTATATCCTATGGAACTCGTAATACGGCTGGTGGTATATCCGTCACTTTACCGTCACTTTTGGGACGGATTAACACTCCTCCGAAGTTAGAATAACCCCCAATATGTGTAGGTACTCAACTGACACCACGTAGCATCAACTGAAAATGGCTATAGTATTACCATCAGCAGTATATGATAATTTTTTTATCCGGGGTGTGTATCACAATACTATGGTTGGAGGTACCCAATCCCTTCGAAATTACCACCCCCAGACCCTCCACTATTATGATAAGAAACGCCACTTACATGAAATGTACGGGTTTATCCGGGGTTGGGTGCAAAACAGATCACGGGTGCCCCTGAAAGACATTTTTCATAAGTAAATGTTTTACACATGTATCGATATTAACATACAATATGCAACTATATTTACTTGCACTTTTCACATTTTAATTGACTGCAATTAAAATAGGATGCATTTTAAAATGCCCAAAGTTAGTCTTTCATAATTCTGCTCAGCATGTATCTTTTTCCTCATTTCAAGAGAAAAGTTGTACCAACAACTTGAACAATGTATCTTTTATTCTCTCATGTGCATTTTTAACTTTACGCAATCCTTGGCGCACTCACTAACAGGCACCTGCTAGAGAACATCCTGGAGCGAATGTATCATCTTATGTTACAGACAGCTGAAGTTTGAAGGAAGGAAAGAGAGTTTTCATTGTGTTTTAGCTTGTGAAAGTAATGAAGTCCTTTTACTGAAATGTACTTTAACCTGATTGCCCGATTTGTCCTCTTCCTGGGAACTGTGCGTAGGTGTAGCAAAATGCAATGTGGACTTAGATTCTGATGCTCTTTCTCCCTTGCCCAAGAAGCTCTGCTGGACTCTTAGAAAGAATAAAAAATGTTCTAGCTATTGCGTCAAGAACTTTCAATGCTATTAAGGACACAGAGGCGAGGATTATGCTTTCTCTTTACTGAGAAAATTACAGCAGCTAATCAACTTTAAACATACAAAAAACTATGGCCCTCATTACAACCCTGGCGGTCGGTGATAAAGTGGCGGTAATACCACCAACAGGCTGACGGTAACTACCGCCAAATTATGATCATGGCGGTGAGAACTCAGATAGACAGCCACTTTACCACACTGACCACCAGGGCGAAAAGAACAGTCACCACGGTGGTAGCTGCCAACAGCCAGGCTAAAGTCAATGTACCGCATTATGAGACAGGAAACCACCACCTTTTCTGGGGCGGTTCCAACAACATGAAAAGCCTGGCAGAAACACTGCACAGAAGGGAAAGAACTCACCTTTAGAGACACAGGGAAGAACCACGCCGCCATGGAGTCCGAACTACAAATATTTCCAATGACTTTCTACGTCCTGCTCCACCACGAACACCAACAATGGCGAAGACGAGGACGGTGAGTACAGCCACCTATCACACAGGGAAAGGGGGAGGAAAAAAAGAGTGAAACACACACGCAGCACACACACACACACACCCCCAACCACCATAAACACATACAGCTGCAGTAATAAAACATATTTACCCCGTACCCCTCAGGAATAATGCATGGACAACCAGAATGTGCAAAAAGTGGGTGCAATAATAACAACGCAGTAGAAATACGAACATGCAATGTAATGGTATATACATATGCACAGTTCATGGGACACTGCCCAGTCCTCACCGTGCATGGGCCAATGGGCCACAGGCCAAAGTCCAAAGCCCCACTTGTCACGTGCACCAACATGAAGAGAAAACTGCAGGGGCATCAGCTGGAAAATAGGCAGGCACCTCAGTGGGATGGGGAGTGGGGGGACATCAGCTGGCAGATGGAACAACACCAGTGGTTCTGGAGGGGGCAACATGCCACGTGCTTGGTCCTGGGGAGTACAAGGCCACAGTCTCTCAAGTGTGTGACTTGCCCACATGCTCTGGAGGGGACAACATGCCCTGTGCTCTGTCCTGGGGAGTGCGAGGCCACAGTCTCTCAAGTGGGTGACTTGCCCACATGCTCTAGAGGGTACAACAACATGCCTTGTGCTCGGTCCTGGGGAGTGCAAGGCCACAGTCTCTCAAGTGGGTGACTTTCCCAAGTGGTCTGGTGGCACAGGGCAACATGCCCTGTGCTCTGTCCTGGGGAGGGCAGGGCCACAGTCTCTCAGGTGGGTTTCTTCCCCACTGGTTCTGGAGGGGGCATTGTGTCCTTTGCTCTTGATCCTGGGGAGGCTGGGGTTGGTGGGTGTCTTACCCACTGAATTTGCAGGGGGCAGGCCGCACAGCAGCCCATGGAGGCAGGACTACATACAGTCTTCCGGCGGTGACGGCTGCTCAGTGGTGGTGCTGCTGATGCTGGTGGGGGGAGTCTCCAGCCCATTCCCTGCAGCCTCGGACGGCTGCCCACTGGTAGTGCTGCAGCTGCTGCTGGTGGTGGGGGGAAGCTCCTGCCCATCGCCCGCAAACTCGGGCGGATGCCCACTGTTGGTGGTGGTGGTGCTGCTGGTGGTGGTGGTGGGGAGAAGCTGCTGCCCATCCCCTGCAAACTCAGGCGGCTGCCCACTGGTGGTGGTGGTGCTGCTGCTACTGGTGGTGGGGGGGGGGAAGCTCCTGTCCAACCCCTGCAGCCTTGGACAGCTGCACTACCATGGTTGGTGGTGGGGGCTCCATCTGAGTCCCTGCACCAGGCCCCTTGTCCTTCCTGCCTGCTGGTGCTGGCTCCTTGTCTTTCCTGGCAGAAGCTGGGACTGGCTCCTTCCCCTTCCTGGCAGCTGCTGGGGCTGGCTCCTTGGTCTTCCGGCCCGCAGCTGAGGCAGGCACCCTTAAGGCTGCCTGGTGGCCTGGATCATTTCCCACCATGAGTGGGTGTGGAGACTACTGGGCCCGTGGACTGGGTGGCTGAGGTGTTTGCCTGGGTTTTTGCCACCCTGGCAAAAACGTGAAGGACGGGGGAGGGCTAGGGAAGAGGTCAATGGTGGACAGGAAAAACTTCTTAGGGACATTGGGGCGGGAAGAGGGAGAAGGTTTGGGAGTGGAGGAAGAGGGAATGGTTGTAGGAGGTGTCTGTCTGCTGTGTTTGAGTGCATGGGCTGGATGCTGTTGTGAGGTGGATGGCTGTTGGGTGTCTGAGTGCTTGCATTTGTGTACCTTGGGAGGGGGAGTGATAGACACAGTGGGCGAGGACACAGGAGACGTGTGCATGGCTATTGTGGAGGTGTCTGCCAGTGAGGTGTGTGTTCTGCTAGGTGTGGTGGTGGTAGTGGATGAGGATGTAGTGCATGTAGGTGAGAGTGCAGACGCAACTGGGAGGGAGGTGGAGGAAGAGGAGGAGGAGAAAATAGAAATTGTGGGTATTGGTATATCTGGATGGTGTTTGTGTGAGTGCCTGTGGGATGATGTGTGGTGCTTGTGTTTGTCTGTGCCACTCTTGTGTGTTGTCTTGTGTGCATGCTCGTCTGACTATGGCCTTGGGATAGGTTGGGGTTATGGGGATTCGGATTGGGAAGAGTACGTTGGAGGGGGAGGTTGGAAACAGGGACAATGGCTGCCATCAGAGAGGAGGCCAGAGTCTGGATTGATCTCTGTTGGACTGCCAAACCAGTGTGAATGGCCTCCAGGAATGCATTAGTCTGTTGCATCTGGGCTGCCAGGCCCTGGATGACATTTACAATGGTTGACTGTCTTACAGAGATGGATCTCAGGAGGTCAACAGCCTCCTCACTCAGGGCAGCAGGGCTAACTAGGGCAGGGCCTGAGGTGCCTGGGGCGAAGGAGATGCCCATCCTTCTGGATGAGCGGTCACGGCAACTCGATGAGGGGCTGCTGGGAGGGCGGTGCTGGTACGGTACCACCAGGGAGCTTCCATCGGAGGAGGTATCTTTGTCCGAACTGTCCCCTCCTGTCCCTGCCGTGGTGCTCCCCTCGCCCTCCTTCCCACTGGTGCCCTCAGCGTCGGTGGACTCTGCCTCCTGGGTCCTGTGGGATGCAGCTCCCTCCGTCGCCGGTGCCTCTGCTCCTCCGCCCGATGATTCTAATGCACATAAGGACAGGGTGACAAAACAGAAAGGGGGGGGAGAGACAAAGGATACAGTGGGTCAATAGCTGCACCAACACCATCGTTGGCGTACACACCACCGTTACACACAGGGAACAGCCCCACGTACTATGCATTGCACTACCAGTTATAATGCTAGCTACCAAGGCATGGGGAGGGGCACATACCGCCAAATGCAGCACACCTTGGACCCACACAGCCCTGACCAGTTGTGGATGCCTACGAGCTAGGTAGCAGGATTATCACTTCAGAACCCTGGCCAACATGGGACCTACTCTGCAATGTCAGGCCTGACCTAGGGGCACCCACTGACACACATCCCCCACCCAGTACCCCCTATCATGCGTAAGTTGTAATGATGGGCACTGTACTCACCCCCTTGTGGCTGCTGTTATGCCCTCAAGCGCACATCCAGCTCCAGATAGGACACCGCCAGTATGCGGACCATCAGGAGGGTCAGGGTTCGACAGGCACCCCTTCCTTTTTGGGAGGCCATCCCTGCTGGGCCTCCGGCGTCTTCTGTGCCCAGCATCTCAGGTCCCCCCACCGATTTCAATAGTGGGTGCTCCGCCTGCCATAGACCCCAGGGTCTGCATGCCCTTGGCGATAGCACACCATATACCCTTCTTTTGATGGGCACTGACCTGCAGAGAAATACACACTGGAAATGGTATCAGTCAGACCGTTCTACCTGTTAAACTTATGGTCCACCATACCCCTTCACATCACCATTTACACACACATATCCCAGCACACAAGCAGTACGACGCCCAGGGGACATATGCCCACCCCCCTACACGAAGCCTTCACACACACCACTCCATGCATTCATACCATATGCATCATGCTCACAGTGTACTCACCTGTTGGGCTGGAGGCCCATACAGCAGTCCGTATTGGGGTAGCACCCCATCCACCAGTCGCTCTAACTCCGCCGAGGTGAAGGCAAGGGCCCTTTCCCCAGTCACACGAGCCAGGGTAGCAAGTGAGTGATCAGATAGAAAATGGCAATCATGTTTGCGGTGGTGCATACCGTCACCGCCTGCGTACATCACCATTGGCCACTGTACCCCATAGGGCCAAATGTTAACCAATGAGACGTTGCATGGTGGTTCCCGACCGCCTACCGCAACCGCGCACGTCAGTGGAATTACCTCACTTCCACCTGTCCCTCCACACAGGACAGGCGGACGCCACTTCGGGGGGGGGTGGCAGGCCCTGTATAATAACTGCGTCACAGTTAAAAATAGGACATTCAGGACAAATACCAGTTAACCATTGCAAATAATTTATCATGCATTTTACTGTTGTGGCTCCAATGTTCATTTTGTGACCGGCTCCTCACTATTTTGTCCCTTAGACTTCAACCGCTGTGGATGAATAGGAGATGGAGACACACCCCCATGTACAGACCCCTGGTGGACTTGGCAACAATGGAGGACAGGCACATTATCCTCACCTATAGACTTGACAGGGCCACAATCACAGAGCTGTGTGCCCAACTGGAGCCTTATCTGATACCTGCTATCCGTCACCCCACTGGGATCCCTCCTGTTGTGCAAGTCCTATTTGTGCTCCATTTCTTGGCAACTGGTTCTTTCCAAGTGACAGTGGGTTGGCAGCAGGAATGTCACAGCCAATGTTCTCAATAGTAATGACAAGAGTGTTGTCTGCCCTGATTAAACACATGTGCAGCTACATTGTTTACCCACAGGTGGAGGATTTGGCAACAGTGAAGGCTGACTTCTATGCAATGGGACATATCCCCAACATAACTGGGGCGATTGATGGAACTCATATTGCATTTGTCCTCCCCTGGGGAAATGAACAGGTGTTCAGAAATCGTAAGAGTTTCCACTCCATGAATGTACAGATGGTGTGCTTGGTGGACCAGTACATCTCCCATGTCAAGTCAAGTATCCTGGGTCGGTGCATGATGCCTTGATCCTGAGGAATAGCAGCATCCCTAATGTGATGGCCTCAACTACTTCGGCACCCGGTGTAGCTAATAGATGAGCCCTGGTTCACATCCAGTAGATGTTGGTGTATGGGCATGGAGTGGACCATATAGTATAGTGTGTGCCTAAATGTAATCCCTCGATATTTGCAGGTGACTCTGGTTACCCCAACCTATCATGGCTACTGACCCCTGTGAGGAATGCCAAGACAAGGGCAGAAGAACGTTACAATGAGGCACATGGGTGAACAAGAAGGATAATCGAATGGACCTATAGCATCCTGAAGGCCAGGTTCATGTGCCTCCATCTAACTGGGGGATCCCTGTGCTACTCACCCAAGAAGGTCAGCCAGATATTTGTGGCATGCTGAATGTTGCACAACCTTGCCCTGAGATGCCATGTGCGGAGGAGGAGGCTGGAGATGGCTGTGTGGCAGCAATGGACCCTGTGGACAGTGAAGATGAGGAGGATGAGGATGAGGACAACAGAACAGCAGTGATTCGACAATACTTCCAATGACACATAGGTAAGACAGTGTTACTTCACATTTAATTGTCATTATTTAGACTATCTTTGACACTGGCATGCTGTTATTTCCCACTTCTATGCCCACTGACTGCACCCTTTGTCAACTCATTTTGCAGATGTTGGTGCCCCACTATTGCTCCTGGTGTGATCCCTGCAGCCAACTACAGATCTTTCCTATGTGAACATTAATGTACAGTTGAATTGCAATGTCTGAATCTGGTTAAACAAATACATACTCAAATAAGTTTGACATACTCCATACTTGTTTTTTTTTCAAGGGTGTTTATTGAAGTGCTAAGAAGAATAGGGGCAAGTGCACTGGGATGGGGCGATGATGGAGGAAAGACCAAGGTATTGTTCCAGTCTATTTGGTGCACAGGCGCATTGTCCAAGGGGACATAGGAAGGGGAGCAATGGCAGTTCAAGGTGGACAGGGTGACAGACTGAGACACAAGGGTGACAATCAGGAGAGTCTCATTTCCTGGCAGGGGTCTTGGCAATAGTCTCTGGCTTCTGCCAGGATCGCAGGGAACGTTTGCAGGTGGTTCACCTTCTGCAGGGGGATGGGTGCTGGTGGCCTGTTGGTCCTGTGGCAGGGCCTCCTGTCCACTAGGGGCAGCGCAGGTAGAAGGCAGTTCAGATGGCAGTGGCAGGGGCCCGCTGTTGTGAGACTGACTCCCTCATAATGTTGGCCATGTCTGCCAGCACCCCTGCTATGGAGACCAGGGTGGTGTTGATGGCCTGCAAGTCCTCCCTGATCCCCTGGTACTGTCCCTCCTGCAGCAGCCTCTTCTCCTGCATGTTGTCAAGGATCTGGCCCATCGTACACTGGGAATGTTGGTAGGCTCCCTGGATCTCGGTGAGTGCCTCCTGGAAAGTCGGTTCCCTGGGCCTGTCCTCCCCCTGCCGCACAACATGCTTCCCAGTTTCCCTGTCGTCATGTGCCTCTGTTGCCTGAACTGTGTGCCCACTGACCCCAGGTCCCTGATTGTCTTGGGGGTGAGGTGTGCCCTGTGGTCCCTGTAGTGGTGGACACACTGCTGAATGACGTGTCCTGGGGACAGAGGTATGGGTACGCTGGGTGGGTGCTGTGGTGGTGTTTCCAAATGGGGGAGGCTCTTTGGTGGTGTGTGACTGTGGCTGGGTAATGCTGTGGGGATATAAATGCTGTATTATTGTTTCTGTGTGTGACATATTGTGCATCAGTGGGTTGCCCTCTTTGTTTGTATTTGCCCTGGCAGCTTTTACTTGTGTACGTTGGTGTATGGTGGGATGATTAGTTCTCTCTAGTGTGCATGCTTTAGAGATAGGTGTCCTTGCAGGTCTGTGAGTGGTGTCCATGCATTGGTATTGGTATGGTGGGGGTGTGGGAGGTGGTGGAGTGACGGGAGTGAGGGTGAGGGTGGAGGTATGTGATGGCATGCAGGTAGGGGGTGATAGTAGTATGGAGTTGTCTTACCAGAGTCCAGTTCTCCTGCTACTCCGGCTAGGCTCTCAAGATGCATGATTGCCAAGACTTGCTCCTCCCATGTTGCTGGTTGTGGGGGAGGAGGTAGGGGTCCACCGCCAGTCCTCTGTACAGCGAGTTGGTGCTTGCTGCTAAGGAACGCACCTTCCCCCGTAGGTCGTTCCACCTCTTCCTGATGTCGTCCCTTGTTCTGGGGTGCTGTCCCATGGCGTTGACCCTGTCCATGATCCTCCACCATAGCTCCATCTTCCTAGCAAGGGATATCTGCTGCACTTGTGCTCCAAATAGCTGTGGCTCTACCCGGATGACTTCCTCCACCATGACCCTTAGCTCCTCCTCTGAGAATCTGGGGTGCCAACCCAACGAAGCAACACACAGCAAAGGGGCAGTATTCCTCCTTACAGCTCTTCTCCTGGGCAGAGTCTCCTCTTGATCCAGAAGTGTTCCCAAAGTCTGGGGTTTAGGTCCAATACTTATACCCATTTTGGCCTTTAAAGAAGGCATACTTCAAAGGAAAGGCTTTATTGTTCATTAGATCCTGCCTGGCCAGACTCCAGACGCACTCCAGGGGGGTGTATGCAGCATTATGAGAGGACAGGCACAGCCATAGCCAGGTGTCAGTGACAACTCATCCGACCACTCTGGCTCAGGAAGAATCATCAGCCAGTTGATGGGCCATCATGATATGCAGTGCCCACCACAGCTTCCTTTGTGTGACGGTCTAGAGTGTATGCATGACTGGCCCCTGACGTTGATTCCACAGGCAGCCAGAGAAACGGAATTGCAAAGAAAGAAAAATGCCCAATTTCTAAAAGTGGCATTTTCAAACACACAATTTAAAAACCACTTTCACTAAAAGATGTATCTTTGAATTCTGAGCTCAGGGAACCCAACCTCCAAAGCTCTATCCCTTCTCAATTGAAAGTTACACTTGTAAGGTGTTACAAGGCAGCTCCAATAATAACCACTGGGAGGGATAGGCCTTGAAATAGTAAGACACGAGTTTAGCCATATTTCACTATTAGGACATGCAATGTAAAACACACCTATACATATCCTACATTTCACATACACTGCACCCTGCGCATGGGGCCACCTTGGGCTCACCTTAAGGATGCCTTACATGTACTAAAAGGGAAGGTTTGGGTACACTTGCCAGGTCGACATGGCAGTTTAAAACTGCTCTCACAGACATTGCAGTGGCTCGTCTGAGCCAGGTTTGACAGGCAACTCATGTGGGTGGCACAATCATTGCTGCAGGCCCACTAGTACCATTTGATTAAGCAGCCCTGGGCAGACACATTGCACTTTACTAGGGACTTACCAGTAGATCAAATATGCCAATTATGGATAACCAAACATAGTCACAATTTACACAGGGAGCACTTGCACTTTACCACTGATCAGCAATTGTAAAGTGTCCTGAGTACCAAAAGCAGCAAAAGTGAAATCCAGCACACATTCAGAAATACCGGAGGTAGAGGCAAAAAAGGGGAAACCACACCAACGATGCCAGGTCCAACAGTTTACGTATGAACAGACAACAAAAATATTGAAATTATGTTGGGAAGAGATTTTCTTAAGTGCAAGGAAATGAGCCATAAGCTTAGTTAAAAGAGTACATGAAATTGAAACATTTCTCACTTGTAACTATAGGTACATGGGTGCTGTTCCCCAATAAATACATTCTCAGAGAATCCACTCCTTGGGTTTCCAAAAGGATGGATATGGGATACCTTCTCAAGAAATCCTCTATTATGTTTACAATTAATATCCTTGGTCATGCTGATCTTTTTCCCTACCTGAGAATTCCATCTGATCGTAAACAGTTACTCAAAATGCAGCTTGGTTGTAAGCCGATCTATTTTTTTTTATCAGAATGGTACAAAAAGATTTGAGATAACAATAGTATGTGTATGTGTTCTTTACAACTGAAATCCTGCATTTCTCATGTTCCTATTGTTTGCCCTAATTATATACTTGCCTGTAGAACGTTTTTAAAATATTTCCTTTTTAAATATCAGATTTGGTCAAGGTAAGAGGCAATTTAGATCTGGCTAAAATGCACTTTTTTAGGGCCAAGCATGCAAGCGCTCTGTTCTTGTTGTAATCTGTCTGTGGGCTTTTAACCACACCCATGTCATGTCCATCACTTTCGTTGGTTTGTGGGCTTGCCTTTTAAAATTTGCTTGATTTAATTAGGGAAAGGCATGCATATGTCATGTCTTTTTATGGTGTTTAGCCCTCCCCGAGAGCACCAGCCAACTACTGAAAACATGAGGCTCCATGTTTTCCGTATGGTTTCTGGACTACTTTTTCTCTTTATTTGGTGGGCAGCGCGACCTCGCTGAACAGTAATCAAGCACTTTTCATGACTACCAGTTTAATCCTATGGTTTATCTTAGAGCGCCTTCACAAATTCCAGGTTTTACACAGCACAGTTGCGCTCGTTTTCTTTTTATTACTATGCAAAGGCAAAACTGGACCAGTCTTTTTGTTCTGATTAGTCACCTTCCCGCTCATGACATGGCGCTTTAAATCATCTCCCTTATGTGAAATTGTGATACTTTTAATTTTCAGTTTATGTGGCAAAAAAAGTCAGGTTAGGAGTTTACAAGGCTAATAGCTCTAACTCGAGCAAATGCGAGACCCATTGCATTGCAAATGCTTGTTGATGTAGAAATCAAGAGATTATTAAGGATCAAATATTGAGGGTTAGCTGATGGTTATTCGCAAAAATATCTAACTTGGAAGTATTTTATGTTGATGCTTTATATGTTTTTAGATGCTTTTAATGATATTGTATTTCTGTACGTTTTATGGACATATGTCTCAGTAAACATATGACCTACCTACATTTCGAACAAGCTCATAACTGCTGCATTTTCTTAAGAAGGGCTTTAGGATTTATGAGGTTCTTCTTCCTTTGCTGTGGTATTTCGAGTGCTTCGTTCTACTCTGCTGCTAGGAAGATTTCATCTGTTACGGCCCTCTTGATCTGTCCCAGGTTTGACCTTTTTTTCCCTGCTGGATTCTCGCAACTAAACATCAACAAATGCCTCCGGACACGACATAATTAATCAATGGGTTAAATAATCCCACTTCCCTTGAAGAAAGAAAACATTCAAAAAAGGGAAAAAACAAAATAGTAGAGGGGAGCAATTTATATATTAATTTTTTAAAATTTTTTATATCATCCAGTATGAATTAACTGTCTCAAAACAAAACTGATTTTATGTGAGCATGAAATGAATCAACTCAACCTCTCCAAGATCTTCTGTCTAAAAAGCACAAATGCATAACAACATATTGAAGAATTTAAAAAGGAAAACGAAACAGAGGACAGAAAAAGGGGTAGGAAAGGAGCCCTACAGCATAAGAGACGTATAAGATAAACGAGGGGTAACCACCCTTTTCGATTTCCAACGTCACAATCCTCCCTGCTCTTAATAGTGATAGAAGATGCCCTACATACCTCCAAACTGTTAGTGTTTCTATCCCACTCTTATCACTTTAAGGAACAAACAACAGGACCCTGGAGGGGGTTGCTTGTTAAAGGGTACGGTAAACAACAATACAGGGTCCAATTATTCTTAAATGTCCACTACAGGTTCTCCTTTGTATTAATTGTACAACAACATTCTGTACTGAGCACTTATGACTCACTCACATTACTCCTTCATATTAAATATTATTTACAAGTTCTTATTTACAAGTTCCCCATAGTACAATTCTTATTAAATTCAAATCTCCAATCATTAAATACATTTAACATATAGCCATCATATAATCCAAAACGTAATTTCCAAATTCTACATCACTGAGTAACATTATTAGCCCACCTATACAGTTTGTCTGGATCTTATAGTTTAGACATCAAAGATTCACATACGGTACACATGAAGTGAAATGCAGGTTGAAAACATTTTACATTTGCAAAAGTGTGTATAAGAGGTCCCCAAATGTTACAAACTGTGTGTCATTTCATTTGTACTGTTTGTGAATCTCTGACGATTGAACCAAGAGATACAGACAATATGTGTAGGTACTCAACTGACACCACGTGGAAACCATCAACTGAAAATTGCTATAGTATTACCATCAGCAGTATAGGATCAGCATTTTGTCCGGGGTGCGTACCACAATATTATGGTTGGAGTTACCCAAACCCTCAGAAATTACCACCCCTCAGACCCTCTACCATTATGATAAGAAATGCCACTAACATGCAGGGCTACGGGTTTTTCTGTGGTTGGGTGCAAAACAGATCATGGGTGCCCCTGAAAGAAATTTTTCATAAGTAAATGTTTTACACATGTATCAATATTAACATACAATATGCAACTATTTTACTTGAACTTTTTACATTTTAATTGACTGCAATTAAAATAGATTGCATTTTAAAATGCCCAACGTTAGTCTTTCATAATTTTGCTCAGCATGTATCTTTTTCCTCATTTCAAGAGAAAAGTTGTACCAACAACTTGAACAATGTATCTTTTATTCTCTCATGTGCATTTTTAACTTTACGCAATCCTTGGCACACTCACTAACAGGCACCTGCTAGAGAACATCCTGGAGCGAATGTATCATCTTATGTTACAGACAGCTGAACTTTGAAGGATGGAAAGAGAGATTTCATTGTGTTTTAGCTTGTGAAAGTAATGAAGCTGTCTTACTGAAATGTACTTTAACCTGATTGGCCGATTTGTCCTCTTCCTGGGAACTGTGTGTAGGTGTAGCAAAATGCAATGTGGACTTAGATTCAGATGTTTTTTCTCCCTTGCCCAAGAAGCTCTGCTGGACTCTTAGAAAGAATAAAATAATTTCTTGCTATTGTGTCAAGAACTTTCAATGCTATTAAGAACACAGAGGCAAGGAGTATGCTTTCTCTCTCTCTTTACTGAGAAAATTACAGCAGCTAATCAACTTTAAACATACAAAAAACTATGGCCCTCATTACAACCCTGGCGGTCTGTGATAAAGTGGCGGTAATACCGCCAAAAGGCTGATGGTAACTACTGCCAAATTATGACCATGGCGGTGAGAACTCAGATAGACAGCCACTTTACCACACTGACCACCAGGGCGAAAAGAACAGCCACCATGGCGGTAGCTGCCAACAGCCAGGCGAAAGTCAATGTACCGCCCACCGTATTATGAGACAGGAAACCACCACCTTTTCCGGGGTGGTACCAACAACATCAAAAGCCTGGCGGAAACACTGCACAGAAGGGAAAGGACTCACCTTTGGAGACACAGGGAAGAACCACGCCGCCATGGAGCCTGAACTTAAAATATTTCGAATGATTTTCTACGTCCTGCTCCACCACGAACACCAACAACGGCGAAGACAAGCACAGTGAGTACAGCCGCCTAGCACACAGGGAAGGGGGAGGAAAAAAGACTGACACACACGCAACACACACACCCCCACCCCCAATACCATACACACATACAGCTGCAGTGATAAAACATATTTACCCCGTACCCCTCAGGAATATTGCATGGACAACAGGAATGTGCAAAAGTGGGTGTAATAATAAAAACAAAGTAGAAATATGAAAATGCAATGTAATGGTATATACATATGTACAGTTCAAGGGACACTGCCCAGTCCTCACTGTGCGTGGGACCCGGGCCACAGGCCAAAGTCCAAGGCCCCACTTGTCACCTGCACCAACACAGAAAGAACACTGCAGGGGTATCAGTTGGAAAATAGGCAGGCACCTCAGGGGGATGGGGAACGGGGGGCACCTCAGCCGGCAGATAGAACAACACCACTGATTCTGGGGGGGGCAACATGCCCCGTGCTTGGTCCTGGGGAGTACAAGGCCACAGTCTCTCAAGTGTGTGACTTGCCCACCTGCTCTGGAGGGGCAACATGCCCTGTGCTCTGTCCTGGGGAGTGCAAGGCCACAGTCGCTCAAGTGGGTGACTTTCCCAAATGCTCTGGCGGGGGCAACATGCCCTGTGCTCTGTCCTGGGGAGGGCAAGGCCACAGTCTCTCAGGTGGGTGACTTTCCCCACTGGTTCTGGAGGGGGCATCGTGCCCTATGCTCTTGATCCTGGGAGGCTGGGGTTGGTAGGTGTCTTCCCCACTGATTCTGGAGGGGGCATTGTGGCCTGTGCTCTTGATCCTGGGTAGGCTGGGGTTGATGGGTGTCTTACCCACTGGATTTGCAGGGGGAAGACTGCACAGCAGCCCATCGAGACGGGACTACATACCGTCCGCCGGCGGTGACGGCTGCTCAGTGGTGGTGGTGGTGCAGCTGCAGCCGCTGGTGGGGTGAGGCTCCAGCCCATCCTCTGCAGCTTTGGACGGCTGACCGCTGGTGGTGGTGGTGCTGCTGATGCTGGTGGGTGGAGGCTCCAGCCCATTTACTGGAGTCTCGGATGGCTGCCCACTGGTGGTGGTGGTGCTGCTGATGTTGGTGGGGGGAGACTCCAGCCCATCCCCTGCACCTCGGATGGCTGCCCACTGGTGGTGGTGGTGCTGCTGATGTTGGTGGTGGTGGGGAGAAGCTCCTGCCCATCCCCTGCAGCCTCGGACGTCTTCACAACCATAGTTGGTGGTGGGGGCTCCGTCTGAGTCCCTGCACCAGGCCCCTTGTCCTTCTTGCCTGCTGGTGCTGGCTCCTTGTCCTTCCTGGCAGCACCTGGGGCAGGCTCCTTGCCTTTCTTGGCAGCAGCTGGGGCTCGCTCCTTGCCCTTCCTGGCAGCAGCTGGGGCTAGCTCCTTCCCCTTCCTGGCAGCAGCTGGGGCTGGCTACTTGGTCTTCCGGTCCGCAGCTGGGGCAGGGACTCCTTCCTTGAGGCTGCCTGGTGGCCTTGATCCTTTCCCACCACGAGTGGGTGTAAGGACTACTGGACCCGTTGTAGGAAAGTACCATCTTGCCTGGCATGTTACCCCCATATTTCACTGTATATATGTTGTTTTAGTGTATGTGTCACTGGGACCCTGCCAGCCAGCTCATAAGTGTGCCCTGTATGTGTTCCCTGTGTGATGACTAACTGTCTCACTGAGGCTCTGCTAACCAGAACCTCAGTGGTTATGCTCTCTCTGCTTTCCAAATTGTCACTAACAGGCTAGTGACCAATTTTACCAATTCACATTGGCATACTGGAACACCCTTATAATTCCCTAGTACATGGTACTGAGGTACCCAGGGTATTGGGGTTCAAGGAGATCCCTATAGGCTGCAGCATTTCTTTTGCCACCCATAGGGAGATCTGACAATTCTTACACAGGCCTGCCAGTGCAGCCTGAGTGAAATAACGTCCACGTTATTTCACAGCCATTTACCACTGCACTTAAGTAACTTATAAGTCACCTATATGTCTAACATTCACCTGATGAAGGTTGGGTGCAAAGTTACTTAGTGTGTGGGCACCCTGGCACTAGCCAAGGTGCCCCCACATCGTTCAGGGCAATTTCCCCGGACTTTGTGAGTGCGGGGACACCGTTACACGTGTGCACTATACATAGGTCACTACCTATGTATAGCGTCACAATGGTAACTCCGAACATGGCCATGTAATATGTCTAAGATCATGGAATTGTCACCCCAATGCCATTCTGGCATTAGGGAGACAATTCCATGATCCTCCGAGTCTCTAGCACAGACCCGGGTACTGCAAACTGCCTTTCCCGGGGTTTCACTGCAGCTGCTGCTGCTGCCAACCCCTCAGACAGGTTTCTGCCCTCCTGGGGTCCAGCCAGGCCTGGCCCAGGAAGGCAGAACAAAGGACTTCCTCAGAGAGAGGGTGTTATACCCTCTCCCTTTGGAAAAAGGTGTCAGGGCTGGGGAGGAGTAGCCTCCCCAGCCTCTGGAAATGCTTTGATGGGCACAAATGGTGCCCATCTCTGCATAAGCCAGTCTACACCGGTTCAGGGATCCCCAGCTCTGGCGCGAAACTGGACAAAGGAAAGGGGAGTGACCACTCCCCTGACCTGCACCTCTCAGGGGAGGTGCCCAGAGCTCCTCCAGCGTGCCCCAGACCTCTGCCATCTTGGATTCAGAGTTGTGCTGGCACACTGGACTGCTCTGAGTGGCCAGGGCCAGCAGGTGACGTCAGAGACTCCTTCTGATAGGCTCTTACCTGTGTTACTAGCCTATCCTCCTTCCTAGGTAGCCAAACCTCCTTTTCTGGTTATTTAGGGTCTCTGCTTTGGGGAATTCTTCAGATACCGAATGCAAGAGCTCACCAGAGTTCCTCTGCACTTCTCTCTTCACCTTCTGCCAAAGGATCGACCACTGACTGCTCAGGAAGCCTGGAAAACCGCAACAAAGTAGCAAAGATGACTACTGCAACCTTGTATCGCTTCATCCTGCCGGCTTTCTTGACTGTTTCCTGCTGGTGCATGCTTTGGGGGTAGCCTGCCTCCTTTTTGCACCAGGAGCTCTGAAGAAATCTCCCGTGGGTCGACGGAATCTTCCCCCTGCAACCGCAGGCAACAAAAGACTTCATCACCGGTCCTCTGGGTCCCCTCTCAGCACGACGAGCGTGGTCCCTGGAACTCAGCAACTCTGTCCAAGTGAACCCCACAGTCCAGTGACTCTTCAGTCCAAGTTTGGTGGAGGTAAGTCCTTGCCTCCCCACGCTAGACTGCATTGCTGGGTACCGCGTGATTTGCAGCTGCTCCGGCTCCTGTGCACTCTTCCAGGATTTCCTTTGTGCACAGCCAAGACTGGTTCCCCGACACTCTAACTTGCAGTGCACAACCTTCTGAGTTGTCCTCCGACGTAGTGGGACTCCCTTTTGTGACTTTGGGTGGACTCCGGTTCACTCCTCTTCCAAGTGCCTGTTCTGGTACTTCTGCGGGTGCTGCCTGCTTCTGTGAGGGCTCCCTGACTTGCTGGGCGCCCCTTCTGTCTCCTCATCCAAGTGGCGACATCCTGGTCCCTCCTGGGCCACAGCAGCATCCAAAAACCCTAACCATGACCCTTGCAGCTAGCAAGGCTTGTTTGCAGTCTTTCTGCATGGGAATACCTCTACAAGCTTCTTCACGACGTGGGACATCCATCCTCCAAAGGGGAAGTTCCTAGTCATCTTCGTTCTTGCAGAAACCAAAGCTTCTTCCATCCGGTGGCAGCTTCTTTGCACCCTCAGCTGGCATTTTCTGGGCATCTGCCCACTCTCCACATTGTCGCGACTCTTGGGCTTGGTCCCCTTGTTTCACAGGTACTCAGGTCTGGAAATCCACTGTTGTTGCTTTGCTGGTGTTGGTCTTCCTTGCGGAAACTCCCTATCACGACTTCTGTGCTCTCTGGGGGTTATAGGTGCACCTTACATCTACTTTTCAGGGTCTTGGGGTGGGCTATTTTTCTAACACCTCACTGTTTTCTTACAGGCCCAGCGACCCTCTACAAGCTCACATAGGTTTGGGGTCCATTCGTGGTTCGCATTCCACTTTTGGAGTATATGGTTTGTGTTGCCCCATACCTATGTGCTCCTATTGCAATCTACTGTAACTTTACATTGCTTGCATGACTTCCTTTTGCTATTACTGCATAGTTTTGGTATTGTGTACACATATCTTGTGTATATTTGGCATCCTCATACTGAGGGTACTCACTGAGATACTTTTGGCATATTGTCATAAAAATAAAGTACCTTTATTTTTAGTATATCTGTGTATTGTGTTTTCCTATGATATTGTGCATATGAAACCAGTGGTATAGTAGGAGCTTTGCATGTCTCCTAGTTCAGCCTAAGCTGCTCTGCTATAGCTACCTTCTATCAGCCTAAGCTGCTAGAAACACCTCTTCTACACTAATAAGGTATAACTTGACCTGGTACAGAGTGTAAGTACCCCTTGGTACCAACTACAAGCCAGGCCAGCCTCCTACACCCGTGGACTGGGTGACTGAGGTGCTTGCCTGGGTTTTCGCCACCCTGGCTAGACGTGAAGGGCGGAGGGGAGGGGTAGGGATGAGGTCAATGGTGGAAAGGAAAAACTTCTGAGGGACATTGGGGTGGGAAGAGGGAGACGGTTAGGGAGTGGAGGAAGAGGGAGTGATTGTAGGAAGTGTCTGTCTGCTGTGTTTGGGTGCTGGTGCATGGCCTGGATGCTGTTATGAGGTGGGTGTCTGAGTGCTTGTGTTGGTGTACCTTGGGAGGGGGAGTGACACACACAGTGGAGAGGTCACAGGGGATGTGTGCATGGCTGTTGTGGAGGTGTCTGTGTAGGAAAGTACCATCTTGCCGGGCATGTTACCCCCATATTTCACTGTATGTATGTTGTTTTAGCCCTTGTGTCACTGGGACCCTGCCAGGCAGGGCCCCAGTGCTCATAGTATGTGCCCTGTATGTGTTCCCTGTGTGGTGCCTAACTGTATCACTGAGGCTCTGCTAACCAGAACCTCAGTGTTTATGCTTTCTCTGCTTTCCGAGTTTGTCACTAGAGGCTAGTGACTAAATTTTACCAATTCACATTGGCCTACTGGTACACCCATATAATTCCCTTCTACATGGTACTGAGGTACCCATGGTATTGGGGATCCAGGAGATCCCTATGGGCTGCAGCATTTCTTTTGCCACACATAGGGAGCTCTGACAATTCTTACACAGGCCTGCCACTGCAGCCTGAGTAAAATAACGTCCACGTTATTTCACAGCCATTTACCACTGCACAGAAGCAACTTATAAGTCACCTATATGTCTAACCTTCACTTAGTGAAGGTTGGGTGCAAAGTTACTTAGTGTGTGGGCACCCTGGCACTAGCCAAGGTGCCCCCACATTGTTCAGGGCAAATTCCCTAAACTTTGTGAGTGCGGGGACACCATTACACGTGTGCACTATACATAGGTCACTACCTATGTATAGCGTCACAATGGTAACTCCGAACATTGCCATGTAACATGTCTAAGATCATGGAATTGTCACCCCAAAACCATTCTGGTATTGGGGGGACAATTCCATGATCCCTCGGGTCTCTAGCACAGAACCCGGGTACTGCCAAACTGCCTTTCTGGGGTTTTCACTGCAGCTGCTGCTGCTGCCAACCCCTCAGACAGGTTTCTGCCCTCCTGGGGTCCAGGCAGCCCTGGCCCAGGAAGGCAGAACAAAGGATTTCCTCTGAGAGAGGGTGTTACACCCTCTCCTTTGGAAATAGGTGTGAAGGGGTGGGGAGGAGTAGTCTCCCCCAGCCTCTGGAAATGCTTTGATGGGCACAGATGGTGCCCATCTCTGCATAAGCCAGTCTACACCGGTTCAGGGATCCCCCAGCCCTGCTCTGGTGCGAAACTGGACAAAGGAAAGGGGGGTGACCACTCCCCTGACCAGTACCTCCCAGGGGAGGTGCCCTGAGCTCCTGCAGTGTGTCCCGACCTCTGCCATCTTGGAAACAGAGGTATTGGGGGCACACTGGACTGCTCTGAGTGGCCAGTGCCAGCAGGTGACGTCAGAGACCCCCTCAGAAAGGCTCTTACCTTTCTTGGTAGCCAATCCTCCTTTCTTGGTAGCCAAACCTCCTTTTCTGGCTATTTAGGGTCTCTGCTTTGGGGAATTCTTCAGAAAACGAATGCAAGAGCTCACCAGAGTTCCTCTGCATCTCCCTCTTTGACTTCTACCAAGGATCGACCGATGACTGCTCCAGGACGCCTGCGAAATCGCAACAAAGTAGCAAGACGACTACCAGGAACATTGTAGCACCTCATCCTGCTGGCTTTCTCGACTGTTTCCAGGTGGTGCATGCTCTGGGGGTAGCCTGCCTTCACCCTGCACCAGAAGCTCAGAAGAAATCTCCCGTGAGTCGACGGAATCTTCCCCCTGCTAACGCAGGCACCAAAAGACTGCATCACTGCTCCTCTGGTTCGCCTCTCATCCTGACGGGTGCGGTCCCTGGAACACAGGAACTATGTCCAAGTGACTCCCACAGTCCAGTGACTCTTCAGTTCAAGTTTGGTGGAGGTAAGTCCTTGCATCTACACGCTGGGCTGCAAACCTGTGTACTGCGTGATTTGCAGCTGCTCCAGCTTATGTGCACTCTTCCAGGATTTCCTTCATGCACAGCCTAGCCGGGGTCCCCAGCACTCCGTCCTGCAGTGCTCAACCCTCTGAGTTGGCCTCCGACGTCGTGGGACCCTCCTTTGTAACTTCGCATGGACTCCGGTTCACAAATCTTCTAAGTGCCTGTTGGGGTACTTCTGCGGGTGCTGCCTGCTTCTGTGAGGGCTCTCTGAGTTGCTGAGCGCCCCCTCTGTCTCCTCCTCCAAAAGGCGACATCCTGGTCCTTCCTGGTCCTCGGCAGCACCCAAAAACCTCTACCGTGACCCTTGCAGCTAGCAAGGCTTGTTTGCGGTATTTCTGATGGGAACACCTCCGCAAGCTTCATCGTGCATGGGACATCTTCCATGCAAAGGAGAAGTTCCTTGTCCTCTTCTTTCTTGCACAACTCCAAGCTTCTTCCATCCGGAGGCAGCTTTCTTGCACCTTCATCTGGGGTTTTCTGGGCTCCTGCCCCCCCTGGATACTGTCGCGACTATTGGACTTGGTCCCCTTGCTTTGCAGGTCCTCAGGTCCAGGAATCCGTTTTCAGTGCACTGCTGGTGTTTGTTGTTCTTGCAGAATCCCCCTATCACGACTACATGACTATTGTGCTCTTTTGGGGTAGTAGGTGTACTTTACTCCTACTTTTCAGGGTCTTGGGGTGGGGTATCTTGGACACCCTGGCTGTTTTATTACAGTCCCAGCGACCCTCTACAAGCTCCCATAGGTCTGTGGTCCATTTGTGATTCGCATTCCACTTTTGGAGTATATGGTTTGTGTTGCCCCTATATCTATGCTTGCCTATTGCAACCTATTGTAATTCTACACTGTTTGCATTACTTTTCTGACTCTTACTTACCTATTTTGGGTTTGTGTACATATAACTTGTGTATATTACTTACCTTCTTACTGAGGGTACTCACTGAGATACTTGTGGCATATTGTCATAAAAATAAAGTACCTTTATTTTTAGTATATCTGTGTATTGTGTTTTCGTATGATATTGTGCATATGATATAAGTGGTATAGTAGGAGCTTTGCATGTCTCCTAGTTCAGCCTAAGCTGCTTTGCCATAACTACCTTCTATCAACCTAAGCTGCTATAAACACCTCTATTCTACTAATAAGGGATAACTGGACCTGACACAAGGTGTAAGTACCTTTGGTACCCACTACAAGCCAGGCCAGCCTCCTACAGTCTGCCAGTGAGGTGTGTGGTGGTGATGCTGGTAGTGGATGAGGATGTAGTGCATGCAGGTGTGAGTGTAGATGCAACTGGGAGGGAGGTGGTGGAGGAGGAGGAAGGGGAGACAGTGGAAATTGTGGATGTTGGTATTTCTGCATCTGGATGGTGTTTGAGTGAGTGCCTGTGGGATGATGTGTGGTGCTTGTGTTTGCCTGTGCCATTCTTGTGTGTTCTCATGTGTGCATGCTCGTCTGACTGTGTACTTGGGATAGGTTGAGGGGAATGGAACTGGCAAGAGGAAGTTGGAGAGGGGAGGGGGGAAACAGGGACAATGGCTGCCATCAGAGAGGAGGCCAGAGCCTGGATTTATCTCTGTTGGGCTGCCAAGCCAGTGTGAATGCCCTCCAGGAATGCATTAGTCTGTTGCATCTGGACTCCCAGCCCCTGGGTGGCATTCATAATGGTTGACTGCCCTACAGAGATGGATCTCAGGAGGTCAATAGCCTCCTCACTCAGGGCAGCAGGGCTAACTGGGGCAGGGCCTGAGGTGCCTGGTGCAAAGGAAATGCCCACCGTCCTGGATGAGCGGGCATGGGAAGCTCGATGAGTGGCTGCTGGGAGGGCGGTGCTGGTACGTGGGTTGGCGGCTGTACCTGTATCTGGGGCGGTCACAGAGGTGTCCGTCACCACCAGGGAGCTTCCAACTGAGGAGGTATCTGTGTCTGAACTATCCCCTCCTGTCTCCGTGTGGTGTTCCCCTCGCCCTCCGTCCCACTGGTGCCCTCAGAGGCAGAGGACTCTGCCTCCAAGGTCATGGAGGCCATCCCCAGCTGGACCTCAACCGTCTTCTGTGCCCAGCATCTCAGGTCCTCCCACTGTTTCCGACAATGGATGCTCTGCCTGCCGTAGACCCCCAGGGTCCGCACGTCCTTGGCGATGGCACACCATTTACCCTTCTTTTGATGGGCGCTGACCTGCAGAGAAATACACAGAGGAAATGGTATCAGTCAAACCGTCCTGCCTGTTACACTTATGGCCCACCATACCCCTTCACATCACCATTTACACACACATAGCCCAGCACACAAGCTGTACGACGCCCAGGGGACATCCACCCACCCACACTACACGAGGCCTTCACACACACCACTCCATGCATTCATGCCACATGCATCGTGCTCACAGTGTACTCACCTGTTGGTCTGGAGGCCCATACAGCAGTCCGTATACTTGGGTAGGACCCCATCCACTAGTCATTCCAACTCCGCCGAGGTGAAGGAAGGGGCCCTTTCCCAGACACACGAGCCATGGTAGGTTCCAGACACAGGTCACAGCAGCACATGCAGTGTAGGTCCTCTCCTTCTGACAGTCAGGTAGCAAGTGAGTGATCAGATAGAAAATGGTTGTCACGCCCACGGTGGTGCATACCGTCACCGCCTGCGTACATCACCATTGGCCACTGTACCCCATAGGGCCCAATGTTAACCAATGAGGAGTTGCCTGGCGGTTCCCGACCGCTTACCGCAACATCACACAACGTCAGCGGAATTACCTCACATCCACCAGTCCCTCCACACAGGACAGGGGGATGCCACTTCGGGGGGGTGGCAGGCCCTGGATAATAACTGTGTCACAGTTAAAAATAGGGCATACAGGATACATACCAGTTAACCATTACAAATTAATATCATGCATTGTACTGTTGTGGCTCCGATGTTCATATTGTGACTGGCGCCTCACTCTTTTGTCCATTAGACTGCAACCGCTGCGGATGAATAGAGAGATGGAGACATACCCCCATGTACAGACCCCTGGTGGACTTGCCAACAATGGAGGACAAGCACATTATCCTCACCTACAGAGTTGACAGGGCCACAATCGCAGAGCTGTGTGCCCAAATGGAGTCTGACCTGATATCTGCTATCCGTCACCCCCACTGGGATCCCTCCTCTTGTGCAACTCCTATCTGTGCTCCATTTCTTGGCAACTGGTTCTTTCTAAGTGACAGTGGGCTTGGCAGCAGGAATGTCACAGCCAATGTTCTCAATAGTGCTGACAAGTTTTGTCTGCCCTAATTAAACACATGAGCAGCTACACTGTTTTCCCACAGGTGGAGGATTTGGCCATAGTGAAGGCTGATTTCTATGCAATGGGATATATACCCAACATAATTGGGGCGATTGATGGAACTCATATTGCATTTGTCTCCCCCTGGCAAAATGAACAGGTGTTCAGAAATCGTAAGAGTTTCCACTCCATGATGTACAGATGGTGTGCTTGCCAGACCAGTACATCTCCCATGTCAATGCTAAGTATCCTGGGCCAGTGCATGATGCCTTTATCCTGAGGAATAGCAGCATCCCTAATGTGATGGCCCAACTACATAGGCACCGGGTGTGGCTAATAGGTGAGCCCTGGTTCCCACCCAATAGATGTTGATGTATGGGTTTGGTGTGGGCCATATAGTATAGTGTGTGCCTAAATGTTGTCTCTCGATATTTGCAGGTGACTCTGGTTACCCCAACCTATCATGGCTACTGACCCCTGTGAGGAATGCCAGGACAAGGGCAGAAGAACGTTACAATGAGGCACATGGGCGAACAAGAAGGATAATCAAACGGACCTTTGGCATCCTGAAGGCCATGTTTAGGTACCTCCATCTAACTGGGGGATCCCTGTGCTGATCACCCAAGAAGGTCTACCAGGTATTCGTGGCATGCTGCATGTTGCACAGCCTTGCCTTGAGATGCCATGTGCCTTTTCTGCAGGAGGAGGAGGCTGGAGATGGCTGTGTGGCAGCAGTGGACCCTGTGGACAGTGAGGATGAGGAGGATGAGGACAACAGAACAACAGTGATTTGACAATACTTCCAATGACACACAGGTAAGACAGTGTTACTTCACATTTCATTCTCATTATTTAGATTATCTTTGACACTGGCATGCTGTTATTTCCCACTTCTATGCCCACTGACTGTACCCTTTGTCAACTCATTTTGCAGATGTTGGTTCCCCACTATTGCTCCTGGTGTGATCACTGCAGCCAACTACAGGTCTTTCCTATGTGAACATTACTGTAAAGTTGAATTGCAATGTTTGAACCTGGTTAAACAAATACATACTTAAATAAGTTTGACATACTCCAAACTTTTTTTTTTCCAAGGGTGTTCATTGAAGTGTCTAAGAAGAAGAGGGGCAAGTGCACTGGGATGGGGTGATGATGGAGGAAAGTCCAAGGTATTGTTTCAGTCTATTTGGTGCACAGGTGCATTGTCCAAGGGGCCAAAGGAAGGGGAGCAATGGCAGTTCCAGGTGGACAGGGTGACAGAGTAGTACACAAGGGTGACAATCAGGAGAGTCTCCTTTCCTGGCGGGGGACTTGGCAATAGTATCTGGCTTCTGCCTAGATCGAAGGGAATGTTTGCGGGGTGATTCGCCTTCTGCAGGGGAGGGGTGCTGGTGGCCTGTTGGTCCTGTGGCAGGGCCTCCTATCCACTAGCGGCAGCGGAGGTGGAAGGCAGTTCAGATGTCTGGCTAGTGGCAGGGGCCCGCTGTTGTGAGACTGACTCCCTCATAATGTTGGCCATGTCTGCCAGCACCCCTGCTAGGAGACCAGGATGGTGTTGATGGCCTGCAAGTCCTCCCTGATCACCTGGTACTGTCCCTCCTGCAGCAGCCTGTTCTCCTGCACCTTGTCCAGGATCTGGCTCAGCGTATCCTGGGAATGTTGGTAGGCCCCCAGGATCTCGGTGAGTGCTTCCCGGAGAGTCCGTTCCCTGAGCCTATCCTCCCCCTGGAGCACAGCACGCCTCCCAGTTTCCCTGTTGTCCTGTGCCTCTGTCCCCTGAACTGTGTTCCCACTGCCACTGACCCCAGGTCCCTTATTCTCTTGGGGGCGAGGTGTGCCCTGGGGTCCCTGTAGTGGTGGACACACTGCTGATCGATATGTCCTGGGGACAGAGGTATGGGAAGTGCTGGGTGGGCGCTGTGGTGGTGTTTCCAGATGGGGGAAGCTCTTTGGTGGTGTTTGACTGTGGCTGGGTAACCGACTGTCCAGAAGTCCCTGATGGGCCAGGTTGGTCATCCAGATCCAGGAAACCAGAGTTGCTGTCATCACTGTGGGCCTCTTCAGTTGGGGGACTGGACAGTGCTGGCACCTCTTCTCCGTTGACATTGGCTGGGATACCTGTGGGGATGTAAATACTGTGTTATTGTTTCTGTGTGTGACATATTGTGCATCGGTGCATATTGTGCATATTGCTCTCTTTGTTTGAATTTGCCCTGGCATCTTTCACTCGTGTACGTTGGTGTATGGTGGGATGATTAGTTCTCTCTAGTGTGCATGCTTTAGTGATAGGTGTCCATGCAGGAGTGTGAGTGGTGTCCAAGCATTGGTATGCCATGGAGGGCTTGGCCTTAGGATGAGTGAAATGTGATGGTGGGGGGTGTGGGAGGTGGTGGAGTGACGGAAATGAGGGTGAGGGTGGAGGTATGTGATGGCATGCAGGTAGGGGGGTGATAGTAGTATAGAGTTGACTTACCAGAGTCCAGTCCTCCTGCTACTCCGACCAGGCCCTCAAGATGCATGACTGCCAAGACTTGCTCCTCCCATGTTGTTAGTTGTGGGGGAGGAGGTGGAGGTCAACGGGCAGTCCTCTGTAGAGTGAGTTGGTGCTTGCTGCTATGGAGCGCACCTTCCCTCGTAGGTCGTTCCACCTCTTCCTGATGTTGTCCCTTGTTCTGGGATGCTGTCCCACTGCGTTGACTCTGTCCACGATCCTCCGCTATAGCTCCATCTTCCTAGCAATGGATATCTGCTGCACTTGTGCTCCAAATAGCTGTGGCTCTACCTGGATAATTTCCTCCACCATGACCCTTAGCTCCTCCTCTGAGAATCTGGGGTGTCTTTGTGGTGCTATGGGTGTTGTCTGAGTTGTGTAGGTGAGGGTGTGTAGGGTGATGTGTTGGGGTGTGTGATGTGGGGTGCGTGGGTGGTGTATAGGTGTAGGTGGAGTGTGGCTCTGGTTTTGTCTGTAGTCGTGGTGTCTGTCTCATGCCAATGGTTTGTATTCGTAAGGGGCTGTGGGTAATGTGGGTGTGTGTTTTATAGTGGTGTGGGTGTGATGTGTGTATTGATGTCAGGTGTGTGTTATTTAAATTGTCCAATGTGGTATTGTTTTGTATGTGTGTGTGTATGTTTACCGCCATTTAATGTCTGTGGTGAGCGTTGTTCTGTTGGCGTAACGGTATGGGTTGTGATACCACCAGTTTATCACTGGCCTTTGGTGTGGCAGATTTGTGTCTGTGGCTGAATAGTGACGGATTGGTGTGTGTGTGTAATAATACGGTGAACGGATTTCCGCTGTGGCAGCAGTATGTTGGCGGTGGTAAGTGGGATTTACCACCAATGTCATAATGAGTGCCTATGTTTCCCAACATTCCCAGTAGTCCATATCATGCCCAAACCCAGGCCTGCTCTCCATATAAATGTATCTGTCTCCTTAATCCTTCCTGTTTCTTTGCAATAACAGAACAAGACAACCTGCACTCCAAGAACAGAATTCTTCCAACTCCAACGAAGAAAACAAATTGAAGTCACCAGCTGAACACTAGTGCGTCTCATGCCGTCAGCGCCCCTCCGGTTACTCATGCGCCCTTGTTATCCAATCCTGTTAATGAAAGGAAACAGTGCTAATAATCTGCTATTGGCTATTAAGAAAAACATGGGTGGGCATAACAATAATACATGCGAAATCATCATATATGAATTATTAATTATAAAAACCTTTAATAATCATTATCTTTAACAAGGGTGGGATAATCCTCGCCTCCGTGTCCTTAATAGAATTGAAAATTTGACGCAATAGCTAGAAATATTTTATTCTATGACAGGACCAGAGGCTTCAGATTATGCTAGTTCAAAGTTGATCCACTACAGCAGAAGCTACATCAACAATAGGCTTATGATACAAAACCTTAAATTAATTAGCAAAAGACAAATCTGCAGCAGCCATATTACCCTCTAAACTCAAACCAGCACCAAACGACTTGGAAGCTATGGCGCCGTGCACAGAAGGTGCCCCAAAAGTGGCAACGTCTATACCAGCCTCTCCCAACAACCGTCTGGCCAAAGTGGCTGACGACACTGGAGAAAATGACTTTTGTAATGAAATGAGTAATTGTCCTCGAGCATCTCTGCAAAATTCTCAAGTGCAATCCTCATAAGCCTTCAAACATTTTACAACACACATTTTTTGATGATGGGGAAAAGCCAGGTAAGAAATACATTTAGTAGCAAACTTTGTGCGTCTGGAAATAGTGAAGGAAACTCCCCTAGGTAAATACTCTACCTGCTAAATCAAGTGCTCTTAAATCAGATACTCGTCTACATGAGATAAGACACAATAATACTGTATGTTTGGCCAACAACTGTTTGCGAGATAAATATTCATCACACGGCCAGTTTCTCAGAAACCTTAGAACAAGGTCTACGTCCCATTAATGTTGCATATCTAGGTTGAGGGGGTTTAACCATTCTAATGCCTCTCAAAATCTTACAAACCAGGGGATGTTCACCTACTGGCTTACCCTCAATATGTGGATGTCCTGCAGAAGAAGCAGATCTAAAATTATTAATGGTCCTATAAGCCAAACACTGAGTTGCCAAATCCAATAGGAAATTGACGATTATGCTAATATGGGACCCCAAGGGATGAATACTCCGCTCACTGCACCAACCCATCCATCGCTTCCAAGAAGCTTTGTATCTCTTATGGGTGGAAGGAGCCCAAGAGTGGAATAAGAAGAACATAGTGTCTCCCAAAATGCCTGGCACTTGCCAATGTCTCTTGAAAGTTTTCAAGCTCTGATAGACAAGAGTCCCTGCATTATCAGAGGATGAGGAAAGTCTCCCGGATCCAGGAGTAAGGATGGAAATGATGGAAGGTTGATCAGGGATGCACATGATAGAGACATTGCCACCGGGAACCACGACTGAACCTTCCAAAGAGAGGTCACCATAATGATCTCCACCAACTGTCTCTTCGCCTGAGAGAGTACTCTCTGAATCATAGAGAATGGAGAAAAGGCATAAACAAGATCCATAGACCAGTCCTGGAGAAAAGCATCTGGCTCCAGGCCTAGCGGGTCCGGTCTCCAGCTGTAAAATCATGAGAGTTGAGCGTTGAGCCGTGACGCAAAAAGGTCTATCGAGCACTCACCCCAAGGATTCGTCACAGCAAGAAAAATCAACTGATGAAGTCTCCAGTCGCTGCCATCCCTCAAAAAGCAAGAGTTCCAATCCGCTACCACACTGGAGCGTCCCGGAATGTATTCTGCCCTCGCTGAAATCTGGGGTTGAAGGCAAAAGTGCCAAAAATATTTGGCAATCTCCGCAGGATGCAGGATCTGGTCCCGCCCAGGCGATTTATGAATCTCAGTGCTGATATGTTGTCCTTATGAAATAGTATTCAGCAACTGGCCTCGTGAGGAGAGAGAGAGCGAATCGCAAAAGCTCCCACCAGTAGCTCCAAGCAAGTGATGTGAAGGGTAAGCTCTTCTGGAGACCAACAGCCTCCTGTTTCCACTGTTCCAAATCGGGCTCCCAATCCTCACTGACTGGCATCTGACTCTATTATTATCTCCATAGAGGACGCAAAGATCGCTTTGTTGTTCCAGGCATCCATGTGATCCAGCCACCCACGAATCTCTGTCCTGGCCCCGTCTGACAGACAAATCTGTTCTGAGTAAAATAACCCTTTGCGAAGATGAAGAATGTTTAACCGTTTAAGGGCCCGGTAATGCAGAGAGTCCAGAAATATCACTTGGGTAGAAGAGGCCAGAAGTCCCACAAGGCGTGCAAGGGTTTTCAATGATATAGTCTGAGAGGCAGGGGCTCTCCGCAACTCTCTCTCTTGATCAGAGTTCATTTCAGATGAGGTAATCTTAACTGCGCCTTGATGGAGTCTACCTGAAAGCCTAAGAATTCTATACATTGTGAGGGAATTGTGATTGACTTCTCTGGGTTTATCAGAAAACCCAGCTCCTGAAGAAGCTGAATGGTCCACGACAGATGCAAAAGAACCAGTTGCTTGGTTTGGGCCATGATCAGAATGTTGTCTAGATAAATGATGAGGCGAACGCCTCGTTCTCGAGGGAATTTTACTACTGGTCGTAGTAGTTCAGTGAAACACTATGGGGCCGAAGACAGGCCAAATGGAAGGACTGAGAACTCGAAACATAGATTTTGCCAACAAAATTGGAAGAAGCGACAATGTGGCGTGAAGATTGGCACCGTTAAATGGGCGTCTTTGAGATCTAGCCGGACAAGCCAATCTCCTTTTTGCAAGAGATCTCTTAATAGATGTATGCCCTCCATTTTGAAATGGAGGTACACTATACAAGCATTAAAAGTTTTTAAGTTTAGGACTAGGCGGTAACCCCCATCTTTTTTTCTGCACTAGAAAGATTGTGCTAACAAAACCTGTAGGGTGAGGGGTCATCCTTATTATTGCTTGCTCATGCAGAAGAGAAGCAATTTTGTCATCTATGAAAGAGCTCTCTGCTTGGGAAAATATAGAGTGGGGGAATAGTTTCTTGCTTGGGAGGGGAGTAAAACTCCAGCTTGTACCCTTTAACCATTTGAAGGACCCAAGGGTCTTGAGAGATTAATTCCCAAGCCTGAAATGCCATTTTAGTCCCCCCCACACCAGAACAACCTCTGAAAAGGGAATTATTCTCATCTGTTGTTGCCATGTTTGAGGTGTTGACACCACCTCTGCCACCGCTCCTGTAGGCGTGACCTCGGCCTCTCCTGTTCAGTGAGGGGTAGAATCCTGATGTGGCTTGGGATGTGCCCTGACCTCTTTGGAAGTAGCTTGCAGAGGCCTGATAGAAACCTCAGCCTCAATAGCGTCCGGTCCTGTGAAAAAGGCCTCCGCTGAAAATCTTTTTTATTGAGGCCTGAGCCTTGACAAGGGCTGAAAAGGTGGAAACATATTTCCCTAAGTCTTTCACAAATTTGTTGCCGGACAAAAGACCATTAGCCAGATTTCAAGGTTCTGATGGGGCCATTTCGACCAGTTTGGGGTCAATCCTCATTAGAAAGGATTTATGTTGTTCCGTGACCATGGCACAATTGGCATTACCAAGGAAGCAAATTGCTCTTTGTGCCCATTCCAACACTGCTTCAGGTTCTAGTGGCGTGTTGGAGTCCTTCTCTTGAACTGCCAATTCTAACATTTTAGTGATTGGCCCTGATATGTCCAGTAATTTGTCCTGGCAACCTCTCCAGGTTCGATCTAGACCTTTCTTAAGGTCTTCAGCAAATTTTTTGAGCAAAGTGACCAGGCTAGAGTCCAGTTCTGGGGTGTCTGCCACCTTGCCTAGGAGAGAAGGACGTGGGCACTCAGATCGCATGTCTTTGTCAAAACTTTTACGAATTTGCTCTTGCACATTGTGTGCCACCTCGATAGAGGGTACCCATTCAGTGGATCTGGGATGGATAATATTTTTGGGGTCAAAACATAAATTCTTTGGAACCACCATCTCCTCAGTGGTATGATGGGTCTTGCGCTTTCGCTTAGTCTGTTGCTTAGGTTCATCCAGTGCCATTCGGAATCCAAAGATTGGGAAGCAGAGGTTTGGGACGCCTCCGTGCATGGTTCTGAGGGGGTAGGAAATATTCTCTGAGATTCCAAGGAGCCCCCATGCTCATATTTGTGGTCTTTTAGGACAGAAGTAGCCATTTTCGCTAAAATTTCCACTGAGGAAATAGGCCCTATTGAGGCTCAATGGGCAAGGCCCATGTCAGAAGGTTGGATATCTTGGACCTGTGTCTCAGATGGGGATCTCCCCATCACTTCTCTTTGTCCAAACCTTGCCGGGGTTTGAGTAAAAGGTTTTAAATCTTTTATTAGAGCCTGGTTAACAGAGTCCTACACATGGTGACCCAGGGCCTGTACTAGTCTCTCCTCCATCTGATTTTCATACGGAATCTCAGGTTCACCCTGATAATATTTGTCCTCTTCGGCGTAGTATGCCATTTTTATTACAAGAGGAGCTGTAGGAGTTCAAAGGGGGGGGGACAGCCCTTGCAGGTTAAATAAGGAGAAACTCATAATCACAAAGAGAGCAAAAACTCTCCAAAACGACCAAATCGGGGTGGAGGGAGCACCTGCTAATTAAATTCCCCTAAGGCAAAGCCTTGAATCATTTCTAACAAAAACTTGTAAGAGGAAAGGCATTGGACTGTGTAGAGAGTAAATAATTGGGGGAAAAGAGAGTCCCCAGTGAAGCACGGTGCATACCCCACTCCCGCTCCGCGGGCGTACAATAAAATCAATTATAATGCAAATTGGACTACAGTTAAAAGCGTTGGGTACTTATCTCTGGCTGTAAGCAGCAAAGAAAGAGGAAGGTCTAAGGAGACAGAGACATTTATATGGAGAGCAGGCCAGAGGTTGGGCATGATATGGACTACTGGGAATGTTGAGAAACTTAGTTTTTTGTATGTTTAACGTTAATTGGCTGCTGTAATTTTCTCGTAAAGAGAGAGAAAGCATAATCCAAAGCCACCGGTCCTGCCATAGAATTTTCTTTCCTATTGCTTATGAAATGTGGCCTCCCTATGTGCTAAAAGAACATTTCCTTGATTTATACATATTACCTTTCAGAGGCTTTCTATGCTGATACATTTATGCTGATTTTTCCCCAGTTTTCATCTGACTTACTGCTAGCTTTGCAGTGTAGGGCCTTCCCTTCACGGGAAATGGAGTCTCCTTTCTGTTACTGATACAAATGTATAGCTTTTTGTTTTTGCATTTATGGTTTGGATTGCTTGAACTGTATTGACTAATGCATTCATATTTTAGCTATCGAATTGAAACTATTTTGATGATTTGAGAGTGTAACTTAGCGAACCTTTTAATAAACATTCATGATTAGCAAATCTGATGCACTTGTCATTTTTGTGAGGTCTATTGTTCTTCACGTTATTAAAATGTTTTGAATACCGTGTTAGCCTCAGTCAGAACTAAAGATCAGTCCACTTGAGTGCAACCTGAAGCTGAATTAGTACCATAATCTGCACGGTGCAAAATACAGCGCCCCGCCCCCCTCCAAATGCCATTAAATATTAGAAATTTGGCATTTCAGTCCGTGTGGATATCTTCATGCTACAGATGCAACTAACATGTTGGTACTGCCAAGTTTCCCAAAGGGAGCAAGACTAGCTAGCCCCGGGTTTTTCTTGAAATTGTGATACTTGTAGTCCTTGTTTTAAGTACATGCCAACAATTTGCAACTGGAAAGTCTGAGAATTTGGGAAATCAATGGAGTGTGTGTATTTTCCCCATTGTCATATATTGACGAAGAAGCAATTTCAGACGTAAGACAACAAAAATAAAGCCTTTTTGGCTTTAAAACTAGGCAGTCTCCCGCCTGAATCGAGTCTGTTGACATGTATGCTGGTTTTAGTCTCGGTTGAAGAAGATAACACGTCCCACAATTCTAAGGGAAAAACGGGACTAGCCTAACTTGTCACGCATGAACTGAGGAAACTTCGCATGCACAAGTTTAAGGCACTCGTGCACACACGCAACCTCAGGCAAAGTTGGAACACACAACTTCGATAGTTATTTTGTTTTTAAATATACCTTCCATTACCTAGCGCTATCTCTATTAGGCTCCAATACTCCCTGTGCACATTCCCTGTCAAACATTCCCAATAAAGAGCTAAATCCACCGCATGACTGACAGCCTAATCTCTAATAGGGACCTGCGCTGTAACTGTGATGCCGGGCCTACCATCGGTGAAAAAGCGGTGACAACGAGCTCCAACATTGCAATCGAGTCCAGTTTGCACGCCGCACCTCAGCAGAATAGGACGCTACACCGCACCGTTCTAAACACCCAAACTGTGTATATCTGCTTGAAAGAGCCTGGAACATGCGTTGTTTTTTTTGTTCATACTGTCGATTTATAGGGCTTGGAGATGTACGCTGCACCCCCTCAAGACCCCTGAGCATCGGAGGAAATACTGGAGTGTATGCATCTTATCATAGCGCACTTGCCTAGTGCCTCTGTTTTCAACCTAACTAGCAGCGCGTTCACGCGGTGGTTTACATATGGGTCTGATAGATATTTTCCATTCTCTAAAAAAAAACACCGCCCTACTGCCTAAAGCCATGAGAAGTTCTCCTCACCTAATATGTCCGCCTTCAGATTTATGTTTAGCTGTCTAGTGTTTCTGTCTGAGACCTTCCTGTTGATGGGATGCACGCCCTCGCTAGTAGTCAGGCTTCTCCAATGGGTGGGGGCAGCAGCGGCTGGGATGCAGAGCCAGTGCTGCGGCGGCGGTGAGAGCGGACGGAGCCTGCAATTGCATCACGCTGGTGGTTATTGTGCTGGTGGAGCGGGCTGACGGATTTGCTAGCCGGGCATGGCCGCGCATGGAATTCGGATTGTGCCATGACTGGGTCCTTGCTGCCTAAGACCTGGATAAGGAGAGAGACTGTAGGAGCATGGGACACTGAATCCTCGCTGACAGCCATCAGGCTGTAACACCGAGCACAAGAATCGCAGGTACTTCCATCCAACATCAATCGGAGTCGGGGTCAGCCTTCCGTGTGTGTTCTTATTGCTTGCGACCCTCCTGTTTGTTACTGTAGCCTTTTGAAAGCATTGTTCCTTCTGACCACCTTTCTAAGGCGTTATTGTAGCGGGTTAGCCCAGATCCCTCTCCAAGTGTGCTCATTCATCTCTGGCTTGTTGTGGGCAGACATGATTCCTTCTCGTGTGTCCACATACCCAAGAATGGCTCCTGGCCACGTCCATAATGAAAATGTTTTCAGGGATCCTTGACAGAGGTTGAACTGTTCTACTCGTTCAGGCCAGTCTGCTTGTCCCATAGGTTTATTCCCTCTCGTGTCTAAGAAGCCGAGTGCAGTGTTCGTGTCGGTTCCTCTTAACAAATCCTACTACTTCACATTTTACAGCCTGGTGCCCGTGAACCTTATCCCTTGTCCTCACTCTGGGCCTGAAAGACTGTGTTTTGTAACCATGACCTCTGCCTATGACTGACTGACCCGTCAGACCGGGCTCGTCTGTTTCACGATCCCTACGTTGATTTCTTTTTGCCTGCCACATTGTATCATGCAGCTTGCAAGTGTGTCCTCTTCCAATGACAGTGCCTCCAGACTGAATCTGCCAGCCTGACGCTTTAAACCGTGATATCTCACAGTTTCAGTGCATTCACACTATATAAGAGTGGCCAGTTAGTTGTCTAAGCATGATTTCTTCAATGTATATTTATTTGCACTGTACCTGTCGGGCATGTGCTTCAAAGTGAATCTGACATTATGGTGTTACTGAACGCCGCCACTCCCAGCAATTGTGCCTTTGTACAGGATAGGGGAGGTCATCGTTTCTAAAGCACAGCCCCTCATTACGACTGTTCCAACGCCCCTGGTTAGTCATGCGTGTGCATGACAGCATAACCTCTTCCAATGAGTGTGCCTTTGCCCTTGATCCGGCTGCCTAAGCTTGGACGCCCCCCTTGTGTTTTCAAACACGACCTGACTGGGTGGTGCTGGAAAGCATGACTCCTCGTACATGCCCCTTTATCGTCACAATGGGTCTGTACACTGTTTCACCCACACCTAAGGTCCCCCTCCAAGGGCCGGTTTTTGGCATGGGCGACGTGGGCCCAGGCCCAGGGCTACTGCGGTTAGAGGGGTGCACAGGCAGCTGACCTCCTGAGGTGCCTTTAAAAAAGTTACTTTTATTCCAGACTACCAATTTAGCTCTTTGCCTTCAAGTTGTGTGTGAACCATGTTAGTTTCATTTTCTTAGGCTCCTTTTAATACCTCTCTTCCTTCTGCCACAACCTCTTCACATGGACTCACACCTCCAGTTTAGCGACTGAATTGGAGAATGAGGTGAGGGGACAAGGTGCACATGTGTGCTCAATGGCCAGTCACCGTTCTGAGGTATTCAGCCAGGAAGTTACCTGCGAGCACAAAGGGCGTCTCGCCAGGATCACCAGGTGGAGAGGACAGATGGGACAGTAGTCGAGGAGGACGATTAGGACGGGCATTACCTTTAGTTGTGATGGGGGCGCTGTCTGCGGAATGGCCGGCAATGCCCCTCCCTCATCTATTCTCTGACCTGGACCTGACACCCTGGGTTGATATCTCATACCTTATGTCCATCCTCCTCATTCATCTTGCCCGATTCCTTGGTGCTTTAGAATGGACCTCCGCGCACCTGTCCCGTCATATGGCACCTGGCAGCCTCGCTCCTGTAAGCGTCACTCAGCTTCTGCTTTCCTCTCGCCTTGCTTTTACACCCAAGGGCTTGTGGGCGTTAATCCTCCCTTTGTTTGTCTATTCACCCTTTCTCCTGCGATCATGCTTTAAATTTATCCAGTGGGGCCTGGCTGCTTGACCCTCACAGACACAACGCCACTCCTCTGTGAATGCAGAATTCACTCAAGACATGTTTTGCTTCAGGCCTTCCATCACCTCTGACTTTGACAAGTAGTAATGCCTGTGATACAGAAACAGGCGTATGCATCCATAGCCTAATGGAGCAGGCCTTAGACCACCCTTCACCACGTTTTCTGTGTGCAATGTATGTATCTTTGTCTCCAGTCCGAGAGACTAAAGTGTTTACTTTATCATTGTCTGTGCCGCTTTCACGTTCTAGATATTTGTTTTTCAAATCGTTATGAACGTTTCGCTTAATAAAAAAAGACATCGAACACCCGTTGCCTTCGCCTCATCCCGTGATGTCTGTTGCTCCTCACCCTTCATTTCCCCCCCCCCTACCCCCCAAAAAATGTCCAATGATCAGACAATCACCGCTGCATGATATTCCTTTCTCCAGGGGAGCCGCTCTGCCACCCCCTCCATGTCTGTTGTACTGTTAACTATCCGTATCCACTGTGTCTCGCGACTGGGTGCAGATGTGAAGGAGGACACCCCCATATCACCACCTCTTACAGCATTTCTTGTATCGACCCGCCCCTCCTACGTGAATCTGTACATTACGTGGGCTCATGTTGGTGTGTGTCGAAATGTTTAGTGCTGCAGAGCTGTTAAGCTATAATTGAAAAGTGCTGCTTGTTCGGCAACCTGTACGTGTTGCGCTTCTCTGCTTTTGGGTGGTGGCGCGATTCCCCTCTCCCACAGGTCTTAATAGAAACAGTTGGTCGAGTTTCACAGGGAGCAGCACGCCATCAAATCGTTCTTTTACTGTTTTGTGATGTTTTACGATGCTCAGCGACGATGTGGGGGGCCTTCTTACCAGTTGGGTTACCCCTATTCCTGGTTCAACAAAGTATACCCTTGAATGGTTTTGCTTTTGTTCAACACCAAGCAAGCTCTGTGAAAACATGCAACCTGTTAAACTATTGTTCCTTGCTAAACGTGGCCTGGTGCAGTCAAATAACTGCTTTGTCATTGTGAATACATTACTGACTTGTTATGACTTTTCCTTTGTGGGAGTTTATCCATTGAAACATAAAGATCAACCCACTTGAAAATGCTGTATGTACGTTCAGTTTTTGTTGTAAATCGAGAATATCTTTTTTTTCTGTTTAGATGGGTGTGCCTTAATTCGTGTAGTCTAATCCAACCAACTGTAACCTAGCCACGACCATAAACTAATCGCTTGCTGGCTCAATTTGGTTCTAATAACGTAGAGCCCACTTAAAGTTGTTCTCATGCTTCAAAGCATGTGATCATGACTAGAGCTGGTAATGTTGTTTGAACTCAGTCAGTGTTGTCGGTGAGATGTTATCGCGCACTGCAGCCTGGGTTTTGTGTAGCCCTGTTGAAAAAGAATGAGGAAACCTTTCAGTAGTTTTTTTTCCGGTTTGTGATTTTTAAGCATACATACTTCTACTATTTTAGTTTCGGACGTAAAGCAGTGAGTGCCTGCACGTGCCAGCTTTTGAGTTTGGCATCTGTGGTATATTGTTGTGCCCCTTGGGATAGAATATCTTCGATCTTTTTGAATGCTCAGTATTCGTTGAAGTCCAGTCAATCTGTTGCCTATCACATGTTGCCGTTGCATTAACACCGAAAGAGATTTTTTTTTTTTTTTGAATCCATAACTTCACTGGTGGCGTTTTTGTTTGAACATGTGTGCGATGTCTGTATCAGTTCGCATTCACACATTTTTCATTTCATGTGGCATCCTGAACTTGTCAATGCTCTTGATTGTTGCTCCTAATTTGACGCTTAAGAGTAGGGACGTAATGCTCCGCACCCCTTTTTGCCACACTTTATACAAGCGATTAACACAGAACTGCCGAATTGTTACCGGTAATAAAAGGGATGTTCAGCCAGTGCTGACGGCATTTGCTTTTTCCATATTTTAGGGTTGCTTGCCAAAGGGTACGTGTTGGCAGAGCAGCCACTGTCCATCCTCGCGCTTTCCTTTAAGAAATTACCACATGGGTTATCTACAGTTGGTTGTAGCACTGCTTTATGGGACCTGCTTCAGTACCTACTGATGCTGAGCCCAGAAGCAGTGAGAGTGAGGCATCTCCGAGCGCAATATTGTGTGCGAGCTGACAGCGTTCCACCAAGTCAGGGGGCCTAAACCCTCATATCACCAAGTCCCTGCACATTGTTGTCGGTGATAGAAATATGTGGTCTCGAACCCGAACTTCACTGGCATTCAGTGCCCCTAATAACTGATAAAGTGGGTTAGAACAATTGTTTCACTTACTAACAGTCTCAGCGGGATATTCCATGAAATGTTTGAATCTTATCCCATGAAGTATTTAAATCTGAAACAAACACGTCTTCCACTTTCCATTTCCGACCAAAAGGCAAGCATTGGTGGTGCAGCGATAACATACACTGTGGCTGCCTTGCATGGATGTGGGAGTCTATGCGCTGAATCCATAGCACAAACCTACCTATAAGGCAGGGAGGGGAGCATTGTACAGGATCAAAGATAAGCATTAAGTCAATTAGTGATAGGAGAGGTAGCTGGTTTGTGGACTGTTAATGCATTATGATGTGTTTTTTAATGAGGTGTGTCTTAATCTCTTTCCAAAATTGGAGCAGCGTTGGGGTGGTCCCGCTGAACATAAGGAAGCTGTTAAAGGTGCTGGGTGCATGGTTGCAAACTGCTCAGGGGATTGATGGCCAGATTTTGATTTAAAGTTGATCTAACTCCAGTGTTCTTGCATTGCTGTTAGTTATTCGACACAAAAAAAACAGGCATGCATGGCGAGGAACAATTGAAGCGTGCTGTGCTTGTCACCACTCTCCCCTAATGTGTATTTAATCTCCTAATCCTTCTTTTGGGTCACACCACTGCTTGCTGTAGATATAATCAGGTGAGTGAGTCACTGAGGTCACCTGACCCCATTCCCTTCAGATCACCACAAGACACAATAAAACAAGTTCATATATAGTTCAACACCACATACAACGTCTGGACTGATCACAAATTGTAATGTCACTTTGGTGAAATCATTTGACTGTTGGTGCTGCCCAGTGACTATACTACACTGACCCCTTCTGCCATTCCGCGTTTTGGTTCTGACAGAAAGGCCCGCGTGACAGTCTTAGAGAAGGCTAGGGGAGCTTTTCTTTCTACACAGTGAAAAGGGCAATCCGAGGTCAATGTCGGTCTTCAGTTTGTTGAATGTAGTGCATCGTGTGCTTCCTTCTCCCGCGAGCTGCAGTCGTATCTTTGGAAGGGTGTAATCAGTAGCAGGTTTACAATAAAACATTTCCTGTCCGTGGGAAAAACATAGATTGACGCTAATCGTAGCAAAATAAAGAAGCAGTCTAAAAATACGCAACGGTAACACATGCTTATTTGCCCAGAAAGAGTTCTGGTGATGTGTAAAACCTGCTCGCCCTTTGCTTGATTATGTCACTGCACATCGCTGTGTATTGTGCAGCCGTATGTCTTTAGGTTATGTTCTCACACGCACGAGTTAAGTTTGTGCATATGTGTTAGTAAAATGTCACAACTTTTCCCCAACCGGAAAATCTTTGTACTTTGTACTTTGTACCTGTTACTTTTTTTTGTGTTAATAAGACTGCTAATCAGACATAGGTGGGCCCTGTAGAGAGCCCTTACAGGCCCCACCTTTTCGTATGTTTATATATCATATGTTACAAGTACAAATACCAGAAAGCCTTTGATGCTTCGGTAGTAAATAATTGTTCTGGGCCTTGAGTTGGGAGTTGTTTTTAACTGTGGTACGACTAGAAAAAAAAAATGTTTATATAAAAAAAAAAACGTGGTTCGAGATGAATTGGAATTTGGTAGAAGCTGCAAACCTCGCATTTTTTCAGTTTAGGAATTGAGAAAGTCGTCTTTGAATGTGTAGAATAACTTTTTCTTTGCACGTTCACTAACCGGGAAAGCTGTCGTGTTGTGACTATATTTTGTGTCTATTTGAAGTTCAATGATACTTTCTTGTATTTTGGAAATGCTTGACCTAACTTTGGTAAGACATTGTGATTCATTCCAGCATAGCACCGCGGAGACAGTTTTGTTGTCCTCCTTTGTTCTTCTCCACAAATTGACTAAAATGTAAGACGATTGCCAAGAAAATCTCCCATGAAGTTTTAGTTAGTGAACTGACTGCAAAGATTTCCCACACTGCTAAGAATACCCATGTCCCTACTTTTTTCAGGGAAGCATGAAAAAACGGGCTGAATGTTGACAGTAGGATTTTTTTTATTTGTAATGTTTATTTACAATTTTATTTAGTCAGTATATTGCAACAAGTGGTCCTGTTTTTTTTTTTTTTCTGTTTACGTCTTAAATGTTACAACGCGACTTTGTTGTAGGCTAAAAGCTATATTTTTAACCCTAATAGCTGTACCTTGTTTTAAATAAAACTTTAACATGAAATTGAGTTTGGTTGTTCAGAAACTGTGCAAAGATTATTTTGGCACCATTGGCAAAATAAATGATGCGATTTGATCAACCTAAAATGGATCGTAATTGTAGTTCCCAGCTGCAACCTGGCACCTGATGCTGGTGGGATTGCAAGAACTTTCTTTGCCTTATGGTAGTTCTACCGCTGGGTCTTTTGCAGAATTGACAACTAGTCCCCAGTCATTTATGTCTTTCTATCAAATCTGTGTTTGTGGTCCCATTTATCCCGGATTCTAAGTCTACTTGTCAGTTTATTTTGGTTGTTTGCTGATAGTATGAAGTCTGTAAACAAATGTAGACAATGCTTAATTTATTTTAAAAAAATGCATCTGTAGCTAAACTGTACTATCTTTCACCATAAATGACATTGGACCAAAGTTACCAGGCTGCAGGATTCTTTCTTTCTTTTATTATATGTTTGTGTGTTTTCAAATGCTTCTGATTCTCTTCCCTAGGCCTTTGTTCTAGTCTCTTTGAGACATTTCTTGATAGATGTATTGCTAAGGAAACTTATTACCTTTTCAGTGTTAAAGTTCACTGTAAATACTCAGTGGTAGACCTTCCTTTTTTAAACCTGTTTTAAGATTTTCTTCTTTTTGGTACGTTACTGTTCTCTGGTATATACCTCTGCTCATGATTTTTGCAATATCCATAGTAAAAATAAAAACAAAATAATTGGCAACTCTTTTTAGGGAAAAAAATACAAACCAGTGGAAAATGCATAGAAATAAAGTTTGGTTGACAATAATTAACCTGAACCATACACTTTCCAACAAGAACAGCTAAAATGCATTTTAATGTATTAAACATAAATATATGTTTTTAAAAGAAACATAAGCAAGTGCCATATAGAGAATCCAAGCGAGAGAACATAGTTTTGCTACTGAAGTGAAAAGAGGCTTAAGAAGACAAACTTGGTATTGGCAATGGAATTTTTACCTTGAAAAAACACAAGCATGCAAAAGGCGAGTAGAGGAGTAATTGTCATTAATTTTGAAAATTCTAATTATATACTTTAAGGGAATTGGTTTCACTGAATTTGTATTGTATTAATCTGTTTTCATTGAAATCACACACTAATATGGATTTACAGAGCTTTGTTTCTCTTACCTCATTTAATGACGCCTCTCTTTTACCTATGACCACCACTCTTATATCTACTCTGTCATCGGCCAAATTGAGTAAGGATCAGTTTAGACTGCTACAGAAGCCATCTTGATCTTCTTGGCTGCTGTGGTGCTCCTTATACATACACCCATACATTCCTTTTTTACCATCTTCTCATTTTCGTTTTTTCTGCCAAAGATGGATGTATGATTATTTAAGCATTAGTCTATAGAGTATCCTCTTTTGAAGTATATGTAGGAATTATAGGAAAATGCTCTTTTTGGCTTTGTCACACCCTATTCCTTCTTAACTGATTACACTATTTTTATTACTCTGGTGCGAGGACACTGCTAAACAGGCCCCAGGGCTTGTGTTTCGACCTCTAAGGTTTGGCAACACTGCACAACTTCTAATTGGCAACATTAACTATTTAAATAGGGCCATAGAATATGTTGCCAAATGCACCAATGGTATAAAAAGTTATATGTCACATTGGGAATGCAGCCTACCTTGTGCCCTCCACTAGTTGTACAAAGGAAAACGCAGCTTTAGGCCTAACATATTAGCCTGAATGCTGCAGTGTGAAACATGCAGTAGGACCTGTTAAAATAACACTTTTAAACAGATTACCCCCCATTTAAATGTTAGCAACTCACCCATATGGTATTTAAATGTGGAACATGTGGAAAAATAATGTTGCCATGGCCTTACAGTGACAAGAGCCGAAAAGCTAGTTTCACTGTGGCCATCGTGGATGTCCTTTCTAGAACGCCAGAGTGCAGATAGAAATACTGTTAACTCAGGAAAAGGACCAGCTAGAAAAATAATCAAATCACTGTTTCTAATAATTATTAAAAAACCAATATGATAGTGAAGTTGGCTTTTTAATAAACATTAAGGATACATAACTTTTAGAAAGTTCCCCTTTACCTGCCTGCACTTTCAGGAGGCTAATTTACATTAGCTCTCCAGCTAATCCTAGAGCGTGTTCAGCCTTGATTCCGATGTGAAGTTCCTCCCAGGAGCACACACATGCTGACCTGACTTGGCAGAGGTGATTTCTCTGAACTGTAAGCAGGGTGGGAGGCTGTGCCCCTCCTGTTGACACTTCAGTGACAATTCCAGCATGGATGGTCTGTCTGAAGCACATGTGACATTTTTAAACGGTTCAAAGGGAGCCATCAGGATGCCAAGGCATTTCTCGTGTATTTATTATCTGGTGGCTGAATGGGCCTACTTTTGTCCTACCAAAGCGTGTCTCCGGGCTTGTTGTGTGTAAAGTGCCTGTTTCTAACTGGATTTTAGTGCTGGATCTGGGAGGGTACTATGATTACTAATTTACAGTCCTCACTCCCACCCCAGTCTCAAAGCCCAAATTTAGTGTGGCTGGAATCCTTGCCAAGCTGGATTTACCCTGACACATTGCATTTTGGGCCTGTTTGAACAAACAGCCTGATGAACCCTGTAAAGCTGGATTGCCACCTAGCCTCCCTCAGAAAACTGTAGGACTTGCGAAAGGATACAATGCATACTGAACTTGCTGCACTTGGTATCAGTGACCTGGGAGAAGGACCTGAGGAGGTTAGACTCACTTCCACTTAAAATACTTGGAGGATTTGCTGTGTTTGGATTTCAAGTCTGAGTTCCAGACTCAGGTAGCTCCGGAAACATAAAAAATCTGAAGAATTTATTCTTGTGAAGAATCCCAACTGAGAAGTAGCTTCTGGACCTGGACTGGACGTCATATTCTGACTTATAACCTGAGAGCTTCTAAGTGCTCAATCTGTGGGTCTGTCCACCTTGTAAGTGTACTCCTGTGATTGTTAGGGCACCAAAAGAAGTTTACGAACTTTTTCAAAACCTTTGCACTAGAGCTTCAATAAAACCACAGCGAAAAGTATCCAACCAGCAGTTTCTTGCAATCTCATTGAATTTCAATGTTGTTTTGCTTGGAGAAAAGCTCTTCCTCAGAAAAACAGTAACATTAGTTTTCAGAGTGGAACAAAGACATTCTTTTTAACTTCACTGCTTCCAAGTGCTATTGAGGACAATTTATTTGGGTGTATCGAACTCATGCTACATCACGGTCAGCCTAAAATCAGACATAAGTCCCTTTCTTCTGCAGCCCTTTGTCTACCATTAGCACTTTGTGCTTAAATGTGTTTTAAAATCATATTTTTGGTTTCCCGTATTGGACTTTTGTGCTATTGATGTAATTTTTGCTTTATTTTTCCTCTGTTTTTACTTATAAATTGGAGCGAAATTTCTATTATGTTGTTGTTGGACCTGGCCCTTTTACATGGTCATCCCCCAAATTTTTGCCTTCTTCCTCCTGTTTTACTGGCCCTCTTTTGTTGGCTTTAGGACTCTGGGCACTTTATCACTGCTGATCGGTGCTAAAGTGCATGTGCTCTCTCCTTTAAAATGTGGCATGATTGTCTTCCCCCTGTTTGGCACATTTAATTTACCTATAAGTCCCTTGTATAGTGGTATCCCTTATAAGCAGGGCCTGTAAATTAAGTGCTACTTGTGGGCCTGCAGTGAAGCTTGTGCCACCAACAGAAGTAGTCTTTCAAACCTGCCTCAGGCCATCCACTACAAGCCCTGCGTGCACAGTTTACTGTCACATTGACTTGGCATCTAAAGTTACTTGCCAAGCCTGGAACTCCCTTTTACTACATATAGCTCACCTCTGAGGTAGGCCCTAGGTAGCCCTATGGTCATGACTTAGGTAAAAGGTAGGGCATGTTTCTTCATTGTGTGGCTTGTCCTGGTAGTGACTAACAGCCTATTTGGTTTCTCACTGCTGTGAGTGCTGCTCCTCTCGTAGTATTGCATTAGGAATTCCCTTATGCATGACTAAGCCGTAATTTCTGATCTGTAAGGAGTAGCGTGGGCATGTTTGGTATGTTTTGAATGGTAGTAAGAAATCCTGCTTATTGTGGTACATGGATTTTTTTTTATTACTATTGTGGAAATGCTGGTTTTAGAAAGTGGGCATTTCACTGTCCTTTTGACTCTTGTGCTTTGCAGCCTGACTACATTCCACAACTGGGGTAGAGTGACAGCTGGGCTTTCCAGACAGCCATCACACAGGGAGGGTGGAGGTGTAACAGGATTGCATCTGCATACAGAGTGGCCTTCCGTGGCTGGGAGAGTGCGAGGCGGGTGCACTTACATTTGTATAGGCCGTTTCCTGCCCTCACACAAATGGCTCTTTTACCACTTACTGATGTCTGGAGCCAGTCAGCCCGGCGGGAACATTGTAATGCACTCAGGGGGAACCTCGCCACTATGGCGGTGGCATCCTCCAAGTGAGTTAGGCAGTCATTATTAGGTCCTAAATGCCCACCAAAGATTGAAAAGTACAACAGAATCAGTAACACGGAAATAGGCATATAGCAACATGACATGGAAGATTTCAGCTGTCTGTGTCTCATTGCCTATTTCAAGACTTTATTTTCTCTAATGTCGAGAGAGTTTTTAAAATTGGGGGTTTCCTGCAAATTGAAGTGTGGTGGGGGTCCCATTGGAACAAAGAATTTGTAGCGGTTGGTGTTGTCTGGATTCTTATGTGTATGATGACTACTTGTATGAAGCACGTTTTTACCGAGGTTGACTGCTTAAGGGCAGTTTGAATGTATTTTGGAATAAAAATGCATTTCAATTACAAGCGTTAATTAAAAAAAAAATAATATGGGACCATTATTTTTTGTCCTAGATGTTTTGTATGTGAATTACCCCTTTGGTATTGTTCCACATTGATTGTCTAATTTTACATTTTCAAATGTTTAATCTTTACCTATTACCTGTCATATTAATCTCTAACGCCATGTTTTGAATCAATGACATGTTGAATGTAAATAAGAAAACATTTAGCATATTCTGGCCCTCCATGCGCACCACTTTAACACTTTTACTTTTCAATCCTATCTCACTTGTTACCCAAATTTCTAGATATTAATGACACTAAAACCTAGGTCCTGACAGCAGGTATCCAGACCCATTCTCTCTGTTCCAAAACTAACCATAGGTTGAGGCACATCCTGGAACTATCGAAGTCAAGTTTCTGTCATGGACACCTTCCCATCACGCTGTGCACCAAAAGGATGAGAGGCCAGGCATATGCTACAGTGCTTGTAGGTGCCTCTGACAGTTCTGTGCGGAATGGGGCTGATTGAGACATACACTCATAGCTATTATGTGGAATTCAGAACTACATTAAAACAACCATGGCAACTCTATATTTTATATCATTAGTTCACTTTTCGTCTTACTATTTTTTATGTCTATTGTATAACATTTAGTATTCTTTAGTAGGTCTTTGTAGCTTGTTCATGCATGTATGGCACCAAAATTATGTTTATTATTTTGTTTTCGATATATGGCAACACAAATTTAGTGCTTAACTATTTCTTTCTTTTAGCTTGCCTTTATTCCTTATCCCTAACCAATATCACCCTCCTCTTTTTTTCCTTTGTGATTCCATTGTGATATTTCACTACAAAATCTATGGTTAACTTTTTCTTCAACACACAGCTAGAGGACTGCATTCACTGTTCAAAACTCTTAACAGGTGATTTAGCTTTCCATCATTATCCACCCTTGGTCTGTTACTTCAAACCAGCACCAGACATGTCTATGGACCTAACACAGAGGGTCTTTCCTTCCATAATAAAGTGGCACCTACATAACTGGTGTAGTTTCCTTCTTCGAAGCAGATTGAAAGGGCCAATAAATTTATAAGTAGGATTGAACAAGTCATCTTTATGACTAAATGATAAGTTGAGTCACCAGAGAGGTGCTGTACTGTTATCATTAGGTGAGTACCAGCTGGGCAAAAGAGATTGGTTCTTACTGAAGTGGTTTTACCAGTAGCAATAGGAAAGATCTAGGACCCACCGGATGGTATCTTTCTAGTGTACTTTTAGTGTAAATGGATTATGTTGGTTTTGGGCATGGTGCTCACTCCTGTCTGATGGCTGCCTAATATTGTATATGATTATCTTACACTCTGAGATAAAGCTGTGTAATTCTCAAGGTTTTTAAGCCGTGCCTCTAAAATGCAAAGCAGCATTCTCAAAGCAGTATCATTATATTAAAATTTTCATGCAATGTTTGTGTTTTTTTTCTTCACTCATTCATGAAGCCTCTTCACATCTACCAGTTGGTGGCTGTTTTTGCTTTTGTTCAGGAACACTGTTTTACTTTTGGCACATTTTCCTTGTTACTTTTGGCATTTGATTTCTTCTTCCTCTCAAGTCACACTCACTGTAGTGAATGGCAATAGTGTCTTTCCTTTACTTATGACTCAATAAATATCTATATCTCTTTGAGTGTTTGTGTGTGCTATGTTTTTAGAATGAGATACACAACTATCTAAATAAACTGTTGTGTAAACAGTGATTCAAAATCGAATTTAAAAATCAAAATCCAAGGGTCACTGCTTTGTTGGCAGAACTATTTAAAACAGTAAGACATCAGTCCCCGGTTACAGACAGAACCGCTCAGGCTTTCACAGATTAAGCAGTACTCATTGCAGAAAGGAAACCGTGCTTCGTTTACCTTCCCTCCAGAAGCTGCACAAAACCCTCGGATGGTCACAATATGGGAAATCATGTAGGCTCATACTTCTTGGGCTATTAGTTTGGAGCGGACATAGTAGCTTCATGTTTCAGATTTGTATAATAATTTTAAGACGTCTGAGCAATCACTGATCCTAGTCGCTGGTCCCAATTTGTGTATGGGCCATGTTTAATTTTGGATCATTGCCTGAGAGATCTATGAAACTCGGGAAGTCAAGAGTGCTAGGGGGTAGGAAGTGTGCTAGTAAACACAGCTTCCACTTCTTCCTCGCCCCCTTTCCCAGTCCAGCACGTGTCCAAATGCCACAAGGTCGAAGCTTTGACATTGAAGGGCACTGACTCAACTGGACAGGTATTAGTGTTCTGTCCTAGGTCACCATTAATTAAACTAAGTATATCACTGCATGAAAAATAGCCCAGGGACAAGGTTTGTGTCTTTTTAAAATCCAGTCACCCTCTTCCTAACTGAGCGATAAGCATGCCTAAAACTGGCAAGTGATTTCTCCAAGCAAGCAGGTGACGGAAGCCCATCAGCCAGTTTTGGCATTGTCACTCAGCAGAAGCAAAGCCCTCTGCACCTTCAATTACTCTGTCCCAAACTCATTACAACTGCCGTCATTCATGGAAGGTCAGTTCTTTTTATTGTCTTAAACCGTGGAGTAACAAAGTGATCATGAAAAGGCCACTCTTGCAGCAAATTGCACCTGTAGTTCATCTGCTGTTGCTTTCAGGTTGTTGGAATAATTTCACAGATTCAGGCAGAGTATTTTTTATCAAATAACACCTTGTTACTTCAGGTTTATGTACAGTGCTCCACATAAAGTAACAACGTGTTATGTGTTTTTGTTCACTTTAATGTGAGTATAGCAAGGAAGAGGTAAGATGACTGCCAAGTGTAAACTTTCAGTTTGGGCCAAAAATTGACTAGTTACAATGGAAAATATATAATGAGGTTCCTTGAGTCAGTCATACATCATTTAAGCTCATCATGTTGTCCGATAAGGCCAGAAGAATCTTTTTAATCTTTTGCTGTAAAGGGACACCACCAGTGCAAGGGGCTCCCAGATCCTCTATTACATTCCTCTGTAAAAGTGTCCAGACCGTCCACTCTTGTATCCACTCTCCTAACACATCCTCCTCAGCCACACATTTCTGAATTCCTTTAGTTTCTTACCTGAAGAATCAGCTTCTTCAGTGTGTCTGTCTCAGGTGTGACTCCTCAATCTTTAGGGCTTGTTAACCCTGAGCACTTTTTCAGCCAAATATTCTATTTTATTCTCTACTCAGGTCTCCTTGGGTAGGCACTCTGATGTACTGCAAAAGAATGTTGAGCCCTACTAGGAATACCCTTAAAGGCCAGCAACTTGCAGCACTTCCATAAATGGATTCACGTTCACATTGCAGATCGTAATCCAATTTCTGAGCAGTAAGATGCTCTCTCCTGCCCATCTTCGTGGGTCGCAAAAAGGTCTTTGCATGGTGCCACAATGTTACGTTCACAAAGGGTCTCATTGATTGCTTCAGTTCCCTCATCTCCTGGCCTCAAATATTCTGGTGCACCTCAATGAATCCTGCTCCAACCAATCAAGATAAAAATATGTTTTGAGGCTTCCACTGCTGGTACTCATACATCCACATAAGGAAATCCTAGAGGGCTGATTGTAGGGCTCTGACTGCCAAGCTGTAGGAGCAGTGTGGAAGTTCCTGTCCAACAAGGGAGAAACTCCACATCTTTCTCCCCATCATCCCACATTCTGTGGTGTACCTATACATCTGTAATGGAGGAGGAAGCAAAATTGTAAACCATCTATGGAAGTCAATGCTGGGAAGGAGTATCTTAGAGTAACTAGTTGTGGCTCCCAAACAGCTACTGGCTGAAGGGGTTGCTCATGTCATGGACCACTTGCCAGCTATGTACATTGATGGCTCAGTTGAAAATAGAACAAAACAAATTTACTTTATCTCTTAGTGATGGTGGAAATCTGAACGGTTTTTAATTTGCTGCTCTTTCCATGTGCCACATTTTCAGCCATTTGTGTTTAGTAAAATTTGTACTTTTCATTGCTCCTCTCAAAGACTTTTAATTTCTAGTGTTTACTTACTATTGCAGCCATTAGCTTCCCATACAGCAAATCGTTGCAATACAAGATGTATAGGGAAGTAAATTGCTGAACTTTGGCAAGGTATGCTGCTTTGCTTCAACACCCTTTGCATGCTATGCAAGTCTTTCAAATGGGTTCTTTAAGAAACAAGAAGAACAGTCACCCACGCCCTCCTTAGCAGCAGACTGGACTACGGCAACACCCTCTACGCAGGGACCAGAACGCAGCCGCACGTCTCATCCTCAACCTCCCTCACCACAAACACATATCCACCCACCTCAGATCCCCACACTGGTTGCACATCAACAAAAGGATCATTTTCAAAGTCTTCGTTCACGCTCACAAAGCCCTCCACGACACTGGACCGGCCTACCTCAATAAATGAGTAAACTTCCACATACCAACTCGACAGCTCCGCTCCGCCGACCTCACCTTCGCTACAGTCCCCCGCATCCAACGCACCACCTCCGGCGGAAGATCCTTCTCCCATCTCGCCACCAAGACCTGGGGCTCCCTCCCCACCAACCTACGCAAGACCCAGGACCTCCTAACCTTAAGAAAGCACCTAAACCATGGCTTTTCGAGCAGTAACCGCCTCCCCGCGCCATGAGACCCTACAGGGTGAATAGTGAGCTTAAGAAATTATTTGATTCATTGATTGATTGGTCAGATTTCTGTGATGATTGGTTTTCCCCCTAATGAAAACTTAAAGTCCAGAGGAGTTATTGAGCAAAAACTAAAGTCCTGAATTATGATTCTGGTAACTTAACCCTATTCCAAAGCCTGATATTCAAATTGAAACCCAGGTAATGGGGGACCTTAATCTTAAATGTCTGGCATATAAATGCACCAAGCTATATTTATAAAATCATTCTGAGAAACGTATCTGGAAAATCTATCTAACTGTAGGTTACAGGTTAATGTAGGGTTTAATTGTATATCAGCAGTGACAATACATTTTTTTAATTTTTTTTAACCAATTTGGTTTTGTCAGTGCATGAAAATTCGGAGGACCTCCTTGTCTTTGCTGGCTGTATCCAAGTCTACATTATTTCAGCTGTGTAAGAAGGCCAACTGAATAGCCAGCAAGGTGAGGGATTGAATCAAGCTGCTATCAGATGCAGGGTTTTCACACACTTGCAAAACTAGAGTACGCCTTCAATTGTGAAATGTGCTGTATATTGTTTTCATACTTTTATTCAAGTGTGGTCCATTAAGTCCCAAACTTAAGTGGCAGTGTGTTTCTTGTACCTCAAGAATTTCATTGTTATGGTCGTACTCTTGACTGCCTACAATTTGGTAGTGCGTTTTTCCCTTAATTCCATTATTTTCATAGGATACATTTTGATTTAAATGTTTGTGCTAGGTTTGAGCCTTAAGACATACATAACACAAATTTAAAGAAATACAGCTGTATTTGTTTAGTATTTAAAGGTTTGTGAATTATCTGAATGTTAGCCTCCTTACAGAATAAGCCTCATGTAAATGTGGAAAATGGACACAGGGGAAAAAACAGGATCAGAATGTGTCCTATTTAACTATATTGAGGGCTCTTAGACCACTGTTTGAAAATATCCTATGCATCGAGTGGCTACGTACATACTTCGAGAGATGCCATCCAAGTGGCCCCATCCCATCTGTGACACCTTCAGTCTTTCATGGCAGTTGAGCCAGCAGTTTTTAGAATGCAATCGTACGTAGACAGACCATGCACTTGTATATGGTTGCAAAACATTAGTAAGTGTGCACACCTACAACCATTGACAAACTTCTGCCTTTCATCAAGTATAATTCTTGCCTCAAATCCGCACAATAAATATACCCACTAAACATATAACAAAAAGGATTGCACACCAGAGTAGGTTACAAGGCAAGTATCCTTATTTAATGGATACTGCAAAGTCCATACAATTTTCAAATAATGATCAGTGTTAATGTTAGAATCACATCACATTGGTATGAACAGTTCATCTTGCATTCTGAGCTATGTAATAATGTTTATATTCTTCTGTTTTGGTTTCATATGTTTGATATCAGCTGACATGTTTCATCCTCTGAACACCATATTTATATACTGATATAGTCCCTTTATTAAAAGATGATGTATAAATGAATGTCACCTATGCCCCAGATACAGAATCCCCCTTCATCATCAACAGAGGTACCCGGTTTCACATCTATAGGCAACGGTTGTAGGTTTGTATTCCTATTAACGCTTTACACCCAAATACATGGGTACCATATAAATGTCTGCAAGTCCGTCTACCTGCAGATGTAGGTCTAAAAAGGGGTAGGGATGCGATTTGGACTACACCCTTTTTCTTCTATACTGTTCACTAAATGGCACCAACAGGGCAGTAGACAAAGGGGGTTATTCTAACTTTGGAGGAGTGTTAATCCGTCCCAAAAGTGACGGTAAAGTGACGGATATACCACCAGCCGTATTACGAGTTCCATAGGATATAATGGACTCGTAATACGGCTGGTGGTAAATCCGTCACTTTTCCGTCACTTTTGGGACGGATTAACACCTCCTCCAAAGTTAGAATAACCCCCAAAGTGTTTGAAAGCTTTGAGGAGAAATTCAAAACATCTGTCTCCATAAAAATGCCAAGATTTAGAAGCAACTAAAGCAAAAATGTTATTAGCTTGGAGAGACTGTAACGATGTATGGCAACTTTAATAAACCTAGCTGTGGGATTTATTTAGGTAAACCAGGGAACAAGCAACATGCCTATCAACACGCAGTTCAAGCATATTCACCAATGGTAGGGTAGTGAGTTGGAGGATGAGATAGCCAGTGATGAGGCTGCAACATATATGGCATTGAAGGCAGCATCAACCTCCTTTTTTATGTTTTGTACCAAAGAGGAGATAAATGGACTCACCTAGGGACAGTTAGGCTAGTGATCTTTCATACTGTGAAATGGATGCCGAAAAGAGCAGGTAGAGTGATGGTGTGCAAACTCAGTCATGGACAAAGGGAAATGGAGTATAAATGGGCTTGACATTGTCTTATCATTGTATCACATGTAATGAAGAGCATTGAAGTACATACTGCACCCTGATTAATTTGTCAGATCAAAATTGTCCAATGACCTGGTTGATATACCATCCAAGGGATTGGGTTTTTGTCTGATGACTGATATTGACGACAATAATATGCAAATTGACTTGTATAAATGTGTCTGCAAACTTAAACTAAAGACATTTTACCTGAACAAACCACCTGTAAAGCTTACAACAAAGAGGTAGTGGAAATTATATATGGATAGCAAATACTGGATGCTTTTGATACTGCCACACTCCTTTCCTTTCCTGGAGTTAGGTGTGATCCAGAGGCAACATAGAAAGTATTGTGGTAATTGGAAAAAGAGTGTGATGAGATAGAGGGCAGTGTGTTGAAATGCTAATGCAAGATTACACCACTGTTACCATCTGCTACCTGTATTGAACATTCAGGGGTTGGGAATGGCCTTTTCTGGGGCAGCGGGGCTTCACAATGGATAGTCAAATATATCACCGGGGCTGGGACATTGATGCTGAATTTGGTGATTTGAGCAGGCACAGAGTATGTGCTTAGAGAATACATGCATATTACATGCATCAGGTGCATACCCAAGATCACAACTTGTGCCCAAACTGTAAGTTTAGATGATTAATTAGCATAGGAGCTGCAAAGAGAACACCAACCTTAATAGGGGCGTTCCAGCGGTGTGGAATTTCTATAGCCCTTCGTCCAGGACACATTGTTTGGGGTCAAGGACAGCATGTTTTAAAGTTTATTTTGTTCTTGGGGCAAGTAGGCCCAAACCCCTGTAGCACAAAACCTTTGGCTGCCAGTTTACAGTACCACATTAAAGAGCAGCGAAAGGAATTGTCTGCTGTTGAGATACAATTTCCATATATCAATGCTGTTTGAAATTGTATTTAAGGTTCATTAATGCAAAGCCTTTATTATTAGGGTGAGCGTTCTAAATTAATGTTGTAAGCTCGGACTGCACTAATGACAGTGGTTCCAATAAAAAAAAAACGTGTACAACGTTTGGAAAATTTTAAATAGGCTACGTATAATGCTCCCAGAATGTTCTCTGACCAAATGCAAATTTGTGCAGAAGGGTGAAAGCAAGAGTGATTTTTTGGTTTCAAAAGAAAATGTTCACAAAAAATGCATCTAGGGAAAAAGCTGTTTGCTATACTGCTGTGAAACCTGGGTAACATTTCTTTGAAGCATCGTTTTAGTAAAATTTGTTTATGCATCCCAAAAATATTCATAATGGAAAGTCAGTGTAACCAGTTTCAACAAGATTATGGGAAACATGAATATAAGTAAGCACTGGGGAAGCCAAATAGGTCCAATATTGTTATTTTGGTTTTGTCAATGCGTGTCTGTTTTGACATGGCTTTTGTAAAACTTGATTGTTGTGGAAGCTGTTAGGCCCTCACCATTGTAACAAGTATGAGCAAAAATATTTGTTGGTCACAATAGGCACACATTGCCACAGTAGTTCCTGGCACATAACAACATGCACATGGCACAACCCATCTACCCAGCACATGCAACAACACAGACACAACCCACACGTAGACCACCCACCCACCGTTGTACACAGGTGTCACACCACCATGTAGAAGGAAACCAGGACAAGCATCTTAACTTGCCAAGCACAGCAATGTGGGCAGATGTATTTGTGACCAATACAATAAAATAAACTATATACAAAATGTGCCAAATGGCAAGTTCAATGTTCACAATTGCAGGACACATTGTCCAGACATCATGGCCCCAACTTGACTCCTGGCAGCAAAGGGGCCTCCACATCATAGGGGCATCAATTGGTAATGCAGGCACCTCAGGGGTTTGGCGGCGGTGGTGGTGGTGGTGTGAGTGGGGATAGCTTGGATTTGGAAGGGGCATTTCTCTATTTGGGCATGGGAGGGGGGACTTTGGCTCTGGGAGGGGTGTATTTTTTGCAGGATGGAGGGGCAGGGGAAACACCAGAGGGGACACCCAAGGTATGGGAGGTGGAAGGGCCTGGGAGGGGCAGGGAGACATGACGTTTAGGGGTAACACAGGGTGGGAGAGGAGCAGGGAAGAGGGCAAGGGTGGCAAGGAAGACATTTTAGGTACACTGGGGGGGTCAGATGAATAAAGGATGGGAGTGGAGGTGGAGGTAGAGGGGAGTGCTCATGTGACGTATTGGTGTGTTGTACGTGGATGCTGGTGTGTGCAGTGTGTGCATGTCTGTAATAGGTGCATGTTGGCTGAGTGGGTGTGTGTGCATATTTTGGGAAGAGGAGGGTAGAGATGCAGGGAGAGGGAATGGAAGACGTGTGAGTGAATGTTGGGGTGGTGTGTGCAAGTGAGGTGGATGTGCTGCAGGTGGCAGAGAAAGTGGTTGTGGTGAGTGTGGATGTGGTGTGTGGGGTGAGTGGCAGTGAGTCTGCTGTTGTGGTGATTGAGGGTATGACAAGAATGCTAGCAGGACCTGTGTGTGATGATGCAGTGCTGACAGGTGTGAGTGGTGATGTGACTGTAAAGGTGGCAGTGTGAGAAGTGTCTGTTGTGTATGCAGATGTGTGTGTGTGTGTGTGTGTGTGTGTGCGCGCATGCATGTGGGTTTTGTTTGTGGTTCTTATGTTTGTCTTTGTGCACCTTGCGTGTTGTAGTGGGTGTTTGCTGGTCTGTAGGTGTGCTCTGGCCGGGTGTGTGGTGAGGGATTGTGGATTGGGAACAGGTAGCTGGAGAGGGGGATGATAGCAGAGGGGACACTGTCTGCCATAGCGAGGAGGCCAGAGCCTGAAACAATCTCTGTAGGCCAGACAAGGCACCGTGAATGCCTTCCACGTAGGCAATGGACTGCTGCATCTGGGATGCCATTCCCGGACAGAGATGTCTGCCCGACAGAGATGGACCTCAGGAGGGCTGACTGGGGAAGGGGAAGAGGTGCCTGCGGCGAAGGAGATGCCCACCCTCCTGGGTGAGAGGGCAAAGGCAACTGAGTGGGGAGCTGGAGGGAGGGTGGTGCTAGTAAGTGGGGTGGCAGGCAAGGATGGTGCTGGGGTGGTCCCAGATGGGTCCGTCACCCCCAGGGACCTGCCATAGGAGGAGGAATCAGAATCAGATGTGGTGGTAGCTCCAGTCTTTCCCCTGGTGCTCCCCTCGCCCTCCATCCCACTGGTCCCCTTGGTAGGCTGGTGCCAGCTTCCTGGGTCCCGTGAGCTGCTGCATCCACACTTTCCGGTGCCCTTCCTCCTTCACCAGATGATGCAAATGCACGCATAGTCAGAGGTGGAGAGAGAAAGAGGGTGGGAGAAAAAAGGAAGGGAGGAAATAGTAATAACCCACACATCCACTTCACATACAGACAATACATGCATTTGCCCTGTGGGGAAAACAAGAGAGCATTTTTCAGTAATGAACAAAAGAGTCCTGCAAGCCATACCCAAACTTATCACTGATCACCTCATCCCTGCAGCCTAGAAACCTGATTGAAAAGTCCTACATGCCTGTCAACTGGCTGACTGACTGACCCATTAACATACCCAACACGCCAGTCAGGACAGGATGAAACAAATCTGACCTCAGAGGAACTGTGCACACAAACTAAATGACAGGAATGTGTGGAGTACATTTGGTACAGAGGTCTATTGATGTTGCACTTGAAGCAACTGCAATGTTAACGAAACATACCTGTCATTACCCAAATATAGTGGCAATAAGATCACCTTCAATATGCACAGAGATGTATGCAGCCAGTGAAATGCCTGAGCATTTTAGCAACCCATATGTACAGTAGAATGTGTGCTACAGTACCACCACTTCTGTTCCTCCATTGCTCAACATAGCTAACGTGTCACACTCCAACATGATTTGTGTGACAACTAGGACTGTACACTCCCTAAATTTCATCTGACCACGTAAAACCCAAGTCCAGTGAGGGTCACAGTACACAACCATGCAGAAGTCACCTAACAGTCTACACTTACCCCCTTTAGGCTGCTGTGCTGCCCTCAAGCGCCCCTCCAACTCTGGGCAGGACACCACCAGTGTGCGGGCTATTAGGTGGGTCAGGGTCCAACGGGCACCCCTTTCACATTGGAAGGCCTCCCCCAGCTTGGCCTCTGTCGTCTTCTGGACCCAGCTTCTCGGGTCCTCCCACCACTTCCTGCAGTGGGTGCTCCACCGGCTATGGACCCCCAGGGTCCGCACTTCCTTGGCAATGGCTCTCTACAACCCTTTTTTCTGGTGGGCGTGGACCTGCAGAGGAAATATTCTGAAAATGGGGGACATGATGAAAATGATACCAATACAGCTGCAACCTTTGGCGACTCTCAACATACACGGACCATGTACACTGCAAATATACCACACACATCATGCAAAAGCAAAACCCCAAATCAGTCATCACATGTCAGTGTGCACACAGATTCATTGTCAAACACCACCCTAAATGTGGGACAAAGGACGTTGTTCTGACTTGTTGCCTTTGGGACCCATCCAACCGCCCATACAGGGGTAGGACCCCTTCCACCAGTTTCTCCAGCTCCTCAGCTGTGAAGGCTGGGGCCCTATCCCCCCCAGTTCATGCCATTGTTGCTCCAAGATTCAGGACACAGCAGCACACAAAGTGGAGGTCTTCCTTTGCTCGAATGCCAGGAGTAAAGTGAGCTTGCCCATAAAAAATGGCGTCACGACCGCAGCGGTCATGATTGTCAGTGCCAGCAGTGATTGCTATTGGTCCCAGTTTCCCATAGATGTCAATGTTATCCAATGAGGAGTTGCACTGCGGTTCCGATTGCCTTCCGCCATGACGACTGCCGCCTTCCATCCAATGCATGCAGGACAGGCGGATGCCATTTTAGTATGTTATATGACTGTCCTGGGTTCACACTGTGCCATTACCTGCATATTGTCACCAATTGATTCACTTAAGTTACATTTTGTGGACAATCACATATGCAGTGAGTGTCGGGTGACGTCACCACACTTGTCACTACATATGTGCCCCCTTCCAATGACACTAGGACCGTCATTGTCTTGGGATTGCACTGTTTTCATGCCCCTGTCCTGCGGGAGCACACTGATGTTTTATGTAACCCTGGGACACAGGTTTGGGAAGGCGGGCTCTACTGTGCAATGGATGCCACAGGGGAGGTGGTTTCAGTTGTGGGCAGGTGGTGGACTGGCCACTCATGCCTGATGGGCCAGGTTCGTCATCCATATCCAGACATCCAGGGCATTCCTCCACTATTGGACCTGGTTCCAGACCTGGGCTTTCTGTCACTAGCATCCTCTGTTGTGTGGCAGTTCTTGGAAGACCTTTGGAATGAGAGATATTGTGTCACATGATGGTATTGTACAAGTGATACAAATGGGTGAATGCCGTCATTGATTGGATTTACAGGGCAGTAATGGCATTAACAGTTACTAGACTACGGCTTGTGTTTCCATCAGTTGAATGTTTAAATGTTCCTATTTTGGGGAATAGTTTGTATTTGTCTTGCTACTGTCATTGCCATGTACTGATGTGCATTCCAGTTACTTGTTGGTGAAGAGGAGTGACATGGTTTAATGTTCAAGTGCAGAGATGTGAATTAGATGTAGCAGTCATGCAAGGGTAAGGAGTGTTGCATTGTGGTAGTTGTAGTACCTGCTGCAGTGTGGGTTATCCATGCACTAGGTGGGCCTGTGAGGGAATGGTGTTAGTAGGGAGCTGTGGCATGCAAGGGTGGGTATTGGGTCCATGGTGTGTTTGTGCACTTTAGGGTGGTTGGGGTACATGCTGTGCACTTGGACTTGTTGGCCAGGGAGTGTAGTTGACTTAACAGTGTCCAGTCCACTAGGTATTCCCATCAGCCCCTCTGGGTGTAGGGTGGCCAGGACCTTCTCCTTCCACGATCATAAATCTGGGCGAGATGGTGGGGGCCCACCCCCCTAGTCCTCATGACGGCGATTTGGTGCCTGGAAGCCATGGTGGGGTGTGTATTGTGCAGGGATGCTGGGTGTGCTTTTTGTTGGTGTGAGTTTGGTTGATAGGATGTGCATGTGGTTTGTGTGAAGTGGTGATGTGCGTGTTGTGTTTAGTGCTCACTGTGATGGTGTCTGTGATATCTAGGTGCAGTGCTTTCTTTCAGTGTGCTCTTGCCTCACTGTGTCAAACGTTCTGTGTGGAAAGGGTTCGGGTATGTGTGGGGGGTGTTTTGTAGTGCTGTGGTCAGGTGTGTGTATGTGTATCAGGTGCGGGGCTATTGGTAATGTCCATTGTAGTGTAGTGTTCTGGTGGAGGTGCCTTGTTCCCACAGCGGTTCAGACCGCAAATGGACTAGCTAAGACCGCAGTGCTGATTTGTCATTTGTGATTTGGCAGACGGGATGTTCTCAGCGTGGTGGTGCTGGTGGTGCACATGCCTCATTCACGCCATCGTTTAGGCAAACTGTGGGTTTTTTTGGTAATTTTTGGGCGGTGTTGTGTTGGTGACTCGTAATACTGCGGTCTGCAGACCGCCGTCACTGGCGGTCTTGTGGCGCCCGCTTACACAGCAGTCTTCGGAAAAGATCCCCTAAGTCAGAATGACCACCAAAGTGTCTTAAATAGGATTTCATGGCATACAATAAATTGTGACAGAACCAGGTAGAGCCAGGATGGTGAAGAGCAGATGCAGTCTGGATCCTGAAGCTTAGAGCAGTTGATGGACGTCATAATACTGATTTTCGAACTGCACTATTTTCTGGGAAAACAATAGACATATAGCAATATGTTTTTTTTTGTTAGGACCCAATCCACACATCATCATTAAGGAGTTGTTTCATTGAAGCATTTAAATGGCATCAGTATGGTACTATTACACATGTTCAAGTTCAGAATTGAGTCAGAGATTTAAAATTTGATTTTAAATGTCCCTTCTTGCCCTTTTTTATTTGTTGAAAGATCATTTAATTCTTAGAGCACATTACTTAATGAAAATGAAAGTTTAATAAGAACAATGGCAGGTGTCATTAGATCAGCACATGGAGGAGATCTCTTATCGATTTAATTTCAGTCTTGGCACTACCTAAAATACCCATGCCACAACAGACACCTCATAAAGTACGGTCTAAATGGTGATCACATGTACACTATTTTGAAATGTAGTTAATACACAACAGAATTTAAATTTGTTCCTTTTTGCATTGGATCAGTGGGTTTCTAAGTATGTTTCTTAAATTGGTATGTTTCACAGACCAACGTGGCAATTAAGAACAACATGCCATTGTTAATGTTTCAGGGTTATTATATGTGCTGCATTACACTAATAAGACACAACTTTTAAATTGAAACAGTCCCTAGGTTTTTTTGGGGAGGCTGACTAATTGATGTATTTACATTTATAATGCTATGCTTTTGAGTAGCTTATTTAACATTACTTAGGGTGTGTTCTGTGTGAGTATGGTGACTGCCTTTATGTGACATTGTGCATGGCCTGTTTACCATGGGTACGTTTTTAGGGTTGATCCTGAGAGTGCTTGCCTTAGTGCATGCGTCTCGCTTGCAAGACTGTTGTGTACAGTGAAGGGCTTGGAGCCCGCCTTTCGCTTACCATTTGTTGGCTGGCGTGGCACTCTTCTTTACATCTTTGTAATTCATCATTGCAGTCCAAGCATTATATCCATTCTTGTGTGTGGAGCAGGGACAAGGCACTGATAGGTGCTAATTACATTGAATCAGTCTGCTGCTCCCGCAAGATTGAGGTACAATTTTGTTTGTTTTAACTTGGATTAGAGTGAGGCACATTGTTTTGTATTGCAGTGGGGAAGAATGAAGTGGGGCAGATTGTTTTGGATTGAGGGAGATTGGTGTGGGATCGATGGGAGTGGGACATATTGTTTTAGACTGGAGTGGGGCAGATTAGATTGGGGTGGGAGGATTGGAATAGGCTGGGTTTAATTGGATTGGGGGTAAGTGGTTTGGATTGGAGTGGGATGAATTGGTGTGGAGTGGATTGTAAGTGGGGAATAGTGGGGTGGATTGGGCTGTACTGCACACTTATGTGTTAAAGCATCATTTCAGAAATTACTCATAATCAAGAATCAATATTGCTTTGCAATATTTAGAACAAGATAATCGTCATCTTTTGAGAACAGCGCCCAGAAGCAAAAACAAAAGAAAACATGAGTGCAAAGTGATAAAATGACTTGGTAAAATAAAGGAAAGTTAGCTATAAAAATGTTTTTAAAATGCAGTTGTATTTGTCCTTCTGTGCGCATTTTTTCCTGTCACAAGCCTTCTGTTTGCAGGGCACTAGAAGTTAATATGCCCCAATCCCATTTTGCCCCACTCCAATCCAAAGCAAGCTATCCCACTCCAGCCCAGAACAATCTGCCTCGCTCCACTCTGCCTCACTCCAATCTGCCCCAATCCAAAAAATCTGTCCCACCCTAATCTGCCCTACTCCAATCAAAAACAATCTGATCCAATCCAAAACAATCTGTCCTACCTTAATCTGCCCTACTCCAATCAAAAACAATCTGCCCCACTCCAATCTCCCCTACTACAGTCTACCTCACTCCACTCCAAAACAATCTGCACCACTCCGTTCCTCCCGACTTCAATCCAAAAACAATACACCCCACTCCGATCCAATCCACCTCATCCCAATCCACTCACTCCATCCCAATTCACAGCACTCCAACCCAGTCCACCCTATTACAATCTGCCCCGCTCCAATCCAAAACAATCTGCCCCACTCCAGTCCATCCCACTCCTGTCCACCCTAATGCAATCTGCCCCACTCCAATTCAAAATAATCTGCCCCACTCCAATCCAAAACAAACTGCCCCACTCCAGACTGCCCCCATGTCAATCTAAAACAACCTGCCTCACTCCCATCCCAAACAACCCACCCAATATAAAACAATCTGCCTCACGCCAGTCCACCTCACCCCAATCTAATCTACCCCATTCCATTCCAGTTCACCCCACTCCAATCCAGTCCACCCCACACCTATCCAATCCACCCCATCAATGTACCCCACACAATTCAATCCACCTGCCCCAATCCACTCCAGTCCAACCTACCCCACTCAAATCCACTCCACTCCAGTCCACCCAATCCAGTCTGTGCCACCCCACTCCGATCCACTCCAACCTACTCCTATACAACCCACCCCACTCCAGTACAACCCAGTCCACCCACCCCTATCGACCCCTCTAATCAAGTCTACTGCTACCCATTCCACTTCACCCCAATCTACCCACACCACCCAAATCTATCCCACTCCAATACAATCCACTTTAATTCATGCCACTCCAATCCATTCTACTCCTGTAAAATCCACCCCACTCCAAACCACTTTTATCTACTCCACTCCAACCCAGTCTACCCCTCTCCATCCCACGCCAAGCCCATCCACCTCCCTTCAATGTGAATCCACCCCACCCCAATATAATCCAACACACTCCATTCCACTCAAACCCCACTCGGTCTAATCCACTCCACCACAATCGAATCCATCACCGTCAGTCCTCCCCACTCCACCCTGATCCATCTGAATCCTCCCTAATCCACTCTACTCAACCTTATCCACCCCACTCAATTAAGTTCACCTCACCCCAATCCAATTGACCCCACTCCAATTCATCCCACTCCACCCACCCCATTTCAATTCACTCCACTTAGCCCCACTCTACTTCAGTCCACCCCTCTCTACCCCAGTAGAATCCACTTTACCCCACTTCAGTCCACCACACTCCACTCCAGCCAGCCCACTCCACCCCAATACAGCCCATTCCACCGCAATTCAATCCAATCCAACCCACACAAATTGAATTCACTCCACTTAAATGCACCACAATCCAATTCTCCTCACTCCATTTCATTCTATCCTACTCCAATTCACCCCACTCCACTCAGTCTACCATACTGTACTCCAATCTACCCCAGTTCAATCCAACCCACTCTACGCCAATCCAATCTACCCCACAACCTCAATCCATTTCACCCCACTGCCTCAAACCATTCCACTCCACTCCACACTATTCCACCCCACTCCACTCTATTCCACCCACTCCACTCTTATACTTTTTAGCACAGAACCACTGAACTCTACTCCCCCCCCTTACTCTACTCTACGACACCAATCTACTGGGACACTCCATGCCACTAACCTTTAGCCATGCTGAACAGCAGCCACACTGGTGTACAACATGGCAAAACACATTGCCAAAGCCAATAGCTCTTGTATAGGCGCGGCCTATTGCTTTGCCAATGCGTGTTTCAAATGTACCTAACTTTTTTAGTACAATGGATTTATCATAGATTAATGTCCAACTATTAATTCACTGAGTGACCTTTAAAAAAGTGATCTTTACTTGAAAGTTTCTCTCTGGGGTAATAAAATCGCACGCTTACCTTCACATATGACACTGTGGCTTTCACCTCCTAGGTAAGTGCTTAAATATGCTAGGAACTTGTATTATAGAATTCAACAGTTGTAGTGCTTAGTCACGCTCTTATGCTTTTACTTCTACACCTTGCTTCTATTATTTGGGAAGATAGACTAAATCCTTATAGGTAACTTACTGTTTGTAATTTACACTTTTCTGGTCATGTTGATACAGCGAGACAAGTGAGTACTCTAACCAGCTTGTTTAATAACTGATGCACTGATAGCTAGATCGCAAGAAAATTTGAGTTAAGCTACAAGTGTGTAGCCACTTTATTAATAAATGTTTCCATTTGAAATTTAGTAGCCTTAATTGTGAGAGGCACGTTTCTATGATGGGGATCTTGTAACCTAAATACAACAAGACTAAAATAAGTTTTCTGTACTTAGTAGTTGAGCCCATGGTGATACAAACATACTTTTCTTCAAATATTATCTATAGAGTGTCCAATACTGCCACAATGTCATCTTGATTTACAGAGTTTCTGTTACTGAACAGAGCAAGCTTGAACATAGAAGCATACTTTTGGTACAACACTTAAAGGAGCACTATATTTCATAAGACTATTTGATGTCTCAGTGCTTAACCCAAAACAGAGCTCTAGATATATTTTAGTCAATACACTTATACACAAATGACAGCCTGCTTATATAGCGTATTGCACTGTACTCTACATTGTATATCATTGAAGAAAGTGAAACCTTTAGGGTATGACTTATTTGATAGTTTGAGCTGATGGTAAAACCCCACTCTGTTTTGGAGTCATAGGCGGCATCATACTTCTAACCGTCATCTCTTAATAAAAGAAACTCTGACTAGTTAAACAATATGTATAATTTCACCCTTATGGAAGTCCAGAGAACAAAACACTTGTGAGCAGTTATGTAAAGATATAAAGACAAATATAACCTGTATCGCAGAGTTCAGACTGCAAGATGAACTGTTCACACCACTATGATATGAACCTTCTGTTAACACTGATCATTGAATACAAATTTGAAGGACTTATCTGTTAAAGAAGGATACTGGTTTGGTAACTTATTGAGCTGTGTAATTCATTATGGTAAACATCTCTTTGAAAGTTAGAATTTTTGGGCCCTTATGTGCAGCGTTAAAAGTGAGTCTCTAAGGTAAAAATTGAGTTATGCTTGAAAGTGCCCTGGGCTGTTTGAGTAAGCAAAAAAAACCTATACCTTTTCTAATTTTAATATCCATCTCTCAAGACTAAGCATATTTAGACAAGCTCCTGCAGTTCCCAATACCTACAAACCCATTTATATTCATAATTTAAAGTGGGATTGACTACTGGGAGCTTGGAGTGTTACATCTCTTTCTGGGATCCGGTTCCCAAGTATTTAACAACGAAGGTCCAGTGGGGACTTAGAATTGTCTGGCTTAGAGTTTTGCCCAAGAAAAGGTTCCCCATAGAGAACTAAAAATCTTTCTATAATTTGTCCCCAGGAAACGTGTGCACTAGACTAATAGGACCTTCCCAGTTATTTTATTATCCATAAACGAGCGATTCCCTCCAGGTAAGGTTTCCCATCTTGGATGTCTTTCGATATTGCACGGTATGGACATTTCATAGAGGTACTTTATAATCTCCACTAAATCCAATTATCTATTCTGCATTAAAAAATGTATACTTGAGTCCACTTCCAATGCATATGCTTCCTACTCTGTAATATTTTTGCACCCCTCCCCACCACCACGAGAAAATATTGAAGAAATCTGGAGTGTACTACATGATGTAGCAGTAAAAGATCATCTTTTGGATCTCTTTATGCTCTGAGATTGTAATGCTAAACTCACACCTGTCTATGTAGATGATTAAATGATGATCAGTGGAAAGTATGGATACTACCTGAAACTGTTATCATTAACTCAAAAGCAGAGGTGCGAAGATAATGTTTAGTGGCTGATTTAACAGAGTTAAGCTGCAATGTGGTGAATGGTCAAACTAAAAGTGACATTCCCACTAAAGGTAATGTAAAAGGGATGAATCCTATTGTTCTGTGATTGATTTTTTTATTTTATTTTATGTGGCTTGTTTTCCCTTATCACTGATCTGTAAGTGATCACAATTTAAAAATAATATTTTTAAAAAACTACAAACGTACACTTAGATGTTCCCTCTATAATTGACATATTTCACCCTTTCCTTGATGGGTAAGTTTTTGATAATTACGCGAAGCTAGCTAAACGGCTACTTATAAAGGTGTGAAAAAGTGCTGATGTGTTGGCTATTCTTATATGTGTAGACCATATAAATAAACTGCACCCACCTAGGAGAGAAGACTATGCCGTACCATCATAAAAAGACTAATTAGCAATCAGTACCATAATATTCATGCTGGCAAACCTGTTAACGTAAGTAAATTAGATATGTGCCTCCTTTACACTGAGCAGCAAAAGAGGTTCATGAAGTCCAAATATGGACCTCTGTGATTGTGGCTGGGGCACTCAAAAAGCTAGAGTTCTAGATAATTGTTTGAAGACTCACTGCTCAGTAACTAAGAGGAAAACAGTCTCCAGTGGAAAGCTGGATAAAGTATGTATCCCATCTTTACCATCTGAACATTTTTCATTGTATTTCAGAAAGTCTTCATGGCATACCACACTAAACATAGAGCAGCACCAGAAGGGTCACTGAAACTTCTGTTGTGGCAACCAATTGGATTCTCAGGACGAAAGAACCCATGGAATACTTCCCTGAAAGTTTAATTCTAATTGCTGCATTTTTCAAACTTTTGGAACTAGATGCTACCACCTACCCAAACACAAGAATGTCGACCAAACAAAATTAACTTCAAGAGCAGAGTATTATACCACGTGCAGTAAAACTAATCGCAGCTGCATGACAATGAATAAGAATGAAAATAATGCAAGTCAAAATAAAATTATGCCATGTTGCAATGATTTTGAATAATTGTACAATAAAATATTATTCTTACATTTCAGAAGTTAATTGACCTTGCTGTTATCCAGATTTTTCCCCTCCATGAATCATAGAAATTTCTCTAAAATGTCCAAGACTGTCAAAAGGTCAGAGAGCTGTTGATTTGTAGTCTTAAAACAAAGCCCTGAGGTTTGAGTTAAACGTCTTGTTCTCCTTTTTGCCACCTGTTTCCATACTAATAAAGACCCTAACTTTTGGAGTGGAGCAATTATTTTTCCGAGCAACTAGAGGGGCACTTATTTCTGCTTGCAAAATTACAGGTAGATTGTCCTTCTTGATGCAATTGGTAAATTGTTGTATCATCAGTTCTCAAATGCATCCAAGTTTGAGGATATGTTACCACTGGGGTGGATTTGCTTTCTTTGGAAGGCACCCACGTTGAATGGTATTTCATACCTCCAATTACGCTACATGAAACATGCATTGAGGAAAGGGCCAACAATTTAGGCCATATTCATAGATTTTAGGACTGCTTTCGATAGGGTGGATAGAGCCACTGTGGTGCAAACTGGCTGCAGTTGAAAATCCTGCACACCTTTGATTGCCTTCTTTCTGACAATTCCCTGGAGTTCTTTATGTGGCCAATGGCTGGCATTACTTGGAAAATAACTTCACTGAATGGCCTTAATTAAACAGGGATGCATATTAGCACCCTTGCATTTTTCTCTTTATAGCTATTGTTCATCAAGCACTCTTAAATAAGTTCTATGTTTGTGCCCAAAGTAAGTAATACAAGTTTGAATGTGTTACTATATGTAGATACCATCGCAATTTAACTCCAGTTAGCCTCTAAAGAGACTTTATGTTGTTCTTCATAATTATGCATATTCTCAATTCTTGTGAATGAATTGAAAAACTCCAAAATAATGGTGCCTTTTAAGTCACAAAGGACACCTACACCTAATTTTACTTGGATTTTGGGAAAAGAAAAATGGAACTAGAGTCCGCTTATAAATATTTGGAACTTATTCTTATTGCAGAAACTGCATTTACATTGTTATACCTAGTACCTTTCAGTCAAGGGCATTTCTGCTTCTATTCGATCGTTGCCAGCTTATCGTGCTGTTGTGGAAAAACAGCTTTAATAGGTATTATGTGTAATCACTGCTAACACTTTATCTTTAGGATAGACCATTGGAGTTATCGCCCAGTGTCTCCTGATTGCGCCCTCTAGAAGAACGGGGGCACCAGCGGAGAGTGCACAATTGTGGGCATGTCAAAAATGACATGCAAATTGGAATCCGCAAGCCCCACAACCTTTTCAGTGGAGATGAGCACTAAACTGGTACGTGAAACAGGAAGAGCCCATACACACGGGCAGAGGGTGGCATAAGAAATATTATAAGATATGGGGAGGTGGTGGGAATTTTACGGGCTGACTAATGTAATGAGATGTAATCCAACATAATGAGGTTCCTTGAAGGGATGTATGGCAATGCGGATGTGGAATGGATGCGATAATATCACGATATTTTGTTGTTTAAATAGTAAAATGTGACTGTAAAAATCATTCTGTCTATCATAGTATACAGTATTGAATTATGTACTGCGTAAGAATCCTGCTTTACTTAATAGAAATGAAGGCAAACTTTTCAAACTTCTTTTACAAGTCTTCCAATTTAAGCTTTATGTTCGGAGAGTTGAACCTCGCAGCTTGTAGTTCTAAAGCATATGGAGAAATAGAGAGGCCGGGCAATAAAAGTTATAATGCTGCACATAGGTTTTTTACGCATGATAATGGGAGAGAAACCTGGTTAGACAACAGATGGGTGTGCTTACTCCTAAAAAATGTAAGCTTTTCATAACATAATCTGTGTTTGCGATCTGTAGCTCAATTGTTTTTTTGTTTTTTTACTGACACACGTCTTCTCTGGTCTGATAAAAAGACCAACAGAAATTCGAGTTTGCGGAAGATATTTGCTATTGCAGCCGTGAGGATCATCCAGGGATTGTATAAATACAAAATAAAAGTGCTGTAGCCTTATCTTTTACTACATAATGATCATATGGATTGTCTATTTACTTTAAATTCGAGAGCAATGGATATCGTATTTAAAACCTAATCTACCTAACTTGTAACCTTTTAGCTTCAAGAACTCCAGCATGATCTTAAACCTGTATTATTCGTTTGCCAGCTCTTGCAAATTTGAGACAGTTGTTTGGGAAGAATGTTTATTGCGAGTAATATAACTGGTGCTGATCAAGCTTTTTGTTTCGTTTTTATTCCGGCGTCAGTAATCGATATATTTACGATGTAAACGTTTTTGAAACGTTTAAAATATATTGTTTTTGGTTGTTTTACATGGGTTTTTATGTTTTTTAATTATATTGGTTCGTTGGTGACTCTTATCGAACTAAACGAACTAAATAAATATTGAGTAGCCAGAAGGCAACCCAGAATTCGCCTTTTACAGTCGTCTTGAGTCTGGCAGTTGCTCATCATTCAGTCTAGTTCGGTTGAGAAAGTTAATCACATTGCTCAAGAAGCACATTCTTGTGAACATAAGTTTGAGGCTAATTGAAAGCCTGAAGGTGCCAGGTTTGTGATTAAAGATGTAGCTTTTAAAAAAGATATTTTAGATTCTTCATTCCTGTGCTCTCCACTCCAGAATTATTACCTTTGTGTTACAAAAGAAGTTTCAGTTCATTAGAAGGCTTAGGTCTCTACCACTGTGTACTTCCTTGATCTCATCTGTACATACCACACCTTGCCAAGGACTCCCTGTACAGGTCTGACTTTGGATAAGGTTAATCTCCTGGCTTGTTAATGTGGATCTTGGTGATGGATTTATTTCCCATCTAGGCCTTTTGACCAACACAATGTGGAGAATTAATTAGCTGGAAGAAGCACTAGTTGACAAATTACTCGAGCAGCAGTCTGTCACCAATTAGGCTCTTCAATGTCGACAGACACGTTTACAAACTTTCTGTATGCACCATTTATCTTGGTCTCTGGGTATCCTGTCTGGTGAGAATAGGTAGTCACACTTAAAATCAGTTGTCATACAAATGCTAGAGTGCAAAGCATGGAGAATAAGGTGCAACACTCCATCAGTCTGTCATGTTTCATAATACTTAAGAAATGAATCTATTTCTCTCATTGCTTTGTGTTTACTTTTGGTTTTTCCATAGCCTGGCATGGGTGACTTGTCCTTTCAATCCTTGTATCATTTAGTATTGCTTTTTGCCTTTGTTCTAGAAGGTCCTAGTTGTAATCGTTTGTAGTCACGCTTACATCATACGTGTGGTTCACCAGAAAAGCTGCATTATGGCCTTTCTATGCCATGTGGTAGGATACAAAAAACCAACAGAAATCATGGAGAATTATAAATGGGTAGCAGTTAGTAATGAGATTGCTTCCAACAAGGCTGATGCAAGTGACATCAGATAAACAATCTGATATCAAGTTGTCTGTAATATCAATTAGGGTTACAGGGTAGAAAACTAAACAGTAACAATTTAGTCCCATTTATAATTTATTTGTGTGCCCTGGATCACTTCGCTAGTCCTATATCCCAGCTTCAATAGGTTTGAGACATCAATGGGGGAGATTCATGCACAAAATATCCTTTCTTCTTTATAACCCCCACCCATGCTGTACATAACAAAAACAAAACAAATTTATTAATTGATGTCTTGACAGCCACTCCGTCAAACTCTGGCTATCTCGCTTCATCCTCCCCACAAATGTATAAAGAAATCCATGGTATTTTAAAACTCTATTCAGCTTCCCCCTCTACAAATACAATCGAAAACGGCAGTGTCCTTCAACCCTTGTTAAACTCTCCCCCACACAATACCACTATTTGGAAAACGGAATACCTGGCATGATGCATTCTACCTTTCGCCACCATCTTTTAGCCTTATCTCCCCAACCATAGTAATTTCATGCTTTGCTTTCTCAATGTAATAGCAGAGAGCTAGTGTCAGCCCAAGCACTCGACTTACGTGGGAGATGGTGCTTTCCATTGTATGAGTACTGCATGCATTCTCCCACCTCCCATACCTGCAGAGATCTCAGATGGAGGGAGGGATATGAGAAGGATGACCATCAGTCAGAATCCTGGTACCTGCAGTCCCCAGAGACCCAAAGGAAGTTTTCCATCAGCTCACCAACATCAATAACCATTTTCTCATTTCTCTGATGTAAGTGCAGTGAGAAATAACATCAGGTTTTTACTGTTTCATTGTTTTGTAAAACAGTCAATAACTGACCTTCAAATCTGCTAAGTGAAATAATGGCTTCACAGCCCAGGTTGTAAGAAATACACAGAACACTAGCCAAACGTCCACCTGCAATGTTCTAGCTGTATGTCCAAATCAACAACATTAATGGTGGCTTACCACTCAAAGGCACCCCTAATTTTGCTACATAGTCTGAAAAAAGGACCACAAAGAAGACATTGAATGCATAAAAATAACTAAGGATGTGTGTGTGTGTATGTATGTATGTATGTATGTATGTGTGTGTGTATGTATGTATATATATATATATATATATCTATATATATATATATATTTTTTTTTTACAGAAAAAAACGTTCCTTTCCCAAAAGAAAGACGCTCCAGTCACTTAGTGCCCATAAGAAAGATATTTAATCTGACAAAAGCAAAAATAAAAGCATTACCCGCCCAAAGCGTTTCGAGAGACAAAGCTCCCTTGTTCACGGGAAATGTTAGACCATACTTTCATTTCCATTTAACTTAACCACTGTTCTAACAACATAAACAATGGACAAACGATACTGCTGAGTTACGGTGGCCATCTTGGAACATGTTATTCTTCAACCCTAATCAACATTTACTTCCTAATATTAATACATAAATCGATTTCTTTATATTCCGTATATGCCATTACAACTTATCACTTATTGATCAATCATTTTGATCAATTATTATTGTACCCCAGTATTTTACTCATTCCCTGAAATTAAATCATTGATAATCGTTATAACATTAATAGTACTATTGCCTGCCCCAGTGGGCCTAGTCATTCTAAACTATCTATGCCATATAATAATAATCTAAAGAAAAAGAAAAACCTTCCTTATAATACCGCCATTCATCTTCAAAATTGTCCTCCTTTATGATATAACCACATTGCATTGCAGCAAACTCCATTTATTACTTCTATAAGACAAAAACAGAAAGAAGAAGAGAAAAGAGAGAGGGGAAAAGAGAAAAGTAGAAGAGAGTTAATCAGTTGGGATATTTAACATACTACATTATCCATTCATTTAAGTTACCATACAGTCAAAGATAAACATTGATCTTACAAGTTCCTGCAATAACATTACTATCTATTTGTTACATAGACATTCTTCCTTAATATAAATGAACTGAAAGTTCCTCATCCTTATTCAATCCTTCCGACTCCATTATATTACAGCCCACAATTAATCGAGATTCTAATTTCCTCAATTCCAACGTTCTGTTGCCCCCTCTTACATTCGTTGCGACCCTATCTAGGACCATGAACTTAAGTTTACTTATGTTCTTCTCATGATAATCCTTGAAATTCCTTGCTACTGGATATGACTTGTCCTCGTTTTTAATCGCTCTCATATGTTCTAATATTCTTTTTTTGGCCATATGTATCGTGCTCCCTATATAAAACCTATTGCAAGGACATTTTAAGGCATAAATACAATAGTGCAAAAGACATGTTACATGTTTCCTAATAAAATAGGGTCTCCTTATGCCAGGAAAATTGATTTCTTTACAATGTTCACTATGCTTACAAGCTTTACATTTTCCACAGATAAAAAAGCCTTGAATGGGTTTTATCGTTTCTATTCTTGGTACCAGACATTGACTCCGTGTGTCCTTCAGAGATCTACTTCTCCTAAAGGTAAAAGTATGGTAATCATTTATTAATTCCCCTATGTTCTCATCTGTTTTTAAAACTGGCCAGAATCTATTAAAGGTCTTCTTTATTTCCCCTTTTTTTTTAGCATGATATGTAGTGATAAATCTTATTTGGCTGTCCACTTTTTCGTCTCAACGGTTGATTCGCCAATAAATCATCTCTTTTGATTTGTCTGACCTTCTTTAATGCTTTCTCAATAATGTGTGGAGAGTATCCCCTTTCTTTAAATCTTTTGGTCATAATACTAGCTTCTTTCTCAAACATAACATCCAAGCTGCAATTTCTCCTTGCCCGCAGTAGTTCCCCATACGGGATACTTTGAATTAAATTCTTTGGATGACTACTCCTGGCATGTAATAAGCTGTTGCCAGCTGTCTCTTTCCTAAATAGTTCACATTCCAATCTATTATTGACCACCTTTATTTTCACATCCAAAAATTCCAGCTCAGATGGATGTATCTCACAACTACATTTCAGATTTAGAGAATTCTATTGCTGATTCCCTATTACCTTTCCAAATACAGAAAATATCATCGATGTACCTTACCCAGAGGACTGCCTGATTTTGAAAACCAGGGATGTTCCCGACAACCTGTTCCTTCCACCAGCCCAGGTATAAACCTGCATAGCTGGGAGCAAAACAGGTGCCCATCGCAGTCCCCTGACATTGACGGTACAATACATTGTTGAAAATAAAGAAATATACACCATATCCAACAACATCTCTGTGTGCAAAAGATAGGATAGGGACCATATCCAACAACATCTCTGTGTGCAAAAGATAGGATAGGGACCTAGCCCTTAAAAAATGTCTTACTGCTCTTATACCATTGTCATGTGGTATACATGTATACAGGCTATTGACATCCAGACTCATCAAAAGAAAATCATCCTCCCACATGATTCCATTTATCAATCTTAAAAAATCTCCAGTATCTTTAATATACAATGGTAATGCTTCAACAAAAGGACGTAGGAAATAATCCACATATTTCGAAATATTTTCTAATAAACTTCCTATAGATGATACTATCGGTCTACCTGGAGGATCATTGGCATTTTTATGTATCTTCGGTAAAAAATAAATTGCTGCTGTTTTAGGGAATTCAGTTTTCAGGAATTGATATTCCTCCCACTCAATCCTGAATCCCTCCATTCATCCAATTTGTCAAATACTTTATTTTTCGCTGTCAGCATTTCATCTCTATTGGTGACTGAATAATTATCCGTATCCTGTAGCTGTCACAACCCTTCTCCTATATATTTATCTCTTGATAATATTACCACCTTTCCTCCTTTATCTGACTTTTTTTTATTATAATTTCTTTGTCATTCTGCAATTTTTCAATCGCTTTCCTATGTTTCGGTTGTAAATAGTCATATTTAAACTTTTTAGTATAACTCAGTGTTTACATTGCCTTAATGTTTTATATATATATATATAAGAGTTTCTTATTTACTCCCTAGAACATGATATTACTACCAGATAGAGAATAAAATACTCCTGACTCAAAACAATATCTTAAGTCCTGGTATTTCTCTCATAGGGTTTGGTGGTGTTTATTACCACATATTTTTCTTTTTTCACTCTTCAGTCCTTCTTAGATAGGAATTATCTTACAGTTTCCATTAACACATTGTCAACTGATCTACAGCAACATTTTATAGACTATGCCTTAAATGTTTGGTTCCCGATAGAGATATCACTTGATGGTCTTGCTTCCCAAAGCCTAATAGAGATTGCTATTTGTATTTCTTTTTCAAGCAACACTGAAGCCTTAATACCTTGTAGATGTAGCTATATTAATGTTCTCCTCTTTTACCCTGTACTCATTATTTTGAAACAACAGATTACATTTTCTTATAGCGGGCCTCTTCCGGGTCATTGGTTCCAACTAGTTCACACAGTACAAACTCTCTCCTGTCTACTAAACCTTTCTGTAATTCAGTTCATTTCTTCGATTTTCTAATTTAGATTTGACCACTCCTATGAGCCTATATTGTTTTCTGTTTGTACCACTGCGTTGTTCAACTTTTTTTCTTGTACTGCAGTGGTGTTTTATTTTAACTAGAATCCTGTTACAATGCCTGTTTGTATTTTTGAGCTTTAGACATTGCATATTCGACATAATACATTATGGGACTGGCCAGTGAGTGCCTGTAAGTAGCATTTTTTTTATGATAGGCTTATTATTTAATTAATGCAATTATTATTGTTCATATAATGATATCTGTTTACTGCCCATCATACACAAGCCGCAATGTCGCATTTATGTTGAACATGAACAATTTCTGCTACAAACTGTGGGAGAAGGAAGAGGGTATTGGTAAGGAAGAGGGGGTGGGGGCTTAACACTACTTGTCAAGTCTGGTAACTTTGAACAAGGTGCATGGTGGATTATAGTGGGATGTTAAGTGAATTTGTTTTAAGGTGGTCATTTTCAGATATAGTCGTCCTAAGGCTTTTCAACACGGAATCCCATTGCTATGTATACACATACACTGGATCCTAGCCTCCTCTCTTGGAAGCATTCTGCTCCGAGCTTTAGCCCACTTGAACAGAGTTCCACTCCAAGCTGCTTATGAGTTTGGAAATCTGGACGTATGGTAGTACTGTGCTTTGCATTTCAGAGAGCAAGATTAGCTAGCTTTGTAGCAGCATAGTGTTTCTTGTATCATTTTAAAACTCCCAGGCCACTCTAGAGCCAATCATGTGGAATAGGGTGCTGTGATACTGGATAGGGAATTTGAGTTGTAGGTCTAATATGGTCTTAGGCAAGGACAGGACCAACGCTTGTGAGTAAAGTTTGAGGGGTCAAAAGAGCAGGGCGAGCTGGAGACAGATACTTAGCATATGTTGACAGTGAGAGGGGACAAGTAGTCTCTGTGTAGGATAAAGTACAGAATTAGTTTGAATTTTGCATTACGGGATACTGAGTGTGCAAATTTGAGTCCACTCCTTCTTATGAAGGACTTTATTTGCATCTGTTTCCCATATATCTCTTAGGTGTGGCAGCAGGGGGAGGCGAGTGGGCTCAGAGTTTTATAAAAAATGGGTTATGTGATTACACTCATGCCCCACTGCATGGAAGGCCCAGACAACATAATGGATTTCCTGTGCAGTGTCAGTAATGCATCAGTATAAATGAAGGAAAAGAAGCTGGTATGCTGTAAGAGAAAAATACTATAGTGAAGGCTACATCTCTCCATTAGATCTTCAAATGGGAGCAGGTTATGGTCTTGGAATAAGACAACAGTGGTCGTGGGGTTTGAACCTTGGCAGTAGCAAAGGTGTTCACAGTTGATATGGCCATTGGGATATGTAACCAGAATCTTTACATTGGTTTTTCCCCAGTAAGGCTACAGTGAGGATAATTTTGGGAATATTTCTTGTTAAATCTTTATCTATATGTATTGTGCATTTGTCCAAATGACCCACACATATGCATGTAACCTACATTTGCACAACAAATTTAAAACCAAGATATCAAACTTAAAAACAACTTTTAATTGGTAGTGTTCTGGGAAAAAAGGGTTTGGTTGTTCTTTGACATAGTCCACTGTTATTCCTCTAAGCCCCTTATTACAATTGCATGAGCCTTATCCAAGCACCATAATGCACTCGTTTAACAATGGAAACCTATGAAACATATTAAACAGTTGTGTTTTAACTACGATGAGAAGAGAGGGTAAACAAACATAAATAGGTCAAAGGCCTAGTGGGCCAAAATCAAACCTAAATGGGATTCAAAGGCCAACATCCTCCTTTTAGTGAGTATCTGATTAAAGGTAAGCTGACAAGAAACTTGGTATAACAGCCAAAAGTCAACTGATGTCATTGGGATAATGCAGCACTCAGAAAGCGATACATCCCTGGTTCCAGTTACCATGTCACCTATGTCTCTCAGCAAAAGACTCTAAGCATTGGGATAAAGGTGTGAACATGACTAAGCAGAAATGTTCAAGGAGCTCTCACCAAAAGTGCATCAGTCGAAGATGCACGAAATGGACAGACAAACAGAGAGTGAGTACCAGATCCTTGATAGCCGTCCTCTAATCTGTTGACTTTGTTTTCCAGGATATAAATTAATATATTTTCATCCGAATCCTTATAGGCTGCACTTTGTTTTGAGCTACAGTTGTGTTTTTTGTATTCTATTTTTTCCCCTGTGTCTCACTCATTTAATGATCTTAAGGTTTAGTTTTTTGTCGTCAAGGCCTGGTGTCATATTCTGCTGTATATACTTTTCATGGTGTGATGATTACGGTTAAAGAGGGAAAATATGATTTATTGACAGCTGCTGAGCACACTAATGAAACTCTTTTTAGGTCGAAGCTTACCTGACAGCGGAGCTAATGACTTCTTGTGGGCATTCTGAAAGCTTCCCTGGGAAAGCATTCTGCCTTTTGCTGACTATTGGCTTTGGAGTTTGTAACTCATATTTGCTTGCTTTCTGTTTGCTAGCTTTATTTGTTTTAGGCTGCCCAGCTTGAATTTCTCTGCCTGGCGGAGCATTCCTTGTTTACTGTATCCTTCTGAGTACTAGTTATCTGTAAACTGGCCTTTAAATCTTATTCTTTTCTTTTCACATTTGCTTTGCATTCAAAGACAGAGATCAAATATCAGGCTCTGTCTTCTATGTGTTAATGAATATATGAAATCAAATACATTTGTTTGTTATAAGAAGCAATCCCCGTTGCTGGGATGTTCTTTTTCATAATGCAGTTGTTTTTGTCTGATTCACACTCATGAAAAAATTGGAAGAGTATATAACATTAGATGTGTCAGAATTTTATAGAGATTTCAAAGCTTGACATTTCTGTCAAGGAAGAAGAACTTTATGGGAACTACACTTCCAGAAAGGCCCCATCTTAGCTATGATTTATGCAAACAACATACTCCTCTTTGTTAGAGAACCTGCTATACACCTCTCCCTAGTCATTCAGGAGATAATAAGATTCAGCACCTGACCTGGCCTCTTGATAACCTGGTATAAAGCTCCCCTACTCCATCTCACTGAGGCTACTATTCCCTGCCCGCTTGAATATCCCCTGAAATGGTGTGACGACTCTCCTTAATACCCGGGTATTTTCCTTCATCGACAAAAGGGTGCAGTGATCTGTCTTAACTACAGGACTGTGATTGACACCCTTTTCTCCAAATTAGATAGGTGAATTTCCATTGGGGGATGCATTGATATTATTGAGATGGTAGTGCTTCCCCGCTTTCTCTACCTTTTTCTTGATATACCAATTCCACTGAACAACTCCTTTTTCTCCAAACCACAAACACTCCGGACATGCTTAATATGGGCGGGGCACTGCCCCAGAATCAAGTGGGAAATGATTACACTTCCTTATTCCAAAGGCGGCTTTGGAGTCCCAGACCGTTACCTTTACTATTTGGTGGAGCAATGCCACTTTACTTACTATTTGTACCACCCTGATGTCAGACTCCCATACTTAAAGCTGGAACAACACCAGGCAGACAACCTCTGCCTGGTGTCCCTTCTCCCAAAGGGTTTACCCCGAGAACCTAGGGACATTCATACCCTTTCTACCACATGATTGGCATGGTCTAGGCTTAGACGATACCTGGGATTTGATATCCCCTACTGGCCAGTCATCCCTCTTCAGGATAACACATGGCTCCCAATGGCACTGGAAACATTAGTGCAATGCACAAAATCCACCCATCAGGTCCATACAGAGGGGAACCTTCTAAATAATGGTTAACTGGACCTCTGCTCTGTCTTTGAGACCTACAGCATCCATGATGGACCGCTTTGTCCGTATTGACCTACATAGCACACCACAGGAGATATTGCCTCCTTCCTGGAAGAGCCGCCTGACTTGCCACACGAGCCCCCCCCCCCTCCTGAGGATTATCTCCACAGTGGGGAAACACTAGGCTGATATCTCACCTTTATCACACCATCTTCGAGCTGCACCCTGTACTCCACATTGCAGCACGAGTGGCCTGGGTGCAAGATTTGAACTCCTCCATTCCTGACAAAATAAGGAACTTTTGCTGTCTGCAAACCAGGCTGTTTTCAATTATTAGTCGACACAAACTCCTGCACTATAATTTCCTCCATCGAGCATACACTACTCCCTTGCTAAATTGGATCCCCCATGCTGTCACAGATAACCTAAATCTACTGCAGACAGTGCCTATTCTGCTCACCTCACACAGCCTTTCACCACTATACAGAGCTTTGGCAAGCTATATTCCCACTTCTTTCAGTCATGGTAGACCAGGTGCTTGTCCCTGACCACCTCCTAGCACTTCTAGGGTATGTCAAACCTCTCATGCCACAACACAGACGATTTGCAGTGATGGTGCTTCTACTGGCTAAGCTGTGCATTGCTGTGTTGTGGGGTAGCAACAGGAGACTTATCACTGCTGACTGGTTACGTTACCTCATTTATTGTGACACCACAAGTGAACTTTACACCTCTCTTCTCCTCCCTACGTCCAGACCAAAGAACATCTGGAATCTTCTTCGCTCATACTTACTAAATCATGAACTGGCTGACTCTGTTAATGTGCCTGACCCATAATCTTTCTGCTAGCTTCATAACCTCCACTCTGAACCCCCTTATTGAACTGTGCATGTTGCTTGGATGCAGTCTCTCTCTTTTAGCTCTCACGAAGTTATGTATTACAGATGGAGGCTCTGTGTGTTGTTTTTTTGGAAAACGCAGATAAAAACATTATTTTAAAAAAAATGAGAAAGAACTTTACATGACTTTACCTCAGTCACTTTTTTTCCCTAGAATGGAAAGCTGCAATAGTTTCGACAGCTGCCATCTCAGATTAGGAGACATTTTTTAAGTTTTTCTTTTTACCCATATTGCCCACTGTTGGGATCGCCAAATAAAGCAATATGAATGGTTACAAACACAGCCTGTAAAATGAATGCTATTCAGTAGTTAGCTTTCCAGTCGTTTGCTTTTCAATAGTTAGCTGTAGAGTTCAGGGTCTTGGCATAGTAAACAGTAGTGTTCGATGTAGTGACCTCAGCCGATGTGACAGCATTAGTCTGTGAAATCTAGGACCAAAATCTTGTTCAAACCAATATTTTACCCATTTCATAAATATGAGCATCAGGCAAGGTGAGTTGTACACATGGTTCTCATGATTCTAAGTCCTCTGCTACCAGTGAGAATCCACATTTTATGCAGATGAGAATGTATGATCATATGGTTTGTGGGCAATGCTTACACGATTCGTTGATATTCACTATTTATTGGAAGCCATTGCAGATAATTTAACAATGAGGAATTGTGAAAAATGTTGTTGGGCAGGGCAAATGATTTAGCATGCCACTCGTCAGAGGAATACTTTTAGTGAAGAGAAGCAGGCATGAGATGCAGCCTTATGATTCCTTAAGATAACTGAAAGTTCTTGAGAACAGGGATGGACCAGGTCATCTCTTTGAATATAACATTTTTGGAAATACGCTCAATTCCTCATTCTCCAGGCCTGTACAGGGCTCCAAGAATCTCACCAGTGTGGAATGGTTAATGATGCTTTCTGCAATCGGGAGAGCCATTTGGGCCACAATTGCTGCTCCGAAAGCATCACAGATTCACGTAACTCTACCTGGACATTTTAGATTAATTGTCCAAAGTCTGTGCATGGCCTGGAGACAAGGCAATCTAGTTTTTTTGTAGAAGGCTTAATTGAAATTCGAGGGTAGTTGTTTCTCGTATTTTGACCAAGAAGCATAGGTACTACTCTTAGCAGAATTGGCAGATAACTAGAGGATCAAGGCCAAACGTTTTATGTAGAGTGACAGGTTTTTGGCTCAAGACTGCATTTAGTGCTACTTTCCTCTTTGAAACTGTGAAATTGCCCTCTACCACTGCTAGTTGACGATCTAAAACTACTACCTCAGAACCTCTATACCTAAATAAGTAAATCCATCTGTATGTTTTTCCCCTCTGATAGAGGAAACAAAAAAAACGTATCTAAGGCAGCCAACAAATGACTCAGTCCTTAACTGGCAAAAGTGATGGAAGCTATGAAAGCAGCAAGAGAAAACTTTCCCAAAAATGAATGTGTATCAGAATTAACACAAGAGGTTACAACTGATGCGCACCAGGGCCTAAAAGCACACAAACTTCCTGAACTCTACCGCTAACTATTGAGATCATAACCGTATGTGATGCCACCTTGAATAAACCCTCTTCGATCCTTGCCTTTCCTAAAGCTTTCAATATCAATTCTACTAATTTCATTCAAGCTTCTGTCACTTCTTGACATACATCTGTACAAAACCTGTAATACTTCATAAGCCTTAATTAATCAGGCCTATGTGTTAACTGTTTGTGTATTGGTGTGTTTTAATAGAATGTAAATGCTGCTCCTGATATTGCAAATTCTAATATGAAGCTTTGGTGCGTTTTTATGGAAACAATTAAAAGCAGAATCAAATAAAGACTGTTGAAGAATCAGCTATAATGGATTCTCTTTATTTTTCTGGAGATTAACATTTATTGCATACCTCCACTGTTAGGATTCTAGGATACTTTTGAACTACACCAGGAGGCTAACTGGTCTGAGGGTCTCTTGCACTAGTCTTGTTATGTTGCTTTAAATCAAACCTCATTACGGTGCTGGGTAGCTGTAGCACAGAGAAGTTGGGCTTAGCTCTTAGGAAAACAAAAGCATTCACCAGTGCCAAAGCTGCCAATAAGTAACAAACATTACACAATAAAAACACAACTGCAGTTTATAAAAATAGAAAGTTTTTTTATCTTTAAATAGACACCAAAATGACAATAACTGATGATGGGAATCAGCATAATAATTTTTGCAAATTTCTTTATATATCCGTGCTTTTCACTCTAAGAAGTTTAAAAAAGTTTTTAAAAGGTATTAAATTACTGCTTTTCTTACTTAAAGGTAGTGCGTGAGCCTCAAACGCAAGGATCCATGGCAAAGTTAAAGTTTCAGGCAGACCTTGGTAGAAGTCTGTGTTGGATGCCGGTGCCAGGTTTGTCCTGGTCAAGATTTTACTTTCACACTTAGAAACGTTTCTGGGTCTTTTCCTAATTGATGGTGAGGTTTGCGGGTTCCTCAACTTGAGTCCACATTGGGATTTGGCGTTTTTGGATCAGTGAAGTTCAAGAGCCCAGTGTAGAAATGGTTTGCAACGTTGTTCGAGGCTACCATCAAACTTCGAAGTAGCTGTACTCTGGCTCATAAGTTGCAGTTCTGTGACGAGACAGAGTAAACTCTACCACTAGCCAAGGGTCCAGGACCTGAATGCCACCTCTTTGAGCCTAAGACTGCATTTCTCAGGCTGCACCAGTGGAGGTCAGGGTGAAATGGTCAGCTGGGCACTTTGCAGGTACAGGACCTTTTTAGCTTTAGTGTTCCTAGAGTTTAACAGGATGCTAGTCCTCTACCCTTGGAGTCCACTCACTGGTCCTTGGCAGGAGTGGGAGGAGGTCCAGCCTTTCTCTGCAGGTTCAACTGGAGGAGCAGCCCATCTCTTTCTGAAGTCCTGGCTTGGCTCAGCAGGTGCAGTCTTTCTGTCTCATTCCACAGGTTCAGCAGCTGTGTCCTTCTGTTCTTCCTGAGTCCAGCAGTGTTCTGAGACTGGAAGCCAGGGGTTCCACCTTTATGCCATTTCTGAGTTTGTGGGTAAGAAGGACTTACTAGCCAATGGGGCTACAATTCCCACAGAGCAACCCTTCCAACTTTACATTATTTCCTGGTGGGTGGTCACTAAACAATCTCAAAGTGTATCTCGCTGCCAAATCGCAGATGTTGGGACCCTTCTTACCTGGGACAGAGCCATGGGCCTATACAAAAGGTAGGGCAGACTGCAGTGTGGCTCACATTTGCCTGTCATAGGCGGTGGTCCCCTTGAAGTAGAGCTATCTGTATGCCACAGTCTTCTGGCCATTCCGCTGGAGGAGGTCACAGCTCCTCCCACCAATATTCCTTTTGTTACCTGTTCCTCAGAGCACTTTACATTTCTTGGCATGAGGGCAGCAGGCTGTCTCAGGTGACAACTGCTGTAGTAAATCAGTAACCGCTACAAGACTTTAGGACAAAAAAGTGATGACTTTCTGATGTCACCTTTGCATTAAAAGTTATTTTAAATCTGACTTCAGCAATAAGTCAGGTTTAATGTAACAATCTGATACCATAGAGTACTGTATTCGGTAGTCGCAAATGGAAGTTAGCACTTAGCATCCAGGTTAATGAAACCCCAAATTAGCCAATGGGACTACTGACTTTGCTACTATAAAAATGACAATTGCAACTTTTCACTGTCCGGATATGTAAAATACAAAATGGACATGTCCTTCTTTTTAATATTTAGTCAACTGCCATAGGTCCTACCCTTAGGGGTGAATTATAAACATTAAAAAGAAAGGTTTGCGGTGGCAGACCTAGAAACATATTTTCACTTGTTCATAGCCGTGGTGGCACAATAAGTGCTGTAGGCTACTGGTGACATTTAACTCACTAGACATGGGTACACTTTGTACCATATACTAGGAACTTAAATGTATATCATTTTATGTAATTTCTCAGAGTCACATACAACCCAGTCATTACCTTCAGCAGCGTTTCTCTTTGCTTGATTGTGGTGCTGGGTTTCACAGTGCCCCACACTGCTGAAGGGGCCTTCCGATTCAGATGTTCTTTCCAATTAGGCATGCACTCTCATGAGGCTCCTGTACAGGGGCACTTGGGTGATTTCTTAATACTGACTCCGGTTCCAAGTTGTAGTATTTACATCTAACTGGAAAATTGATCCACCCCCAGTGCCCTTCACAGAATGCTTAATCTGCATGTTCGTCAGGGATAAAGGGCAATGCAGTTTGCCAGAAAAGTATCAACATGAATATTCTAGTGTTGCATGACTAGAACTGGCCCTCATGACTTTGTATTGACCACCTGTTCTGAACCGGCTCTACTCCACAATAGAAAATAGTCAGTAGGCCTTAAAATGACACCCTTTAGATGATTATTTCACTAAGCTATGCATGCCCAAACCTACGTCATACACAGCAATTGACATCTTACTTTACTTTAACGAAAGGAAGTCACTGAAAAAACAAAGGTTAAAGTGATGTAATTGGGAATTGTAATAATATCGTTACATTTTTTTTAAAAATGGGAATCCATTGATAAAACCAAGGTTAAAGGGATATTGGAGTTATGTGAAAATGTCAGCTAAAACATATCATTTTCAATTAACAAAACCAGTTACACTTATCTTAAATAACTACAACTCGTACCCTTGCTATGCACTGCTAACTACCTCCCATAGTACATCACTCATGACATGTTCTATGACATCATTGATAAGATCACTCCAACATCTGAAATGACATCAGTGATACTAACTTTGTGCATGGGGGGGGTGCAAGTTATGTTTACTTCAGATTTAAAATGGTATATGTTTTAACTGACATTTTCACCTAACTATAACGTCTCTTTACCTTTTAAAAAATCTATTCTTCATGCAGCTCGTTAGCTCGTTTTTACAGGTAAATGTTCTGAGATGGAAGCTGAACAGGTTTTCAGTTTTACAATAAACTCAGCTGGAGGCACTTCTTTTAATGAGAAGTGCATTCTCACTGCTTTGTGGTTATAAACATCTTGTATCATTCCTGTCATTCAGGTCGGGGTTGCTCACCGTTAAGTTTGAAGTAAAAATAACGTGTCTTGCTGTCTTAAGTTGACACTTTAACTCCTCCACCTCAAAGTTATTACATTTGTCTGGCATTGCCCACGCAAATCTCTAGCGTCATACTGTCTGCTTTGGGGAACTTATGCAGTTTGTAACAACCGTATTAGTTATGAATGTATGCATCCTACATGCTAATTGTAATATCAGCATAATTGAGCATTCTAATTTGACCCTAAAGAGAAATTGTATTCAAAATGTGAGTTCAACAGCATCTTGCATGATTAGTTTAGTATGCCCCTCCTCTCATCCAAAAATTGGGATTTACTGTGCTTTGGGGTAACTACAATTTTCTGCATACCCCCCCCCCCCCAGGAATGTGATCTCAACTGATCCTATTTTTTCAGCTCTCCACTATAAGCATGCATGGACTTGAAACCACTCTTACAAAGGATCATGCATAACCAGTAGTTTAAGGCAGGTTAGCTCTGAACCGGATGAACCAGATGGCATTTATTTTACTGTTCCTAACCAAGTATTTACAATTTAAATGTAATATGTCATTTGAATAAAATGCTATTTCTGTATGTCTCTGCCCTGTTTTCTCAGTTAGAAGAGGAAATTAGCTAAAATGCTTGTGTTTTGCAGAACACATCTCAGGCGTCCTGAAAACTGGCAAAACATTCAGCACAATACATTTACATGAGCTGGTGCCATATAGTACTAATGGTCATCATTTGCATCAAATACATATAATCTTCAATTTTTGAGATGATAATGATTCTTTATAGACCTGTATGCCTTGTGTAAAAACTCACCACAGTCTTTGCAAAGAACAAGCAGCAGACATTTGTGCTACTTCCCCAAAGCACTACCCTCTTGCCTAAGTTAAGAACCTCACTTAAATCATTTCTCCCCTAGATAGTATCACATTTATACCGGCATAAGACCCGCTGACTAACCCCTAGTTAATACCAGCAATAGAGTCTCGCTCACTTTGATTTACTTAAAGTAATCCCCAGGGTGGAAAATTAGGATCCAGAGCTAATTTTGTATTCAGATTTAAAGAAACGGTAACCACAAAAAGAGTCTTATTTAATTACAATCACCTTTATCAGTATTGGCTCTCTACAAGGTAAAGAGAGCCTGAAGAGGAACAAACTGAAGTTCCCATTCACTTAAGCCTTTGGAAAGCCCTAATAAAAGGACAAACCACATGTCTGTTGTTCAATATGTGATGACTAAAAGAAGATTAAATAGATAAAGAATGAAATGTATGATTTCTTTGTGTGATCTATAGACATGCAGACTGTGTGATGTGTAATATATTTGGGTGGGCCTCTAGTATTGTTTTAAGAAAGGACTGCTGGTTCACTTTTGTATTTTGCACAAGTGTCTTACCAGGAAAGCACGAGACGAGAGTCATTAGAATACCTCTTCGCTCTTTGTTTTTTTTTTTCAAACTGGATAATTAAATACTCGCTAAAATACTGTACCAGTGCACATCTCCAGGAAACCATGATAGACTGTATTACCTTCTTTGAAGTATTTTAGATCTTTTTATATTTTGTTTAGGAGCATGTACTGACAAGCTGTGTATGTTTTTTTTTCTCCCAGCAGAACTAGTGCTCTCTGCTCATGCTATCTCTATCTATACGTATGGTTATGAGATCAACATATAAAAGCACAGGAGGACCTGATTCTGAATTTCCTTTTTGTTTTTTTTGTCAGTGTTTATCCTACATCTGCTTTACCTCTGTTTAATTTTATTTGTCTTTGGTTGCATAAGACGATATGCATAGATCGAGGTTTGTGACTGTAGAGCAACTGAAAGCAAAGTAGGGGATGTCCTCTGGGCTGTTCTATGCCGTGCTAATGTTAATGGATGTAGGCCTATATTTTGATCCATAGTCACCTCACTGCTGTTCGCCAGGACCTCTTTTTAGGGTCAAGCCTGCAGGAGCATGCATTAGCGCATGCATTTCACTTGTGAGACACTGTTGTTCACAAAAAAGACTTGGAGCCCTCCTATTGCTTACCATTTGTTTGCTTCACTGTCACTCTTCTTTGCAGCATTCCTAATTAGCTAGTCCAGTAGAAACATCACTTCCGATCCTTGCTGTGGAGTACGGACCAAGTACAGATTCAGCTTAATCAGTGTCCGACTGTTTCTCCCCACATGATTGAGATACTGTTTCTTAAACTCCTCTCCCTGCTCTCCTCTCCCTGTGGTTTAACTGCACCTTGTTGTTGCAGTGAACCCCAGGTACCACTGTGGAAGTGTGATGCTCATCACAGAGGAACCGCTTGTGTATTTCATTGGTATCAAGGAGTCGCCTCTGCTTGTCATATGCCCCGCCCTCTACCCACTGCTTCTACCCATGACTGCATAGGTTTTTCAATGCTGGTTACCCAGGGCGATTCTATGTGCGCTCCTGAGCTATTTCTCTTTGCCAGCAGTGGTGTACCGATAATTCTGTGGTGCTAGTTGAGAGAGGTGTTGGCTTGGAGGCTCTGTCCCCACCCTCAGACAGCGGTTTGTGCCTCTGCCACCAGAAACGTGCTCCAATTGACTCGAAAACTTGCATGGGGGAAACAAGCATACAGTCTCAAGGAAACCTCACCTTCCTACATCAAATACATCTATGAATTAATTTTGCATTGCATGTTATACAATTCACAAATAGAGGTGAGAAATAGTTCTATTATTCAATACTTTAATATAGAACAAGGTTTTAATGTACAAATACCCAATTCATGACCTCGTTAGGGTGGGACAGTTGAGCTCTCAATGACTCAGTGAGTTAAATGCCCACGTCTGACGCCTTTCGTGAATAGCAGGTTGTGAGACAAAATGCTAGGGAGGTGAGCTACGCTCCCATCCTACCAAAGTCGGAAAAATGAGGACAGTTATGGTGGGTAACAGAAACACCGATTATTGATGGTGTTTAGAAATTGCAAAAGAAAATAAGTTATTTGTATATGCATTAACAGGCAAATGGCTGCCTGTGGATCATTGCCAAAGTGCATGTTTCTCACTGCTGCACTTTCTCCAACCATTTGAAAGGCCTGCGTTCAACATTGCCAAAAACGTATACCCCAGAATCTAGCCAGAAAAGTTTCCTACCAAATACACAATTATTTTGTTTGAATGTTTCAGTGCTGTAACATGCTGATGAAGTAGATCCTGGTTGGCCACTGGTAGTGGTAAAATTACCTGTGAATAGCAATTTATATGTGGTGACCACGACAATGGGATTAAATCTGGGTACTCTAGCGAGTGCTTTCCAGCCAGCCTCTTATTCTTTTCAGACTCAGAAATGTATAATTTTCCTGTGAAAGCTGTAGCTCTGGAAGCATACTTAGAAAGTCTTTGTGGCAGGAAGATATATACTGTCAATTTCAAAGTTCTTTATTCATGAGCTAGAAAGAAAATAAACTGCTAACGTGTTTGTGCAGTGATTAAATCTAATGTTCAAACTATTCACAGAAGTATGTGAGTTACTAGAACCTAATATTGCTAAGTGCAATTTCTTTTAGAAGTTAGAAGCCACCTGCCCTGGCTCTGTTGATGATGATATTAGCATGACCTATGAATGAGTTATTGTCCCTACTTATTTTCCTCAAACCGGGCAACAGCCATTGCCTGCAGAGCTGACATCACATACATAGCGCTCCAGACCTCCTTACATGATCTAGGTGCTGTTCAGATTGATGTTTCACAGGTCAGATCTTAAATATTAAATATACAGAATGGCAAACTCAATTGACAAACCTTATTCTGATGGAGATGTGATGGATTTTGCAAGAACTGCTGGTGAATTCTGTGATATGGTTGTGTCTCGCATCACTAGAGGAGGCAGAGGTAACTGGCTATATAGGGTTGTTGTAGACTTGCACACTTCAAGACTTACACGCTTTTTTAGGTCTCATCTTTGTCAGCGCTCTCACTTGCAAGAAATATTAAGTTCAACAAGGGTTTGAAGACTGCCCATTGCCTACTATCTGTGGGCTTTATTCTCACTCTCAATGTACTGCCTTCTAATTGGACAGTGCAAGCCAGATTCAGTTCCTCTTTTTTCTGCTGGAGCAGAGACTAACTACTGTTTGCTTCATCTCGATTAGGGTCCTTCTTCTGCTAGCGCTGTAATTGAGGTAGTATTCCTTATTTATATTCTCTCTTCTTTCCCTGTCATCCTTGTGAGCCTTGCTTCTTTCTCCAACTTCCGATGCCTGTGTTGCTTTTTCCTTTTCCACCCCCTTGTTGTCCTTGCTTATTCTCCTTCCCCAACCGCCATCAGAAAAAAATCCTATGACGTGGCCTGCGCTGGTTTACTCTATAACACCTTTTTTTTTTACTGTCCCATTTCCTCCTCCCACCTGCCCTTCTGTTGCCCACACCCATCAGATTGGCAAAGCCCAATAGCTTTCCCATAGTCGAGACCTTTTGAATTTGTCAATGCGTGTTTGCTGTGTAACTAGCAGTTTCATTTTGATAAGTTGGATCAGAGTTGAGGCACAGACTGTTGTGAATGTTCGTCTTTGCCGTTATGAATTGTTGAGTGAGTGCTTCTTATATCTTTGGTAATACGGATTTTAGGTGAATGTATTTATTTCTTGTTTTCACAGTTTTTAAGCTCTACATGTGCATATGGGATTCCTAGTCAAGCAACTTCCAGTTTTGTGCAGCTGTAAACACTGTTAGTACAGCAGTTAGGATCAGCTGAGCTACTGAAAAGCACATTTCCCACTTACATTGGCAAAGACATTGGCAAAATAGGACCGATTTTCAGAGTTTCTTGTGATGAGTGTGTTAGCCCCTGTTCATTTCTTACCAAAGCACAGCAGCCTTTGTCAGTGAATCCTTGACACTGCTCCCACCAAGTGGGGTCTAGCGCAGTTGCAGCTGGCGACTCGGCAAAGTGGCGGGGCAGGGGGAAGCAAAAATAAATAAAATAATATGAAAAAATTAAACTTACCTAGTTGCCGCAGCCACACTCCAGGCACAGGCTCCTAGCCTGCCCGGCGCCAGTCATGACAGTGCTCAGAGCAACGTTATGATTGGGCGCTCCAACACAGACTGGGAACCTGGGCCGGCTCTCTCCAACTCGGCAACACAGTGCCGAGTTGGAGAGACCCTTTGTGCGCACGTGTTTGGCCAGCCTGAGACAGCCGGCCAAACATACATGCACACTGAGGGGCGTGCTCTGTGCACTCCCCTCAGTGCTTGTCACCCTTATGGCCCAGCCCCTTTAAAAATAAAACGATAAAAAACAGCATTTATTATTGTTTTATTTCTAAAGGTTTGCAGCTCCTGCTGCTGCTGGCGGGAGGGCAAAGCTCTTCCGCCCTGACAGAGGAGAGCCGCCCCTGGTCTAGTGGCACACCACATCAGTACCTCTTTTAGGAATGTTTGCAGACTTTGTCTATTGCTGGCCAGGAAGCTCACTAAAAATGGGGCTCCAAATGCCTGCATAAAACGCAGAGAGAATCTTTTTCTTTGCTGCCTTTGTTACACAGTGGATAGGTTGACTCAGAAATGTAATTTGCCAGATTTACAAATAATTGAGCTATAGGTTTGGTTACAGACTTTGCTTGTGGTAAGCACTCAATATAAGTCTTCTTTGAATTCTGTTGGAATTGTACATAAGTCGACCTATAGGTGTGGTGATATACACTGTGTATCATATGCTGGTAATTTAAGTTTTTCTATGAATTTCTCTTAGCATATTGCATAAGTCACAAACAATTGTGTGCCTGTCTGTGTGCGTAAGAGAGTGAGAGAATTTTTTTTGAATATTTGGGCAAATAAGCCTGTTGGATTGTTTTCTCCTTTTGTCATTTTTTGGGACAGTAGGAAATTTAACATATTTATCTTTTTAAATGGATATGTCACCTGACTACAAAATTTAAGGGTCACCTACTAGACAGTACAGATTGCCCAGTTGTGAAAGATCTATTGTGGGCTTATCAAACACTTACAGTGGGCTTACAGCCTGTCCACTGCTTACCATTAGTTGGTTTTATTATCATTCTTCTTTGCTTGCTTGTTATCAATGTCTTTCCTTATCCCATCCTTTTCAATCTTGTGTTTGTCCCTTCTGTAGAGCATGGCCTTTTTACCTTTCTTTTGCTTTGCTGGTATCATCCTTCTACTGCTCTCTTTTAGGTAAGTATTTTTTCTTTGGTTTTATCACTCCACGAGAGTACATGTGCTTTCTAGCTTTCTTGTGTGACTTTTCACCCAGCCGTAGCCTCTGCCCATGTGTTTTTTGTTGCATTTCTCCTCGCGTGTCTTTCCTGCGAAACACCACCTTGCTTTGTCTTGCTCTCTCCGTTTGCTTACCCCCTCCAAACTCCCTTTCCCCGGTTTGCTCTATCCACCATGTCCTTTACCCTAAGAAACCAACCCCCCCATTGTTGCTCACTCCCATGTGCACTTTCCCACCTTGTGTTGCTCTCTGACTCATAATTTCTCATAAATCCGTCCACCCACACAGTGTTCCTCTCTCCCTTTCGCACTTCCCCACCACTCTGTGTAGCTCTCACCCTTGTGTGCTTCTTCCCCCGCAAACCCCTTTTCCCATGGTCAGTATTACTATCTCACTCTCCTGCGTCTCTCCCGAAAAACACTCCTCAGCCCCACACTCCATGTTACCCTGTAACTTGTGTACTTACTCCTTTCAAACTCCCCATGTGTTCTGTATTGCTTTTTCCCACTATGCTTCATGTTGCTTTCTCCCCCTTCACTTTCACACAGCAAATTTCCCCACCCCATGTGATCCGTTATGCCCTCACACCCTCTCCATCATTTGCTCACTGTCTGGAACTCCCCCTGCACCCCTTGTTACTCGTTCCCTCATGTCATTTCTGTCTCCTGACCCCCAGTCAACATTGTCATAGCCTACAAGTCCCAAAGGCAGTGCCTATTGGGTTTGCCAATACTTGTTAATTTCACTTATTGCAGGGATCTTGTGTCTGTTTTTAATAGGGCTGTGGTGTGTATTTATGTGCTTGCCCAGATCAGTTTCTGTCACACGTGCATGCATGTGTGTCTTATCAAGACCTTTGGTTTGGTTACAAGAGGTGTGGAATTGAAAAAATATTTACTCGACCATGGGACAGGTTGCTTCATAAATCTGCTTGTCCATAAATAAATGCACTTGACCCCTTTGGTGCCATGTAGTGTGGCAGCAAAGTATGTCACTATACTGTTCACAAATTATTTTCTAGGAGTATGATTTCCCAGCCTAGTTCTGTAAATTGTTGTGAATTCATGAAAGCTGTAAATCTGCACTAATGCAAGAAAATATACCCTGGGTGCTCTTTTGTGACTTTCCTTAAGAATTGGGCCCCTAATTAGGTCTGGCATTAACCAAGACCTTTAGCTTTTATTACAAATTCTATCTCTCTCGCTATCAGCTGGCCTCACTGAGTGCAAGTGCAAAAACAACAAGGTGATGGATGGAATACTTTAATTAATCTCCGCCACTGGCAGTCCCTTGGTCTGCATCCTAATTCATCGTTTTTCACCCACCATGGCCACCTCAGTGTTGATCCAGCCATATGCAAATCAGTCTTGACCCTGTTCCTCATGGAAACAGTCCAGCCTGAACTGCCAGGCCAGGTCCTCCCTGGACTGGTTGCACCCTTATTAAGGGCTTTTCATCCTGGGATAGCTTCATTCCAGTGGCACGGTGAGCCCAGGACCCATGTCTGGGCATACCTGGCGCTCTTAAGGAGTCAAATGCACAAAGCAAGGTAATGGATGGAATGAGAGTGACAGTGTTCTGCTATTTCACAAAGGAGCATATCGGCACACCAAGTAGTTTCGTTTAGTGCCAGTATCTACTGTGGAAATGTGTACTTTTTTGAGAGCAAGAAATATTTTTGCCTTTTGCCAATGTTCGTTTAAAAAACAATTTTAAAACAAGACTTGCATTGACCTAACTAAACAGTTGACCACTACTGTCAGACCTATTGGCTTTGCCTGTGCTCGTTTATTTTCATGTTTGCCATAATCTTGTTTAAACTGGTTACGCTGATTTTTCACTATGAATTGTTTTTTGGCAATACTAGCCTGGATCAACATTTTACTAAATGATGCTTCATAAAAACAGTACCCACAATTTCACACTACCTTAGCAAAACATTTTTTTCCTGGGTAAATATTTTAGTGAACATTTTATTTTGAAAGCAAAGAATCATCAATCTTGCTTTCAAATGTCTGCACATATTTGCATCTAATCAGTGAGCATTCTGGGAGCATTATATGTAGCCTCATATTGTTAAACTTTGCAAACTTGTGTACATATTTTTATACTGGAACCACTGTCAGTCAGTAATGGTGTCCGAGCTTACATTTCCTTAGTGCGCTGACCCTAGTAATAAAGGCTTTGCATTAATCAACCATGAATACAAGTTTGAACAGCATTCTTTGACACAAATATTACCTTAATTGCAGACAATGTCATTCCTAATCCATAATGTGGTACTGTAAACTGACAGCAACACAAAAGGATGATGGATGGATGGTGGAAACTTTTCAAACACTAACCCCCTAGTCACAGATCTAGGTTTAATCCATTGTTCTTTTGCTCACCATGCCACTCTAGTTTAGACCCATCCATATGAAAATCAGTCTTGACCCTGTTCCCCATGGGAACAATCATGCCAAAACTGCCAGTCCAGGTCCTCCCTGGACCGGAAACACGAGTCCTGGGACCAGTTTTGGGGTATCACCCCTCTTCAGCAAGGCTAGCTTGAATCCAGTGGCACAGTGAGCACTGGACCCATGTCTGGGCATATCCTCCCCACTTGGGGCAACTTTAGCAACACACAAGGATGATTTACGGAGTGCTGACATATTTCAAACACTCGCCTCCAGTCACAGATCTGGGTTTAATCCATTGTTATTTTGCTCACTATGCCACCCCAGTTTGGACCCAGCAATATGCAAATCAGTCTTGAACCTGTTCCCCATGGGAACATTCCAGCCCAAACTGCGAGGCTAGGTCCTCCCTGGACTGAAAACAAGCATGCTGGTCCAGGTTTCGGAGTATCACGCCTCATCAGCCAGGCTAGCTTCAATCCAGTGGCGCAGTGAGCACGATGATGGATTTAACCCAGATCTGTGACTCTGGCTCCATCAGTGCACCTCAGTTCACACACTCCAAGCCCTCAGCTGTGCAAGTGCCAGGAACCCCACACACACTGTCTGCCAGAGCACCGCAGTTATCTGTCAGTACACTATGCTTCTCCAGTATTGGGACTTTGGGCGCAGCTCCATCACTGCACAGCAGTTCACACACTGCACTGCAGTTCACAAACTCCAAGCCCTCAGCTGTGCCAGTGCCAGGAACCCCAGACACGCTGGCTGCCAGAGCACCTCAGTTCTTGCAGTCTTTACACTCTGCTGCTCCAGTACTAGAATCGTGGGGGCAGCTCCATCAGTGCACCTCAACCCTGGCAAAGCCACTTCCTTTCTTATACTGGGACCCCACTCACATACAGTTACATTACAGCAGCTCAATTCTATTCAGTCCCACTGCCACACCAATACGGGACCCAAAACAGCAACATACAGCTCGGCCATTGCACCTCAAGTCTTAACATCCAACGCCACTGTGGATAGGAACCACCATAGCTCCGCCAAAATCCATCAAATCTAACTTTCAGTGCCCATTTCTTCTCTGTACTAAGGCTCACAGACACACCCTTCAGGAATCCTCGCTTCTAAGGTTCGTAGGCAATGCCACTCCCATACTGGGCCCTATTGCAGCTTCACCAGGGCACCTCCAGATTAGCACTCAGAAACACTGGCACACCAATACTAGGTTCCACACATAGCTCCATTAACATACCTCACTTCTGACCTTGTGTGCCTGTTACTGTTTCAGTACTGCAGCCCACATACAACTATCAGTGCACCTCAACCCTAACCTGCAGCGCCCCATTATTCCAGTACCAGGAATTACACAGTGCTCCGTTTCTCATTCCTCACCCGCTGACTGTTATTCCAGCACTGGGCTGGGACTATCCCAGTCCCGATCTGAGCTTCCCCAATATTGCTGTATTGGGGTTCACAAACAACTCTGCTAATGCACCTCCTGCTGTTCTGCAGTGCCCCCTGCTGTTTGAGGATGTGGGGGAGCCAATTGAATCTATTCTTAGCTGCCATCTTTATTTGGGAGGGTGTGTTTCACCTATCTCACTCCATTCTTTCCTTTTTATTCTGTTTACTCTCTGTTTTCTTTTGCCTCTACTTTTCTCTTTCCAGCTCTTAAACCCCACATGGTAACAGTTTTGTTCTTTCTTTTAACTGTTTATTTCTACTCCTTTCTCATTTTAGGTTGAGCCTAAGCAGCGCATGCGCTGTCTCGGCGAGGCATGCTGTGTTCAGTATAGGGGCTTAAGCCACACCCACTCATGCCCTTCATTCTTTGTTGTGCTTGTCTTAAATGATTCACTTTTATTGGCGCATTGTGCCAAATGTCCCTCCTTTGCACCCGAAGTTTCCCGCCCAATAAGCATTCACTAAGAGAACATTTTTGTTGGCCATCACACTACGTCACGCTTCCTCTAGCATGTAATAGCCCTGCCTCTCTCCTCCCGCCTGGTTTCAGTTTTCTCTTTAATCCGAGCCACGATCCTTTCCCCTCTCGGTTTGGCACCATGCTTCATCTTTGACTATTGAGCCTTGTTTTCGTTTTGTCTCTCCTTGGTGCTCATGGTGGCTGTGGTGCTTTGAATCGGCTTGCTTATGTCAACTGTTTTCCTTTTTTTGTTTTTCCTTTTTTCGATGTTGATGCTATCTCCTCTTTTAAACTCTCAAAAATGTGGTTATTTCTTTCCTTGTTTCATTCCTCTTTTTCCTTCATCAGGCGTTCATTCTTACACTATTTTATTCTACTCCCTTCATTCTTTCTATGTCTTTTTTTTTATTTGCTCTTTCCTTTGACTTTGTGTGTGTCCTTTCCCCTTTTTTTTATTTTTTTTAAGATCTTTCTTCCTTTCTCTTTCTGGTGTTTTTCTTAACTTTATCTGTCAATTCACGTTTTACTATGAATCCCTCTTTTTCTCATCTGTATGTGGAAGTCACAAGTTACTTGCGTCTGTGGGAAATGTGTCAGTACATACATGCCCCTGAATCTTTTGCTGCTTGTTTCTTTCACCATCTCTCTTTTTTTCTCTGTTAATTTTTCTCTTTTCACACTTCTTTCATTATTTTTCGTCTTTAACTTTCGTTCGCTAGCTTCCTTTTCTTTTTTCTTTTGTCTCACACATTTGCTCTATTTCTTCTGTTGTTTTCATTTTCTCGTTCTTACTTTCCCTTATTTCTTTCTTTTCTTTGCGACCCCTTCTCTTTCTTCCTTTTGTCTGTTGTATTCCTTTCATTTCTTTTTTTCTGCCCCATCCACTTTCTGTCCTGAGGCCTAGTTATCAGTGGAGCTACAGGTGCAGTGGCACCGGGGCCCAGAGACCTATGAACCTCACTCAACTCTAATTACTGCTGGATTTTCCTACTGAAATTGTAGTCAACCATTTTCCTTTCTTACTCCAAGGCCCATGGCACCGTTACTACGCCACTTGTCCCCTCCATCTTTACTCCTGACTCTTTCCTTTCATCCTCCAATAAGTCTCAATTGATATTTTTGTTTCGGTGTTTTGAGTATTAGACTCTAATGCCAAAAGTTTATTTCTGATATGGGTTTATATGATATTTGTATATGTTATAAGAGAGAGGAAAAAGGTAAATGGAAGGGCTTTAGTTAAATTCTGGGCCACTGAAATTATATGGCAGGAAAGATGAAATTATAAGGCAGGGTTGACCAATTTATGTGGCACGAAAATTCCAGTTATGAATTTACAATGCCAATAGCTCTAACTCAAGAAAATGCAAGACCTATTGCATTGCAAATGCTTCTTTAATTTACTCCAGTGTGGTCCGAATTACTGCTCACTGATGACTTAACTGGAACAGCTCTTGGGTGGGAGAATGTGGCCCAATTTAGCAATGGTTAGGCCATCTGATGGGCTCATTTTACACTGGTGCCTGTCAGCATGGACAAACTGTGTGATCTGTCGCCACGCTTTGCGAGCTAGGAGTGATATTGTTCTCTTATTGTACTGAAATATCTTGAAAAAAATCCTTACACTCTTTCTAAGCACTCTTTTATAACAGTGTATCCAAGGCAGTTCAGACTTGAAATACCACGGCACCCGACCTATTTTAAAAAATGTGGGAATAAATAGTTGTGAGAACTTTGACAAAGTAGCTGATTGTTGCAACAGGGGGCGAATTGCGATTCTGGAAATAGGTCCTTCAACTGTTTGTCTTTTGAGAAACTTCCTAACATTTAAAATGTACATAAAGGCTACCATCACAAAAGCTCAATTGTTCTAGCACAACTGCTTCAATTATTCATTATTCGAGTCTTTTGCAAAATTAGCAAATCCGCTAATCTTTTGAGTGGGTTTATAAATTATGCAAGAGGATATTACAGATATAGTTTAGGGCTAGATCTCAAGCAGTTTATTAATTTTAGCATTTCTCTTCATGAAAGGATTATGGTAGTTATTGAATTCAAAAGTATGGGAATGTGTCGGTGATTAAAAAATGTGCACAGAATATTCAGTTAAAAGTATAGAGAAGTTTCACTTCTGACCCAGAACTGTTTGGTAGTTGTCAGTCATATTAATTAATTTGTAAATTGCTTCAGACCACTTAAATTACAAGTGCATGCTTTCAAAACACTTTGGCTCAGGGAAACTGTGGTGCTCCCAAGAAAGGAACTCCGTACTACAGATCCCTTCAATTAGACGAGGCAGCCTGTTGTACAGATGGCTTTGCCAATAATTCGAACCAGAGTGTACTAGTGGTGATGTAATGTTAAGTTTGTTTGCTTAGAGTTATCATTTTGGTAAGGTTTTAATCGAATTGGCAGGTAAAAAGATATCAAGACAAAACTGAGTGCAGACCATCCCCAACTGTGCTCTACATTCATTCATTTGTTTCTTGACGGTCAAACTGTGCCTTTGAGGCAAAAAAAAAAAGCCAGTGGAATTACAAAGGGCGTGTAGGTCTGAGGAATTCTGTAATAAATTAGGTAGCTGACAGTGGTGACATCAGAAGTTATATTTTAACTAACATATATTCTTCAACTGGGCCAGCCTTTCAGAAGACGTTTTCTTTGACATAATCAGACTTCAGATTTCCTTTACAACCCTTCTTGCCGCATGTAACACCAGTTCAGAAATTCAGTAAAATTAGCACTTAAACCAGTGGCACCTAGCAATTAATGACTATGCATAGTCCTCAGTTTTTGTACATCCTCCTTAACCTCTACCAATACTACTTTTTTAACACATGCTGACTAGCATGAACAACTTCTCCACATAAAGTTAGAATTCTTATCCAATCTGTTTAGAGATAAGCTGTTAACCAACAACCGGTTTTCGGCATTGGTTGCGGTCAAGCATACAAGAGCTGGTTCAGTAAGTTTTATATTGATGGATACTGAGAAATATCTGCTCTGGCACTTTATTTTATGGCCCATTACAGACCCAAATCCAGTAGTGGCTGGCATCGGGGCTAAGCGGTGGGGTGAGGATTGGGGGATTGAGGGGGGGATAAAGGGGGATGGGCAACAGGTGTTGATGACATAAATCAGAAATCAAACAGAGGAAACAAAACCAACATGAATGAATTTATCTGCTGCTCTCATGCTGCTGCCGGAGGAAGCGGGGGTGATGCTTCTCTGCCATAGCAGAGGAGCCGACGCTGCCCAGATCTGCCAAGTGACCATTGTACTGTAATTCAATGCTTAATTTGCAATCAGATAAGTGCCGGGTTCAAAGTTATGCTCAGGAGCCTCCTTATTCCACACATTGCCTGGTTAATCCACCTCCATTCTCTTCCTGTCTCTTTATCTCACTATTGCAGGTTCTATTTCATCTCCTCTTTCTCCTTTTGTCACTGTTTTTCTCGTCCTCCTTCTTTCTCGCTTTTGTGTCTCTCTCAGCCTTCTTAAGGGTCAAAGTCTAATGAGGTAAAATAAGCCCAAGTCCCTAAAAATGAGTGCTGGTGGACCCCACCGGATCAAATTAAATATTGCTGTAATTTTAATTACCATAGCTGAAGGTTCTTGCTTTTGACAGCCACAATGAGAAGGCGAGCAATAAAACCTCGGCCTTATCACACAATACATTTTATGGCCATAGACCTACAGAATTACGAGGATAGTGACAAATCGCAGTATGTGCTTTTGGAAAATGCACTTTAAAATGAATTTTCACCATATTTAAACTTACGTTGCGTCCCACTCCTCCCTCAGAGCTCTTCTAGTGCAGTTTTAATTTCACTAAAAATGCTGCCAACTTCTGCAACACTACCTCTTTTGAAACACCTCCACCCAATTGTATTTATTTTTGCTCTTATAATAGTAGTGCACCGGAAGTGCTGGATTTCCTCCATGCATGACCCGGCCCCGTTTTCCTTTAGGGACATCACTAAAGTATTCATATTTGCCCCCAATTAATTGTCCTGCGGCTGGAGCCGAAATCTCTCGTCAATCTAACCTAGGATTGCGCCTAAATGCCAGTGAGTTTGGGAAGGCCACTTGATAAACTGCATAATATATAGAAGTGGAAGAGATGTAATCAGACTGGATGGTGGTAGAAAAGCTCACGAGCAACAGAAAAAATACTTTGTCGCTGAAAGGATGTAAATTCATGCATCCTTGTTTTGACGAAAGTGGTGGACACAGTCTACACTTAACTACAAATGTTTGTCTTCTCTAAGCACCAATGAACGACAGTTAGAAACGTCATAGTTTAATCTGCCGTCTACGATATTTCTGTGTGGTAAGAACATACAGACAGGAAGTGGGTAAACCGAACGGGGTGCTGCGAAGTTCCGTGTTTCGATGGCAAGCTTGTGAAGGCTTCCTATATAGCGTTAGCAGCTTTGTAACTGTCGTCCTATTAAAATGGTATGGGTTCGTTCTTCTTTTCCTAGGTACGTACACTTCTTATCTGTGTTGAATATAATTCTTATAGACAAACCCACACTTTAAGTTTACTGTGATATGGGAGCGGCTTACTGAAAACATGTCGAAAAAATTAGGTTTATGTACCAAATTTCAGAATATATTTCAGTGATTGGCTGCTTTCTTGTAAATGAGCTGCCATGTAACTTAATCAATGTTATTGATGAAAGGGAGAACTATTTGAAGTACATGTATTCAAAAATGTGCCTTTTTAGTATTTGGATCTATTGTGGGTTGTTATAATGTCATTTCATCGGAATGCTTAAAACAAGGAATAGGTTGAATCCATTTTGAGAATGAAACAGCGTTCCATAAAACAAAGAGGTTATGTAAATGGTACCATTGATATTGAGTCCTGTCCTGGTACCATACGGGCTGCCAAATTATTTAATAAGGCTGAAGTCGAAGCATAGGCACCTGGTGGACTAATACCATAATTCATAACTTATTTAAAATATGTTTATTTTGCTTTTAAAACCTAAAACCAGTGGCATCCACATAAGTATAATAATTTTCCTTCTGACATGGCTTCAACTACTGCACACAATCCCATTGTAATAATGATACCTCTTCCATAGGGCAGTCCTTCTTGACCTTCCTTTCCATGTCCACATTCACTATTTCTACTCCTTAGGGACATGGTGATGTATAGGGTTCATCCCCCTACAGATTAGTGTATCAAGAATAATCTTAAGGAAATACATCCTAACCTTCCCAAATAGACCATAGTGCTCTCTTCACCTGCCTCGGACTTTGTCAAAATTCCTTGGGCAACCTATCCCCATCATTCTTAATAGCTCATTTACAATAGAAATAATTTGCCACTTGTGTAAATGTAGCACACTCATGGACGTCTATTCTCTAAAATGCCTGACAACTTAAGAGAGTTTGGCCCATTGTCACACCCATAGCTCTTCAAAAGCTTGTTTGATGCTGGGCCATTGGATAAACTCTGTACAGAAAATACAATTACAGACCATTAACAGGGGAGCCTTAATTGCCAACCACCCCTGCCTTCATGACTTTGGGAGAGGGGGTGCGTACACCGTGCAAGTGACACCAAGGAGCCAGATAGGGCTAGCAACTAATACTACTGAGGATCACTAGAATTCAGTTTATGACACCATACGTACAAAGGGTGAGCACAATCGTCCCTCTTATTTAAGGATGAGCAATAACGATCGCCATTCTGTAACGAAAAGCAGAAATGGTCTTACACCAGTGTGGATGGACTAATGCTCTCGATCTTATCAGTGTAACCAAAGTAGTACTGGCTGTGCATTTGTACTGTTGTTGGTTGATCATATCCTGCATTTGGCAAGCTTGACCGAAACAGACTGGAGAGTAAGTTAGCAGATCGGTGATTGAGCCACTCTTTACTGGGTTACATTCTTGGACTTTGTTCTTAAATATGTGTGGACATCTATTTCTGGGTGTATATGTGCATGAAAAAGACTCTGAAGAACACTAATAAAATACGTTTGGTCTTTGCTTCTCTACTGTTTCTAAGTCATTTAACTTTTAAGTAGTATATTTAAATTACAATTTGTAGATGTATTGTTTTCATCTTGAATTGGTATACGTGCCAGTTACATAAAAAATGGACAGGAGCCACATTGCCCTACCCCTACTGCACTGCAATTATGTCTTACATCTTTAGAGAAAGTAAGAGTATTTACTTCTTACATGAATTTAACCCAAATGAAGACCATGGCCTTTGGCTGGAAGAAGGATGGGAAACCATACTCCTGTTTAGAGGCTACAGTTTAACAGAAGCTGGCCTGGGCAAAACAGGCAGAGTCAGAAGTGAAGATAATAACTGAGCTTCTAAACAGGGTAAGTAATAGTGTGGAGTTCCTATGTTTTACCTAGCTTCAAACTCTCACGTGGGATATTTCAGCAGCTCTTTGTAAGGAAATGTCTCTTTTTGTATGAACACCCCCAAAGTTTTGGACTGATGCTGCTGGTTTTTCGACTTTGATGCTGCACCAGACCTGAATGCCAGTGTTCTAAACCCTTACAAAGTGTATGTTGAATTGGCTACCCCTATTGGCATAAGCCGCCTTACTTATAAGTCCCTAGTATATGGTACCAAGGGTATGTAAGACAGAGTTTCCGTAAGGGCTGCAGTACTAATTGTACCACCCTATGTCGGACCAAGTCAAAAATGGCTCCTAGCATGCCACTGCAGCCTGGAAGAGCAATTTTAAGCTGCTAGCTCGACTTTGCTGTTCAAACCAACAACAAAGCCCGTCATTCTCCTTAACCATATATGTAAGAGCCCCCTAATGAAGACCTATGGAGCCCTGATGCAGGGAGCTGTGCATTATTAAGTAGGACATATACTTTTTATACGTCTGTTGGACCTGACCCTTTTGCAGGGTCATCCCCCAAACTTTTTGCCTCCTTACTCCTATTTCTTCTGACCTGTTTTTGTTGGCTTTAGGACTCTGGTCACGTTACTACTGCTGACCAGTGCTAAAGTGCAGTTGCTGTCTGTCTAAATTGTATTTGTGATTGGTTTATCCATGGTTGGCATATTTGATTTACTAGTATGTCCCTAGTAAAGTGCACCAGAGGTGCCCAGGGCATGTGAATCAACTGCTACTAGTGGGCCTGCAGCACTGATTGTGCCACCCACATGAGTAGACCTGTAAACACGTCTCAGACCTGCCACTACAGTGTCTGTGTGTGCAGTGTTGTACTGCCAATTCGACCTGGCAAGTGTACCCACTTGCCAGGCTCAAACCTTCCCTTATACCTCATGTAAGTCACCCCTAAGCAGGGCTCGGAAAATCATAAAAATGTTAATAGACCTGCAGATCGAGTAACTTAAATAACCTGCTCGACCAAACTGTAATGTACTTGACCCGTAAATGGGTTTCACATTGTGTGATCCTAGGCAAATAGTTTACAAAGTTTCCTCTTTCTTAATTCTCACATATGATTGCACCTTCAAATATGTGAGCTCAACATTTCTGCAGAACAAAATAAACTCTCTTGTTACAGTAGTCTAAAGTTTGCTGCTTGCATCACAAGAATCACATACCCATGAGGTCTAGCCCACATAACCTACGGACTTCTTTTAGTCTACTAACAACATTGCCATCAGGGCAGGAGTGTTTCTCAGTTTGTTTAAACACTCAATTTTAATAAATATATTACTAAACCATGATGTGGTAACATATTGTCATCTACACACAGTAACTTTCCAAGAAATGTCCAAAAATCTCTCCACTAATTTGCAGCTTTACTGATAAAATTATATAGTGTATTAACAATCTGTGAAAATTGGGTTTCAGAAAACATATCCTTTGCACACCAAAGGTAAAGTATTCTGATTTGTTTTCATCCTACTAAAATATTTTTTCATCACACAGAAATATAAAAAAGGGCTTTCACAACTACTGAAATATGGTTTGAAATGTTTGCACGGTTGGCTTAGCCATTTAAATGTTGTGTGTTAGGAAAAACCTGACACCCTATATCCTTTTATTTTACATTCTAAGCTGCAGGTCACACAGTTCACCTTACAAAGTCCTGAAACTCTGTAGTCAGAAGGAAAATTATTTCTAAGAAAAACTGACTTTTGACCCCTGTCTGTGAACACAAAGCAAATGTGACCTAAGCATATTTTATTGCCCCTCCACTTTTCAACTAAACAGAACACCTGTTCAGTGTCAACTAGTAAGTATTAAAAATAGCTTGACCTGATCCAATAAGACTCGCCAATGGGAGTGGTGGAGTTGATTATTTCGAGTTGATTTTCCGAGCCCTGTTAAGGTAGGCTCAAGGCAACCCCCATGGGTAGGGTGCAGTGTATTTAAAAGATAGGACATTCATTGGTGTGTTGTACATGTCCTGGTAGTGAAATACTGCTAAATTGTTTTTTCAATATTGCAAGGCCTTTCTCTCCCATAGAATAACATGGGGATAGCCTTGAAATATCTTAAGTGCAGATAGAGACATGGAGTTTGGTGACTCTGAATGCACAATTTAAAAATACATCTTTTGTTAAAGTTGTTTTTTAGATTGTACGTTTTGAAAATGCTACCTTTAGAAAGTGGACATTTTCTTGCTTAACCATTCTGTGCCTATACCTGGCTACTAAATAGATATCTGGGTTAGACTGACAGTTGGGCTGTTTGTAAATTCACGCTAGACAGTCACACAAAATGAGCTGAGATGTGTTCTGCATATCCTGATGGGTCTTCCTGGGCTAGGGCAGTGGGAGGAGCTGACACCTTCACCTGAATAGGGCCTGTGCCTACCCTCACACAAAGCAGTCTCCAACCCCCTAGAGCAGTTGGCTTCAAACTGGGGGGAGGACCCTGCTAGGGGACCTCAAGAGATCCCAAGGGGGTGCCAGGCTCTGGTCAAAATAAGAATAACGGGGCTTTATTTTAAGTGGGGGAACATGAGCGGCAGTAAACCGCTCTGTAATGGGCCATCACTAACATCTTTTGTTATTTATATCCCAGCAGGGAGTATGTGTCAAAAGGGAAGAGACTCCAAATATTCTTCAAAACCCCCACCCCCACTTCACATAGTCACACTGTGGATACCTCTACATGTTAGTAAGGCCTGCCTGACCAGAATAGCGTGTTTGTCTAACATGTATTTGATTTGCGTTTTTAAAAAGATGACAGACAGAACTTAACTGCAATGTTTAAATAAGCCTAGACATATTTAAACATTGCCAATTTAATTGAAAAATTTTGCAAAATTCAGAGGTGGGGGGTGATGTTTCTCCCCCCCCCTTCCCCTCTCGGGGGGGGGTGAGGTGGCAGAAAAAAGTTTGAAGACCACTGCCCTAGCGTGTGTCTAGGATAAGGACACAGAGAGGCAGTGTCAGGTTCTTGTGCACTACAAAGACTTTCATTTGAACTTTGCCTGCTTCACAGGCAGAAATGAGTATAAGTATTGGACCCCACAACTTCAGGACACTTCTGAACTGAGGACATTATGCCAGGAAGAAGAGCTGGATGCCATAGGAGGGACTGCCACTCTGCCCGTTTCTTTGCTGGTCTTCTGCTTCTGTCCTGAGAATGAAAGGACTGGACTTTGCTTTCTACATCCTGCTTTTCAAGTTTCTCCAAGGGCTTGAACTGAGCTTGCCTCACCTTGCCTTGTACCTTGGAAGTGAGTTCTGGTGACATCAAGAAGAAACCAAGTGCATGTGTTCCTGAGCAACATAAGACCCGTTGTGAATCATTATCTAATTTCACGCTTCTGTCTGCACCTGGAGCTGTGGTCCTCACTGAGTGCAATGACTGTGACCGACTCTGCAGGCCCGATGCCGCAGCAGCACTCCCAAATTCCCGCAACAGTGTGAACCCTGAGTGCTGTGTTCCCAACGTCCGGGGCACGTGACTCCACTGCAGCACTTGTGGCCCTGTGGTGTGATTGCGAAACCACAAAGTCGATGCCGCACGTCTTAACCTGCTGGATTAAACGACCACTCCCCTCCCCCCCCAGCTGATCCCCCGCTGACAGGATCGGAAGGAACAGATGCCTTGAGCGATGCTACTGCAACTGTAAGTAACCAACACCTCACCTCCCCTGCTTCTCAGTAAGGAACAGACACCTTACCTTCTCGGTAGCAGTAAGGAACAAACGCTGCACTGGCTCCAGCGACGCCTCACCTCACCTCCCCAACTCAATGCAATATCTTTGTTTCATCGTTTACCAAAGGTACTATGGTTGGGGTCACTGCAATTCCGTGACCGGCCCACACTTCCTCACAAGTGGAGCCGGTCTATTGCGAACAACTCCATTAGCGATGTCGTGATAGCCCTAGTTGGAGCTATTGTGTATCTAAGCACTTGAGATTGAATCTTTACAAATTTGAATCTTTGCTTGTGTATGTTGGGTTTTTGTTGATTTGGTCTTTTTCATTTTATTGAGATAAATATTGGCTATTTTTCTAAACTGTGTGTGTGTGTACACACTTACACATTGGATCTCTCTGCAGCCTTTGATAGGGTAGACCATAATATTCTGCTAGAAAGACTCACCATAGCAGGAATCAATGGGGCTGCTTTGAGCTGGCTACAATCTTATTGGATGGAACATAGCCAAGCTGTTGCTCTTCCACCTTAAGAGAGGTGAAACAGAGGGTTCCCAAATCATCTTCTCTCAGTCTGATCCTATTTATCATCTAAAGGATGCCTGTTAGAAATGGGGTCTCTAGTTGGCAGTTGGTTTGCACCCTGTCCAAGTAGGGACCCTCACTCTAGTTTGGATAAGGGAGATACCCGCTCAGATAACCCCTGCTCACCCCGTTGATAGCTTGGCACGAGCAGTCAGGCTTATCTCAGAAGCAATGTGTAAAGCATTTGCACATAACACACAATAATAAGTAAAAACACTACAAAAGGACACCACACCAGTTTTAGAAAAATAGCCATTATTTATCTATATAAAACAAGACCAAATACGATAAGAATCCAACATACAGTCGGAAAAATATGAATTATGCAAGATTTACTCAAAACTACAGTTCCTTGAAGTCAATAGCTTCACATCGTGATCAACAAAACCAACAGTTCAGGCCGGCCGTGGCGTTGCGGGCCATCTACGGTGTCCGGAAGACCCGCAAACAGTACCTTGGATTTGCAGGGCGTCGTGATCCTCGCAGTGAGCTCCGGAGGGTGGCGTCACTGATGTTGCGGTGTCTGGTCCGGAGTCGGTGCAGGAGTCGTCGGGCCCTTGAGGTTACATGCATTGCAGATTGAACTCCAGGCTGATGAAGTCAGGTGCGCCGGTGTGGATGGTGTCGGGGCTGTGGTCCAAAGTGGGATGATGCGACGTACCGTGCCCACAGGTTCACGGTGCAGGCAGCGGCTCGGTGACAGCATCCAGCTGCGTCGGTGAAACCAGAGCTGCGGTGTGAAGCAGGGTGGTGCGACGTACGGTGTAGGCAGCGGCATTGTTGTTGCTGAAGCGCTGTCGTCGGTTGGCCCAAGCCAGCGGTGCGGGACGGTATGGTGCTTCGTGACCCTTACGAGTGGTGTCCACAAGCCATGGTGCAGGCAGGATGCCTGAGGATGACACAGGAGGCGATGGTGCTGGCGTCGTTGGACCGGGGTTGCAGCGCGGGATGGGACGGTGCTTCGTGTACCTCACGACCGGTGCCCACAGGCCACGGCGAAGGCAGCGGTGCCGGTGTCAGCAGGAGCGGCGGCGTCGGGGATGCCCAGGCTGCGGTGTGAGCAGGCGATGCCAGGGTGCGGGGTCCACAGATTGCGGTGCGAGCAGCGGCTCGTTGAAGTCGTCCGATGACGGCATTGGTGAGACCGGGGTCCCGATGCGAAGCAGGGCAATGCGACTCTGTGTGGCGTCTGCAGGTCACGATGCAGGCCAGCGGCGTCGTTGGCGGCGTCCCAGTGGTTTCTCCTCTTGAACAGCTCAAAACACACAGTTCCCAGTGCTGCAGGTCGAGGAAACTGAAGTCTTTGGTGTCCCTGAGACTTCCAACAGGAGGCAAGCTCTACTCCAAGCCCTTGGGAAACTCTCTCAAGCAGGACACACAGCAAAGTTCACCCTTTGCACTCTTTTAAGGCAGAAGCAACAACTGCAGGCCAGTCCAGCAAAGCAGCAGCAAAGGGACAGTAATCCTCCTCCAGCTCTTCAGCTCTTCTCCTTGGCAGAGGTTCCTCTTGAGTCCAGAAAGATTCTAAAAGTCTGGGGTTTTGGGGTCTGCTTCTTATACCCAGTTTTGGAGTGTTTCGTTGGGAGCGGAGGAGTGTTTTGTTGGCGCGGACGTGAGCACAGCACGTGAGCATTGCAGAGCCTGGGGAGTGGTTGCCACGGAGAGAGGCGAGCTCGAGCCCGAGGTCCGGTGGACCGGAGCCCCCCCTACGAGGCACTCGGAGGCACCTGTAGACCTCCCGACGAGGAGACCCAGCCCCCCAGGCCCAGGAGTGCCCCGGAGCGGCCCCCGCCATCAGCGGCGGAGCTCCCACACCGAGCTCCGGAGCCGAACCACGTGTCTTCCACCTAGACCGGGAGCGTCTTACCGGGCCTCAGTGCCGCGCACTCCGCCCGGAGCATTTGGCAACCGCTTTCAGTGCCAATTTCTCCCCTGCCGCAGGGGAGAGGAGGGAGTGCCCCCGCCGAGGAGGAGGGGGGAGCCAAGGACACCACCAGAAAAAAAAAAAAAGAAAGACAAATTTAAAACATCAGAGGAGTACCGCTCTGCACCCTAACACTCGGTAGTGGAGCGCGGTCTTAGGTCGCAGGGCACAGCAGTCAAGTAGAACTGTGGTCAAAGGTACCCGCTGTAACGGCTGCACCGGCGGTTGGGATAGGGTGCGTGCCAAGCACCTTTACCACCTTTCCGATAGCCCTCGCCTCCGAAACAGCCTTTTCCTCCTCCTTGTCGAGGCCCTGAATCAGGTCCTGCATTAACAATTAGTACCGGTTGCATGTTTCAGAGAGAGAGAGAGAGAGAGTGGGAGTGAGAGCCGGGGGGAGCGCATTTTGGTGTAAGGTACCCCCTGTGCGGAGGCGGTCAGCGTGAGGCTGGAGGCTGGTGCGGCTTGTGCTTAAGGAAAGCTGTCAGACTCTCTTTCACTCACCCTTTTGTCTCACCCTCCTATTCCTCCCCTTGGCGGATCTCACGATCTTTATGAGCTGCTGAAGTTGTCGTAGGGGAGTGGAAGCGGAAGTGGAACTTTCACGTTACTGCAGTGTGGAACATTGTGGTCTATTGTGGAAATTTATTTATTTACTATTTACTGGATACAGAGTATAGCACTTAGTGCTCAGAATGCCGGTGAGCAAAACTTGAGTACGTGGTGTAAGGAAGGGACCAAAGTCAGGTTTTAAATCAAAAGAATCATTGGGGGAACACCAGCATTCTGAGGCATCATATGGAAATTGTGAAGAAGGCACTGGAGGCAACGGCAACCGAGGAAATATACCCCAGTTGCTGGACCAGGAGGACCATCTCAGAGACAATGGGGACAGTGGCGAAAAACCCTCAGGGACCCCTCTGGGGGTATTAATCAGAGAGTTTGTTGGGAAGTACTTTAAAAAGTCGCATCATATGTCACAAGCGTCAGAGGGTCATAACATGTTTGATTCCAACCAGAGTGAAATAGGCTGTCCTATGAGAAATTACTTACAAGTTTCAGACTCATTGCAGATAGAGGACTTGTTCCTGGGGGAGGGGTTTGAGGAGCCAGATGGGCGTACGGTCTCACTGGAACCCAGGCAATCCTCGTCCCCATGCCCCCTGCCACTAACTATGGATAGTATAGGACTAGAAGAGGGACCCCCGCCCAGTACCAGCATCGGCTCTGAGACAATGGATGAGAGGGAGGTTCACTTAAGAGGTGGAGGGGGTCCTGTTGGAGAGGGGAGTAAAATGGGTGTATTTTTGCTTTCTTCACCCCTGGGCAGACAGTCTGTATTTGCGTTAGATACCACCACCGTACCCGCTGAGTCACTATTAAATGTAATGTTCCTAATACAAAAGACCTTGCAAGCGATATTAGAGGTACTGACATCAAATAATAGTTTGGGAAAATCCCACAAGAATCAATTACAAAGGATTACCGAGGAGTTGAAATGTATTAATAGTAGTATGCCTGCTTTAGTACGACCTATTTGGGAAAAGAGGGATCAAGAAACAGATACCCTTGATACCCCCGAACAAAATAATGAAGGAGGGGAACAGCCTTATTGCAGACATTACAGACAGTAAATGACCCTTCAGTATATGTTTTCAAACATCCAATGCTAGTGAGAAAAAGGAATTGTGGATGGAGGAGAAAGGGTAACGGTCTGTATATGCTACCCTATCAACTGAAATATAGGAAGCAAAGTAAGCAAGGTAAGGCTGGGTGTAAGACAGCAGAAAGGAGAGAGGGGAAGTTAGTGCAGGTAGATCAGGACAACTTCTCAAGGCCAGGCCTGGTCAGGCCAAGCCGCGATCAAGGTCAGGAAGCCGTAACCGCAAAGCATGGGGCCACGCTACAAAAAGTGCCTAGTATACCCAATAAAGAAGTTAGCTGGCGAGGGGAAAGAAAGAACGGTAGGCAAGGAGTGGAAGTGGAAACTGAAGTAGTAGAGTAATAAAAGAAAGAGAGCTAACCAGTGGTTTGTGGGGAGAGAATACTATTAAAAGATTAGTAAGAAGGAGGGGATGCAGAGAAGTAGCTAACACAACTTGCCCAGTGAAGAACGGGGTCTTATTTTCATCTAAAGGCCCTGAGAATAAGAAAGAGCAGGAAAGTTTTGGTGGGAGTAAAGGAAGGTGGATATATTTGGTGCCTTGGAGAAGAGAAATTGGGAGGAAACGCCTAACAAAGTTAAATCGTTCCCGCCTTTTAGAAGTTATGGCCTCATGCCCAACCCTATGTGAGATCAAGTCAGATGATATCAAACAAATAGGATTTATATTAACCCTGGGGGGGAAGAGGTGACTAAAGCACTTTTTTATTCTGACTACATCAGGCGATTAGTATTACAAGCTGAGGCGGAGCTGATGAAAGAGGGTATAAGAGTAGTGCAGGGAAACGCGATAGAGGACGGGACACAAGATAGGCGTGCCCTTAGGTGCCATGCAGGTATGCTCCCAAATCAAGTCCAGTGTAATCTGTCATATAATAAAAATCGCAGTAGGCGCTTGGATGGAAACAATGGTAGTTTAAGTGTAACCGTAGCTTCAGAATATAACGACCCACAATGGAGGAATTGTTTTGAACCCTTTGTAAATCACCGTGATGAGTATAGTAGGGGTGAACTGAGTGACGTGGACTAGGAATCAGGCCCCGCGCACAGCCATCTAATTTTATCCTGGAACCTGGGAGGCTATAATAAACATTTAAAACAAGAGCGGTTTAAAGAAGAGTTCGAAGAGTATGATGTAATGTGTTTCCAGGAAACTTGGCTGTGCGATGAACCGGAGCCAGTAGATGGTTTCATGGGGCTGATTAGGGGAGCAATTCGGCAAGGGTTAGGATGCCCATCACGGGGACTAATACCGTAGCCTTTACCAGAATAGCGAATAAGTTCACAGAAATAAAAACTAAATGTCGTTGGCTATTGGCAGGCCAGGTAGATCTCTACAATGCAATAGGAGGTCCTAAACAGCTTTTGATACTCAATGTTTACATACAACCGGGGAACGTGTTTGATTACAATATACAGCGAGGGCTGTTTGAAGAAGATCTGGAACTATTATGCACTGGTAATGCTGGCTATTTGACTTTAATGTTGGGAGACTTTAATCATAAACTCAATCCTAATGGCAGTGACAATTTATATAAGGAGTTACTGGCAGTAACACAAATCCCTAGAAGTATCTTTCCAAACGTAGAATGTTCCGCCTGTGATTTGTCCTTAGAAAGAACATTAGGATCCTTAGGCATGCTTTGCTAAATGGGCGTATGAAGGATGACCGTCCGGCTAAAAAGACCTTTCGAACAGGTAATCAGGAATGCCCTATTGATTATGCTTTTGTAAACACCTGGTTCTCTGGAGAAGTGCAAAATTTTGAGGTTGGGCATACAGAGGGCAGTGATCATTGGCCGTTCCAATTAACAATACGTTCAGCCAATAAAACCCAAAAAGAAAGAGAAAAGGTATTGATAGCGCAAGTTGAGTATCCCCGTAGGATAACGACCTGATTAACAAATAGCTTAATAATTTGATTGTAAACTATCCCATCCTTAATATGGAAGAAGATCCAAAAGATATATTCAAAGGTTATAATTAAGGGTATTGCGTTAATGGTCAATTGCCTAAAAAGTAAATAAAAAATACCTCAAGAGGGAAAGAGGAAGGGAGATCCATATAAGATGAATAATAGTAAAATATGGTTTAATCGGGAATGTAGGTGTAGAAAGCAAATGAGATGAAGATTACTAAAAGATTATAAGAAAAGACCCTCAGTTGTTAAAGAAGAGAAGCTTCGTCAAGCAAAACAGGATTACAAAATGCTGATAAGACAGAGGAAACAAGAATATATTAATAAAAATTGGGATACAGTGATAGAGGAGATAAAAACACAGAATATTAGGGTTTTTTGGCAGTTGGTAAGGGAGGGGAAAAGGGTAGGAACTATGCGGTGTTTGGTCGGAGAAGAAGACTGGTATAAATATTAGTCTTCTGTATATAAAGGTACCAATGATGAAGGTTATGGTATTCCTAGGAAGCTTGGTGAGAAGACGAGATTAGCTTTTGTCCCACAGAAAATAAAAGAAACTATTGCAGCATTGAAATTAACTAAAGCAGCAGGCCCAGACAATCTCCCAGCAATAATAATAAAAAAGGATATTGATTGGTGGACAAAATTCTTCTATGTTACGTGTTGTAAAAGCCTTGATTTTGGCTGTTTTCCAGAGAATTGGAAGGTGCCATTATAAGACCGATTTACAAAAAAGAGGATCCAACTCATCCAAAAAACTATCGGCTAATAAGTTTATTAGACGTAGGGGAAAAGGTATTCACAAAGTTATTGCTGGGGTTAATCAAAGAATGGGCAGATGATAAAGATTTGATACCAGTAGAGCAAGGTGGTTTCAAGGAAGGGCATTCGACAATTGACAACTGCTTCAGTCTGTGGGCCTTAGCAAAGAAATCAGTTGAAATGCGAGGAAGTTTATTTTGCTTCTTTCTTTGATTTTCGTGCAGCATTTGATTTGGTAGACAGGAAATTGCTATGGGATATGCTAAAACAGCTAGGGATTGATTTGGATATACTATTTCTTCTCCAGGGCCTGCATTTACAAAATTGGGCCCAAGTAATTTTAGATATGAATGGCTCACTTTCAGAAAGGATCCCCATAAAGAATGGTCTCCGTTAAGGTTGTGTGTTGGCCCCAATATTATTTTCATTATTCCTGTCAGATCTGCCAGGGTTGTTACGGAAGATTAATGGTCTAAGCCCAAAAATGGATGGTGTGCATGTTTCCTGCCTATTATATGCTGATGATTTTGTGATAATGGATATGACAGAGTTAGGGTTACAAAGGAAATTAGAGGTGTTTAGAAGTAAATATGGAGAAAACAAAAATAATGTCTATAGGGAAAGAGAAAAGCGCATTTAATTACAATCTAGGGGGAGAAAAAATAGAGAAGATAAAAGAGTATAAATATCCGGGCATATGGTTCACCTCACATTTAAGATGGAAAGTTCACACTGAAACCTGAAAATATAAAGCCTTATCTTCAGTCTGGGGATGAAAAAATTTAATAGTAAGTATGGAGGTCCTTCTCTCCAGCCGGTTATCTCTGCCTTTAATGCTATGGTACGCCCCCAATTTCAATATGGGGTGGAAGTTTTAACTTTCTCTGGGAAGCTAAATTGGGAAACAGAAGAAAGTATCTACATAAAGCGCATGCTCTCATTACCCCCCTCGAGTATGCTACAAGCTATAAGAGCAGAATGTCAAATGACAGCGTGGACTTACCTGGGCCTATAAACGGCACTGAAGTTCTGGTTAAGTATGACATATGAAGGGTTCTGTAAGATCGCGAGATTGTGTAAAAAAGAAATAACAATAAGTGAGTTAAATTGGGCATCACAAGTGAGAGGACGGTTAAAAAAGATCTGCGTCCTCCTCGGTTTACCCAGTAACCAATGGTGTGGTGCACAAATCTTGAAACATAATCTAAGAATAATAGTGAAGGAAAGAGAAAGAGAACTAGTCCTGAAGTACTTAGAAAGTAAAATATCAAATCAGGCTATGGTAGTTGGATGGAGGAATCCGGAAAATTTTCCATATATAGAGGCTCTACCTAATCCAGGCATAAGAAATTTAGTGTAACAGTCCCGAATTGGGCTGAACCCGGGCTATATGGATCCCAAAGCAAAAGCATTTCTTAATGATAGCCATGGCCTATGTACATGTGGTTTACAACAGAAATATACCATGCAACACTTACTTGTGGATTGTCAGTGATTTTTAGGAGTGCGCAAGGTGTTTTTAAAACCTATTTTTAAGGAATATAATATTGCTAATCGTGACCAAGCACTTAGGTTACTTATTGATATGAGATTTTTAAATGTAACCTGTGCACTGGGCCTATTTTGAAATGACTGAAGAAGGGAAATATCCAGACTTACAGGGGTTGATAGAAGGTAGGGAATAATGCGGAATGTAGAGTTTAAATATTATAATTGATTATTATTATATTGGTTGATGGTATTTTAGAACATTTTGCCATGTTAGGAGAAGACATGAAATAAAATGTAGAGCACTTCACATTGAAAATAGCACTTTATGAGAAAGTAGGGAATGGAGCCCTATCAGAACTGTATATGGGATAAATTGGGTTGGCATGTTGCACTTTAGGAAACTGTAAGAACTTGAATTATGTAGGAAGTAAAAGGAAAGAAGAGCTCCAAAGCTCATAATGGATTATTCTAAAATTGCATTGGTTGATGGTACTGTAGAAAATCTTGCCACACTATAACAAGGCATGAAATAAAAGGCGGAGCACTCTACATTGGAAATTGCACTTTATGGGATCGTAAGGACCAGAGTCTAATCAGAACTGTATGTGGGATAATCTAGTTGGCACGCTGCACTTTCAGAAATTGTAAGAACTTGAATTTTAATCAAATGAATTATGTAACTAGAGTTGGTTAATAAGAATTAGAATGATCTAAGAACTTTGTATGTTAATGTAATATGTAAAAAAATAGTTTTAAATGAACTTGTAAATTTTATTGTTTTTATACTTCTAAGGCTTGTGCCAAATAAAAGAAAGTTTGAATTGAATTGATTATACCCAGTTCTGCCTTTGAAGTTTGCAAACTTCAAAGCAAAGTCTCAAGTGTTTGCAAGATCCTTCCTTGTCCAGGCCAGGCCCCAGACACTCACCAGGGGGTCGGAGACGGCATTGTGTGAGGACAGGCACAGTCTTTTCAGGTGTGAATGACCACTCCTCTCCGCCCCTCCAGCACAGATGGCTAATCAAGATATGCAGGCTACAACCCAGCCCCCTTTGTGTCACTGTCTAGAGGAGAGGTGTGAACAGCACAACTGTCAAACTCAACCAGACAGGGAATCCACAAACAGGCAGAGTCACAGAATGGATTAAGCAAGAAAATGCCTACTTTCTAAAAGTGGCATTTCCAAACGCACAATCTTAAAATCAACTTTACTAAAAGATGTATTTCTAAATTGTGAGCTCAGGGACCACTGTCAGGACATATAAAACACATTACTATATGTCCTACCTTATGCTTTCCCCCACACTGCTCGTCCCCCCAGTGGCCCTGCCCCTTTAAAAAAAAAAACTATAATAAATGAAAACTCTTGAGAAAAGCAGGGGTCCTTTTACCACACGTATTTCTTTTAGTAAAGAGCCGGCCATATCTTCTCCAGTCATCCTTAAAGTCGAGGAAGTAGATTTGTTTGGCCGTATTAATGGAGCTGGAATCGTCAACCTAAATCCTGAAACCATGAGGTCCCAAGCGAGTACAAGCCAAATGAAGTAAATTAGCCCCTCTGGTATTCAAGTTTATTTAGTTGTCTGAGCCTCCAAAAGAAATGTTTTCAACTACTTGGCGAACAATAAAAATGGTGTACTTTTGCAAATTATAGCAGTTTGCCAATTGGGAATAAAAAAAAACACTTCATTTTCGTGGTGGTATTTGGTATGGTCTCTGTGGTTTACACTAATCAGTGTTTTTATATACAAATTCTGGTAATCAATTTTCCCCCTGCTTTTAGATTTATTAGTGAATTCCAGCAGCATAAATGTTTTGGTTGTGTTGAAAACCAATAAAAAAGTTCTAATAATAAGGTTGTAGTGGACGGTGTTCTTGAATGGCAAAATGTAAAATAAAGATTAAAATGACTGAGTAAATTGGAATAATACTGTACCCTGAAAATGCCGCAGCTGCTGTTTCGAATCATTTTCAGATGTGTGGCTGTTTTTTTCCCCAAAATATTTGCCAAAAAAACCTTATGTGCTGAGCTACTAGAAAATACGTTTGAGCTTCCGGGACCACTATTGTATGGCAACAACAACAGGTTGATGGATGAAATGCTTGCATTAATCTCACCCACTAACAAATCCCTTGCGGCTGTGTCCCAATCCATTGTTTCTTTTTCTTTTACCTGGCTAAAGAACCCTAACTAGGGTGAATCTGGTCCTAGGTTGTTTGTGTTTCTGTTCAGGAAGGAGCTGTCCTGATCCCATGAGGAGCAGGGTCAAGACTGATTTGCTTATGACTGGGTCCAAATTGAGGTGGCATGGTGGGCATAAAATGATGGATTAGGATGCGTCCCTGAGCGATTGTTAATGGCTGAGATTAATTCAAGCCTTCCATCCATCATCAGTTCTTAAAGAGCACTGCTTTCTGGTAGTTGAAAGGGTTGAAGGGAGGGAATGCACTTTCTGTTCAAGGTGAGGATGTTTCTGTGCTAGGTGTGTCCTGTCTGTCCCTACTTACTGCTTCAGAGAGATTAATGAGAGCCAGGTGCACACCACATTTTTTCCGTATTGGGGGTACTCCTACTTGGAGCCAACCCCAGTGCAGTGAGAAGCATCACTCTTGACAAAGACAATTGTGCCTGATGAAAACACTTCAAAAGAGCCAAACCTGTTCTGCAGCCTGAGACAGTTGATGCTCTCCCCTTGGTGCTGTCTGTTGTCTTTGTGCATTTGCTTGTTTCACATTTTATCTCTTTTCCATTCCTCCTCTTTCCTTGCCTCCAATGCTCCACCCCTACTTCCACTAGTCTCTCTGACATGCACACTCTCCGACATCGTTGAAGTATCATTTTGTTTGTTAATTCCATACCAAATGGTGATAAGTGAAATCTCGACAAGCATTGAGTTGGTTTTCCATAGTACTGATACAGTCCAGGATTTAAACACATTGTAATGCCTGATTTCTTGTGATGAAAATATCCGAATTAACTTAACCATCCGAGACCTAAATTAGTTCTGTCTCATACATGAATTCAAATACAGGTTTCCTCTGTTAAGAAGTTGGCACAAATATTTTCCAGAGTTGGAAGCTTTGTCCATAATTTGTGTTTTTGGATCCTGCACAAATGAAGTCCTGTCATCAGTATGTAAATGTTTGTATATGGACTTAATGTGATGCCACATATGACTGTGTCTCTCCCTTACCATACAAGTCAGTTGCTAAATTGGTGTTCAAAGGGTTACCAAAGTTTGATATAGTAAAAGTCCAGTTTCTGAATACTCTAATTCTAGGCAGTAGATCAAGAGAATAAAAACTACTAACTCCTGTTCTCCCATCAACTTAAAGTAGAGTCATTCATTCAACTGAATGAGATATGTTTTAGAATCAAATATCTTTGTAACTCTGGATTAAGTAGGATCATCTTAATGAAGCATGGCAAACAGCAGGCACAGGTTATGACAGCCAGTTCTGCCCGGAACAAACCAAGTCTGGGAGTACCAAGTACCAAGTTGTACAAGTTACCCCTCTATCAATGATAAGTGATTATAGACAGTACATGCATAATTAGATTTGCCAGGCATCAATCAATTGTGGTGGGTGCCCACTCAGAGTCAAACAAACATAATGGGTATTGGAGGCAGATGCATGGCTGGAAAATCTGAAAATGGCTGTAATACCATCAAGACAATGGATACAGAACTCATGCATCGCCAATGCATCATTTATTTCAAGAGACCAGGCCTCTTTGCCAGGTCCTTTACTTTCTTGGTCTACAGCTGCATTTCAGGTACAGTGCAGCGGGAGACAGCCCTTTTATTTCTTGAAGTTCAATAGAAATAGAAGAATGATTGCCAATACAATGATCCTTAACTGTTCAGTGCATTGAAGATAGACTTTCTTTTCCACACACCACAGGGAAGTAAATGAAGCTCTTTAGCTTTTCCTCCTGCAAGGTGTGCATGTTTTAGTCTGGCTAGGCTACTTCATAGCCAATAGATGGGAAGCTGTCAGATATATTTAGAGGGCCCTGGGCTGTAAGTGCTGCTGTAGCTGCTGCTGGAACATGACACAGAAAATGAGGAAGGTAAAGCTGGCTGTCCAACCCACACTTCCTCTTTGATCAGACACTATGGAAAGGATTTGGGAGCAATACTTTTTTATGAAAATGAAGCACCACAGATTAGCCTACTATATAACTTCCCCTTTTATGTTATGGTAACTGGTTATATGTTGAATGCGTGTACACCGACAATGGTATCATGGTGATATTTACATGTCATCCATTCACTCCAGATTACAATTCAATACTTTCTTCATACAGTGTACTCCATAAAGCATGTCAGTCAAACTTTGTCTTTCGATTAGCCTGAATTAGTCAATCTCACAGGACAGGGAACTGTGATGTAACAGCTTATCAGTAGTCTGAAAGTCTTCTAAACCAAATGTTAATCATTTGCAACTTAAGAAGATTCTCTTGGATATTAGTGTTGAGTGTGTTCAGGATAATTCAGCTTTCTTGACTGAAAGATGGGTTTCATGTAAACTATACAAACACATCTCCAGGATTCTGTAAGGTTATAGAAGTGCTCCAGCTAATTTATTATGTTTGCAGCTTTAGACATTCTTATATCTACAAGACATTAATCTAACTCTAGAGCTAAACTGATGTTAAAACCTCCACCCCCCCATAATTGGTACTCTCTGAAGCCTAGTTTTAATGGGAAATGTCAACACTACCTTATGTCTAGAGTGAATAGATTTTTATTGAGGTCTAGTAAACCGTTTACATTATGGCAATACCAAGTCAAGCCTGGAAAAATTCTAAAACTGTTACTAGACCTGCAGGTCAAGTAACCTGAATAATCTACCTGACCTAGCTGTAATGTACTTGACCCGTAAACTGGTCTCAATTTGTGTGATCCTAGGCAAATATTTTATTTTACAGAGTCACCTTTTTCTTAATTCTCACATGAGTGCACCTTCAAATATGTGAGTTCAGCATTTTTGCTGCACAAAATAATCCTCTTTTGTTTGATTAAATATACTAAATGTTTGCTCACTGTATAATAAGAATCTAGCCCACATATAAGGTACACATAATCCATGATTTGCCTCTTAGTTTACTAACAGTATTGCCATCAGGGCAAGAGTGTTTCTTAGTTTCTTTAAACACTCACTTTTAATAAATATATCACTAAAGCATTATGTGTTAGCGCGCTGTCATCTACAGACAGTAAGTTTCCAAGAAATGTCCAGAAACCTTCCCACTAACTTGCTGTTTTACTGATACAGCTATATAGAGTTTTAACAATAATCTTTGAAAATTAGGTTTGCGTAAACATATTTATTAGCACATCACCAAGTAAAGTGTTCTGATTTGTCTTCATCTTATTCAAATATTTTTTCATCACACAGAAGTATAAAAAAACGGGCTTCCCCAATGACTGAAATATATTTTGAAATGTTGTACAATTGACTTAGTTATTTAAATGATGTTTGCTAGGAAAAATCCAACACCTTTCTCTCTTTCATTTCACACTGTTTGTACAGCAGGTCAGACAGTTCACTTTATATAATTCTGGATCTCTGAAGTAGAAAGGAAACAAAGAAAAACTGATTTTTGACCTCTGTCTCTGAAAACAGAGCAAATGTGACAAGGACAAGAGTTAAAGGCTTTATTGGCCTTCACTTTCTGACTGAACAGAACACCTATTCTTTGTCAACTGTCAGAAAGGGCCAGTTGGTCCTAAAAATAGCCAGTGAGTAGATTTTTATAGGCCTGCAAGTAATGCTTAAGATATACACAGACAACACCGAAATCCACTTCCGGCTGGACAACTAGCCAATGACTCGGGACAGCATTGGAAAATACCTGAGCCACAAGTTTGAGTGGTTGAAAGAGACCTTCATATGCACAAACCAAGCCAAGTCTGAGATCTTGTCATTCAGAAGCAAAGATGTAGGTTTGCCTCATTCCTCCACGTTAGAGTTGGCTACTATAGGAGTCTTATTTTACTAAGAGCTTTCCTCCATTTTTCAAATTAATTTGGTGGTCATAGGTGTCGACTTTCCCCTATTCCTGTCTGAGAAACTTTGCCCACTCCTCTGAATGAACTTCAAGATTGAGCTGATAAGCGAGCCCTACTTACTGCATGCTTAGACATTGTCATAGTAACTGCACTGGCCTCTTGAAGAAAGTCATTAACAAGCTGCAAAGATTCCTAACAAGGCTTTCAGAACGTGTCTGAATCTGCAGAGAAGAGATGACCTAAAACCTACCCTGAAATAATTCCAAAGATTCCCAGTGAGTTCTAATATCAAATTCAGTGTTTATTTCTTTGTACATACGAGCTGCAGACACTGTGCGTACACTGTGACACTGGCCAAATGTCCCCATTTGGACACAATAGTATTCAAACATCACAGTCTCGGAATCAGCAACTTGCAAGCCCACAGACAGTCTTACGGAACTTACATTTGTTCAACACATATTCTATTTTCAACCTTATTTCTATCAGGAAGTCTATAAATCTAATCTTTCCTGGTTTCACCTGATCAGTACCTAATTCCATGTTATATTTACCATATACTATTGATGCACTTGCTTACTTCTTTATTCAAGTCCTTCCTTGTTGCTTGCTCATTGTGAAGCACCCAAATGCCTCCCCTGGACATAAGCGCAATAAAAAACTGTTAAAGAAAAGTAGTCCAGTGTACCTACAGAAGCTAACTTTTCACTGTGGTCCAAACAGGGTCCTATGTTCAATGACTGTGCATCTGATTTCTCAGAGTCTTCAATTGGCATAAACATGGAGGCAAGAGTCTTGGAGTGGACCCAGACTCTGGAATGCCATGATCTAAGCCTGAGAGCATAACCAAACTACAAGTGCTTCACCAAGGGTTTAGAAACTGAACTGTTCTGCCTCTTTTTCAGTCGAACATCTTCCTGGATTTGGACTTCAACAAAATCTCAGACTGAAGGCCCCCCATCACTAATAGCACTTTAATTTCCCCCTCCACTATCTGTATTTTCCTGACCCAGCTCACTGCTCTTAAGTTACCAACAGGCAATATGTATAGCTCAATAAATGTCCCAAATGAATAAATAAATTGTCTCACATAATACATGGGCCACGGATTTGAGTAGCCTAATTGATTCTAGGTTGTGTGTTTATGGAGTTGTCTTACAAGACATGTGCTAGCCAGTCATGGAGTTCCAGGCAGGCTATATTACAACTTTATAGCCTGCTGCAATAGGCTAAACTTGCCTTTATAGGTTCTCTTCAATGTTATTTGCCCTTACTGAAGGCAAGGAGCTTTAGCAAAGGCACAGGATTTGGCTGGCTTGTATAAACTGCTGCAGCAGGCTATAATGCTATTAGAATATTCCACACCAACAGGGAGGAATGTTTATGTTTAAAAATAAAGCCTCATGGGAGATACAGGAATTTAACAAGCATTTGCAATGCAATAGGTCTCATGTGTGAGAGCTAGAGGTATTGGTGTTGTAAATGACAATGTCTTTTACCTATGTGTTTTGGTTTGGACTGTAGTGGAGTTATAGCAGGGGCCACAGCAACCCTGCAAGCTGCTGCAGGAGAGAGGGCACAACAAGGCTGCCATCTTGGGAGTGAGTGTTTTTGCCTCATTCCTACAGACTGGCTGTGATACCCTAGAGATGCAACCATTTCTAGTATGTTTACCTAAAGTTTTATAGCACCAAACAAGCCACAAAGAGGAACCTTTTTGGCATTTAACCCAGAGAATGGGGCTGTTAAAAGAGTTAAGAGCAAAGAAAAAGGGGCAGCCATATATTTATGTGCATTCATCTTTTAAATTAATTATTCCTCTTCATTGGCAATACCAGCCTACCTGTTAAAAACATTGACTGTACACAAAGAGAATAACAGAAGAGGCAGCTTAACTGCAAATGAATTATAGCAATTTTGTTGAGAATGGCACCTGCTTTGCAGCGTTGTGAAATGGCAGAACCTGTATTACCAAGTGCTATATAAAAAAAAAGCCAAGTTATTCCCGCACTGCTCCAACACGCACCAGATAAAGAACTCTAGGGAAGAGGAAAGGGCGTAAGGGTCAGAGCTGCCGACTTTGAAGCTGGGTAACAAGGTTTGGGTCTCAGCGCCGGCTGAAAAACCTTTGATTCTGGGCAAATCACATAATCTCCCCTTCCTACCAAAAATTAATGTGTTCTTGTGTAATGTAATCGGTGCTTATGTAAAGCACTGTAATACCTTTGTATCGAGTTTGCACTCTATTTGAAGAGGCCCAATTTACATCCAAAGGTTAGATGTTTTTGCTTTCAAGCTTGAGGCCGTGAAGTGCATGGGTCTGGAGTCACAACTCCTTTTCCACCATTTTGAAGGCAACACCTTTCACCATCTTCTTGCCTAGGACTAACCTAAGTGCTTGTTCGGTGACCTTCCGGAGGTTATCAAGAGCACATGCTGTTACCTAGTTTTAAGCTCCACTCAAGTAATTTCGTTGGTGCACCCACTGAAGAGGTCTTGACAGAACAGGAATGTCACAGATTATGATCCTGACATAGCTTTTTCACATCTTCATCTCTGCAAGGTCAATGCAAATGAATTATTGCGATTTTGTTAAGAATGGCACCTGCTTTGCAGGGCAATGAAAAGGTTGAACCTGTATTACCAAGCACTATGTTAAAAAAATGAGATATTGCCAGACTGCCCCAACATGCACCAGACAAAGAACCCTAGGGGGAGAGGATGTGGCTTAAGGGCCAGAGCTTCCAACTTTGGTGCTGGGGAACACGGTTCGAGTCTTGGCACCGGCTCAACATCCTGTGATTCTCAGCAAATCACTTAAGCTCCCCTTGCTACCAAAAATGAATGTGTTCTTGTGTAATGTAACCGGTGCTTATGTAAAGTGCTGTAATACCTTTGTGTCGAGTTTCCTCTACATAAAACTGTAACAAAAAAAAGACCCAGCAGACATCCCAAAGAGATAGCAAGATGCCCGAAACCAAGCAAGACAAAGAAACCGCATATCGCCATGAGTGAAGCAACGAGAGAAAAGAAAAAAAAGTGCGCCACACTAAGGTACATGGCTGGTCCATGTAATAGGGTCAGTCTCCAAGGCTGTAACAAAACAGCCTCAAGTCTGGACAAACAAAAGCATTTACCAAAGACATAAAGGGATTGTTGAAAGGCAGGCCCAGGAACGAATGAAAGTGATGGTCATGAGACGGGTGTGGTTAAAGCCCACAAAATAGATTACAACCTCTCGAGAAGAGTAGCGCTTTGGTGCCTTTTTGCTTGACCTAAAAACCACACTGCTCTGATGCTCTTGAACCCTTGTTTCACAGCTTCTGCTGTTTATGCTTAACAATTACTGCTGTATGAATGTAGGCTGAAGGCAGTCCCTGATTCAACCTCAGATTTGCCATAATGCTTTTCTTAATTTTTATAGTGCCAAAGGGGACACTGGAGTTGAGGGAAATTCCCCCAACTCCCATTCCATAATTTCATTGATACGACAGAAGGAAAGAGGGAGGGAGATATGTTCTTTTGTCCTTCACCCACAGCCTCTTCCTTTCTGTTTCTCCTCCTTAATCCACATATTTTAGAGAGGCAGGAGAAAGGCATACTTATTCTGTAGGTTAGAAAAATGAAAAGTTGACAGCAGCAGACCTATACTGCTGGTTATAGCAAACTGGTGCTCCATTGTCTTCAAGGGAGCAGTCAACATTCTACTGTCATAATATGAGCAAAGATTGCTATAATTTCAGTCATTGTCACTTGCAGTACTGTGTACATTGACCAGTCCTCTTGTAATTTTTTTAAAATCTTTCTAAATCAAAGGTTAGAATTTTTTGTGTATGTTGGTAATGGCACCATGAGCCCAGAGATGGAAGAGAAAAAGTTGCATCAACAGTCCCATTGTTTTGCAAAACCTGCATGGGCAGGTCTAGACTAGGGGTGGGTGAAGAATTCTGCTCCACAGGAAGAGTTGCGGAAAACTTCACAAAGTGACGCGTAGCGGAGTCTTTTCTCTCGCTCGCACTCGTCAACGTTAAGTTGGTGACCACAAGCAAGATTTCTAAATCCAATTGGGTAGGCTGCAACTGCTCGTGATGAGAAAGCTCACTCTTGTGTTGAGGATGCAGAAAATCTACACGAGCAGCAAAAAGAAGTTAGCGCCCTCTGGCGATCCGCCTGATACCGTTCGCACTGAAAATCAGCGCTCCTTACCCAAACTCCGTGTATCGCGGTGGAGTTTTTTCAGCACTTCGCGGAGTTCCACGTAGCAGAACTCCACAAACTCTACCCAGGCCTAGACTAAACACATTTCTTCCTGGACCATTGCTATGTTAATACTGTGGTCTGGTAGGGTGATATATAACATGCCTTCACACTGTCGATCAGCCTGTTAAAATTCCAAGTTAAACGCTGAACATTTTCTTCTTTTGTCGCCATGATTTGTCAGATTGTTTTTTGCAGACCTTTTTTGGGTTTTTGTCATGGTACCTCTCGCTTGCCTTGCACTGTCCATTTGCTTACATACACTGAGACGAAAAGCAGACAACTAAATTCCACCCCTTTCATGCCACCTCCCTCATCTGGACAGCCTGTGACATTAACCAATTAATTGTTGAAAACCTATTTTACACTTGAAATTCATGCCCTGTTTGATTTTTAGCAAGGGATACACCTCAGAGACAGGGAACACCTATCCAAAAGCTCGGGTCACCTACTCTTCATCCTAAAAGTGACAGTGGAAATTGGAGTCCTCCACGGTATAACACGCCATGAAGATAACCAGTTGTCCAGAGTTGTATTTGGCATCAACATGAGACTGTGCAGATTGTCAAGCAATAAAGATTCCAGCTTGAGCATATTATATGAATGAAACTTTACATCAATTATATGAAATATAGATATCTAATAAGACAATTACAACCAAGAATCATAAAGATGTATTCTAAACCGGTATGAACAAGAAAGAAAGCAAACGAGGGAACATATAGGTTCAGTTGTTGTCAGTAGCGTTTTCCACCCTTCTTTAATTGTGTAAGATTTGATGCTTGTTCCAGGCAAGTAAAGTTTATTGATGATATAATTAGAGATATTTCCACTAGAAAAGAAGTGGGGCTTGCAGTTAAGTTTGACACATCTTTCCTGGGTATGTATTGCTTATTTGACATTCTTGACGTACAATCAATTTCTTTTATGGGCACCAGCCACCACAGTATAATTAGGAATAATTGATAATACGAACCCCTGGTAGGCCAGTTGCCTTGTTTTCCTGAACACATGTATTATTATGTTACAGTCTTTAAAGTTCAGAAGCCTGACTAAAATGGAGCAACAGGAGCCATCCAGCAATGATGGACCAAGTTATGCGGCAGGGTAATTACATTATTTTGTTGTTTTAACACACAATAATGTTTGAGTCAAAGGTTTACATCATGTGGGGGCAGTGAGGTGTTTTATAATAAAACATCTGGTGTTCTGCGAAAATTGCCCTGCAGTGCTAACACGTATATTTTTGTGTATAACAGTTGGGGACATGATGAACGCTTTGTACCAGCAATAATTTGTAGCTTCTCACATTCAGCCTTGTATAAAGCACTGAATAAGAATGATGTGCAGGGAAAAGAATAACAAAAGTCTGTGTAAAAGGAGAAGCTGATAAAATAATGAAAACAGAGCCACTAAAAAAAGGCTTCTGCTAAAATAATAGAGAAATAAAAATGCATGCCTCGGAGTGAAAGGGCACAAGCTGCAGGCCTAGACTAAAATAACGTGCCTGTGTAATGGCTAGAGTAACTAGAGGTCCCTAACAAAGCCTAAAGCAAACTGGCATTTTTACATCTGTAATCTTAAAATCAGTACTAAAATTTACACTATGAAATGTCTGTCGACAAACAGGTAGGTAGTAGGTCAAATTAAAACTGGTCAATTTAGAATTCAGTTTAACATCTGAATACAGATTGTTGCATCTGAAAGGTGACCATATACTCGGAAGCCATAATCGTCTGGAGCCACCATGGAACCAGAACTACACGTCTTCTCGCTGCCTCTGTAATACAGCAGTCGGATTACCGCCAAAATGGCTGTCTTTTGGCCCCCGCTACTGCAGCGGTCTTGCCAAAAGACTGCCAAACTCATAATTGAGGCCCTGTATCTCTGCAGATGACCTCGCCACTTGGTGGGCATAGGTCTTGCAGGCAGATGTAAGCACTACGTGTTTCTGAAACAAGAGCTTTCAGTCAGCTTAGCTTATCAAAATTTACATTTAAAGTAGCAGAATGAGGCCATATCGCTGCTATTATCGTCCATTGTGTTGGAGTAAAAAGCACGTTACCACAACAGCTGACAATTTAGGAGACCGTAACCACATAGGCAATTCTGGCTCACATTCCACAACATTTCTGTTTGTTCAGAACCACATAGTTCATATTCGAGATCACCTGGAACACTGAGTGAATCAAAGGAACAGGAACTCCCTTCCGATAACACACTAAGTTGGCTACTGAAGCATTACATGCTCCGTGCAAGGACATCTGTTTATAAATCGTGGAATGGCTCACAGAAGTCTCATATTCGCTTCTGCTAAGAAATACCTCTTTCATGCCATAGAAACATTTGTATGGGAAGGGAAGCTCTCACACTTCATGAATGTAACTGTCTCCTAACCTTTCATATCTGCCTACAGGAACGTGCCTCAAGGACGAGGTGAATTTAAGTGTGGAAATAGGCAGATTAATAACCCCATGAATTAACCAGACAGCAGATGGTATTTCTGCCACAGTAAAAGGCTACTTTTGTATATTAAGCATGACATAAGTTGCTTCTTTCTTAGCCATTATTTGTTGCTGTTGCGTTAAATTAAATTAGTTATAACATTGCCATGGTACGCAACCACTTTTTAGTACATGTAACGTCCAACCTAACTGCATAATGGACCTTAGTTGACTTTGTCCATGTTGTAAAGATGACATACCATTTTGTAGAATGTTGATTTCAGAAGAAATAATTTTGCTGAGTGTTTATATGTTGTTGGACATGGTGTTCATTCCGTTATCTACAATGGCTAATGCTTTCTGTAAGTTTTTCTGATCTGTTTGCCTTATCCTGGCTTTGGCTTCTATTCGGGGAAGTTTCCAATTTCATCATAAATTGCATATAGGAATTACTTTTTCTGCTGTCTTCTGGGGCCCAACAGATAATTGTGTAGATCTGTGTCTTCTGATAGGAGACTGAGGTGTTCTTTTATGGCTTCTAGTGAGGAAGAATTCAGCCACTGTTGACATAATTTCCCTACACTATATGTGGTGACAATGTCAGAGTTTTGTTATGATATGTAACGAGTGTCAGATTGGCTTTCTCTAAAGCCCCCTGTGGAGTTTACAAAATGTGCACGACAACCATTTGTGTCTGTTGGCCACAATAACCACCCATCAGGACCAGAAAGTGTTGTGTTACGTGCTCCTTTCTGGACCTACCGGTTGAGCTGTTCTTCAGTGACATTTATTATTTTCTGCCAGTTTTTAAATTTAGCTAGTGAGGGAATACTGGGTGCATTCATTTCCTTAATTTTCACAAAGCCTAGACGGCTAGTTTGCTGTATAGTTTCATTGAAAAAAATAATTTGGAACAGAACAAGGCATACTCTAAAAGATGAGTACTCGCAAATATTTCCCCGGGGGCTAAAAAGTATGGTCTGTGATGTGATCGAGGGCCGAATTGATGCCAGTGGGGGTGGTGGTCGGGCAAGGTGGGAATTGGAGGTAAGAAGGGTTTAGGTGAAGTGAAGCCTATACATCTATTGCCTGAATTGCGCATAAAACCAGGAAATCTGATATTAATCCCTGTTCCCCCACTTTACCAAATTGTGTGATATTAGGCAATTGTTTTATTTCACCTTTCCACCTTTTTCATAATTACCACGTATGAGGACCTCGAAATACATGACTTCAGGACATGTGCTGTACAAAACCTTCCCCTGTGTTTGTTTATAAACTTTATTGTTGTTCATGTATAAAAGGAACCCAAGCTACTCAAAGAGTGGACACAACATCTGAAGTGACTCTTTAGTTCAATCTTGGCATTGTTGCCAGGGTGAGTGGAGAATGAATGTTTTCCAAATTCATCTTTGAAAGTTATCACCTATAAAATAATACTTCTCAATTCACTGATATAATCGGATGTACTAAGGTGAAAAGTTTCTGCAAATTAATTACATATACTTTTTGAATTTATAAGAGACTCTATCATATTTTTCCCCTTTTGCTGCAAGATAACTTTAAAAACAAATGTGTTCCTAAAGTTAAATGGTGCGCAATTCCCTAGTAACTTATTTTTTTAACACTAATTAACTTTTGAATGAATGCTTTTTATTTAACATCTTTTTGTTAGTTCTGAGTGGAGGGAACAGCAGTCCAGTGCTGTTGTTGCCCGGGGGGAGGGGTGAGGGGGCTTGCAAAGTTCAGGAGGGACTCATGCGGCCCCAGGCTGTGCTTTGCATATCAGTGCTCTAAAAAAAAGCTTCCCTTCCTTGTATTTGCCAGAATTTAGTTCCTCAAACACTTTTTAAGTCAACCTACTTTAACCAGTATTCATAGCTGTCTATTGCCAACTGGGAAACAAAGGAATCAGAATAAATAAATCTGGTAACAAAATAATTTGCAATTTCATAGAAGGTAATTTGGAGAAATAAGCCTCAGCATTTGTTACATTGTGCCCAGTAAAAAACATATGGACCTTTTTCCATATACATTCTAGAACTCCCCACTAATGGGGTTGAACACTGTTCCCATTGTGTGTATTTATAAACATCTTTCAGGGTGCTAGCTTTATGTATGAAATGATGTCCATAATGATTATAACAGAACATATCGTCATAATTAGTAGTTGTTTGATAGACATCTTCACTCTCAAATTCAGTATAATATTCAAGCTCAGAAAGCATAGAATCAACCATTTTTACATCTCAGTCATCAGAGACTTCTCCTAGTTTTATAATAACATTAATTGAAACATTAAGCACATATGGTATTTGAAGAATCTCTGTCTGCCTAAAGACATCAAAGGATACGTTATCCCAAACAATCCTATCAGGAATCTGTATAGCTGAAATGTTCACTAGGGGCAAGTCTCTCTGAACCTTATGTGAAGACAAATGTGGTTTTAGGACCTCATTCACTAGTTCAACAGCAGAGAGTTCAGGAAGATAATGACCATGTGTCAGCAGAAAGAAAACAATGACAAAGCCAATCAAAAGAAAAAAGCAAGCACAGTTAATAGACCCAACAGATACTTCCATGGATGAATCAGATAGATTTAAGGTGAGTGAACAGCTTTCATGCTCTTGATACAGGTACTTCAGAAGACATAGAAGAGTCACTGAAGGAATCATTGATTTTGGCAAAATATCCAGAAGAAGTTTGTGCAAACACTGGAGCCGATGTCGGGAAAGTGGAATTGACAGATGGGTTTCTTGGTGATTCGTAGTAAACTACTCCATCCCTTTGTGTTTAATTTGAATAATACTTGTCAGAAGTGTGGGCATTGCTTGTAATCATTATCCACCCTCCCCAAGCTTTGGGAAGTGTCAGTATTGTTGGTTAAAACTTGTAGAGGTACATCTGGTTTTGTAGGGAGATGGGTTTGGGAACTACCCAGGAGTACTTTAGGTCTGTGTGTATGATCGGCTACATGGTGTAACTTGGCATTGTTGACGGAGACAATGCTGTTTCCTTTAGAACCAGGCAGCGGTGGTAAGATGACAGGTCTGGTACCGTGCATTCCTGGGACGGGAACCGGTGCTCAATATGAATCTAGACCGACGGTGTTATTAGTGCATCCTTTATTCCTAGGGTGGCAGCACATGCAGATGAGTTTTCATCACGGAACTGCTGTAATTCCAGCAAGGCAGTGCCTTGTCTATTTATGTCAAAAGGTGTGTCTGCTGCCACTGCACCAGAGCCATTAAGATCCGGGACATACATAGGTATGCCAAACAGTGCCTTGTATGGGGTGAGCCCTTCTACGGACCTTCTAGGCAGATTGAGTGCTCTCTGGACTCCAAATAGGTGGTTAAGCCAACTATGACCCGTACCTAGTACTCTTGCTGTTAAACATTGCTTGTTTTTTCGCTCCACTATACGCTTACCCTCAGGATGATAGGGATACGAATAATGCAATTGGATCCCCAATGTTGTCATGAATGCCTTTGAGACAAAAGCAAGGCCCGGGTCTGATTGAAATGCTGCAACTGCATATGTACCATTAAAGAAATGCAAATCTTTAAAAACAGTTCAAGTGTCAGCTGATCATTGTGGCCTTACCCATAGGAGTCTGGAGCAAGAGTCAGCAGTGACTATGGTGTATTTGTATGTAGCATCAGGTGTCAAAGGACCACAGTAGTCCAGGTACACATATTGTAGTGGTTTGTTGGAAATTGGGAGGGGTGTCTGCGGTGGGGGCTTGACGGTGAGTTCTTTTATTTGTTAACAGATAGCACAGCAAAGGACACATTGTTTGGTCTGTTTATATAGACCTGATCACCAGTATCATTTTTTCAATAAGGAAATAGAAGCAGCTACACGTACATGAGCAGAAGCAATTCCCTCATGCGCCACTTTTATTAATTCTGGTCTCTGCTCCTGGTGGGGCTCACACAATCACCCAATCCCTGGTATTGTGCACTTAAGTGGTAGGAATATTTGGCGGGATATGCCTTTGTTAAGAGCTTGCTTTCTGCTTCAGCTTTTACAGCAGCCAATGTTTCATCATCCAGCCTTGTTCTAGAACGAGTAGTCACAGCAACAGAAGCCGTGGATACTGCTGATTTGGCTGCAACATCAGGCAAGGTATAGCCCACAACGTGTATCCCTACACACAATAACTGTGGAGATTGGCACGACAAATGAGGCACAAAACCCTAGCGTACCTAAACTAGAAGTAAGTAGTTAGTGCTCTAAGAGGCCGAGGGGGCCAACCTCAACCCCCTAAACAGGAGCAATGCTTCCCCTACAAAGTGATTCAAACCTCTAAGCAGTCAAATAATACTATAATATTAATAAGTTCATGAATGTTGTCGAACTGTCCTTTATTTATATGTGGATCCAAAAGGAAATGTACTATTGTTCTGATCATATAGTCCTGTTCCTATTACAGCAGTATATCACAAGAAGTGGAAATACATACTATGCTACAATCAAGAGAACAGAACTGCATTCCCACTCCTTGAATATACTGCTGTAATTGGAACAGAACAATACTATGTTTCCTTTTGGATACACATTATAAATGAAGGACAGTTTTACACTTATGAACTTATGAATGTTATAGTACCATTTTGGTTGCTCAGAGGGTTGAATCACTGTTTATCCCTACACTTTGATGACCTATTGTATGAACTAGATGGGCAGTGGATAGCATCTCTTTCAGATCTGCTACTTCCCCCCACAGTAATCTGTGTTCCATGGTGTTTCCTTTTGAAACTCTAAACCCAATTTGTTATCAGTAATGCAGATATTCAATAAAGGACTGGACACAATAGTGCAAATCACATCCTATCAGTGTTAGCTGTTACGGATCTGTATTTTCTATTGTCAATACCAGAGCCTTAAGCTCTGCCAATTGTGAAGTCCAGTCCACTAGGGTCTGCATGTAAGTGTTCCGAGGAAGGAATTTGCCATCCTTGAAGACATCTCTCAAAGCTGCACATGCTGGGGCTGAACCATCAGTATAGATTATTGTTTGGTATTGCTCAAAAGGCAATATATTTGTTGGTATTGGATATTCAAGCTCATATTAAAGAGATTCTTGAGTCTGAAGTTTTGGGTCAAAAACATAATCTAACATAATTGAGAACAATCCAGGACTATTGTTATACCCCCAAGGGAGCCTTCAATACTTTCTATGTGAGCCTAAAGCACTAAGTGCTCTCAAATCGGTGCTTTCAGGTGCAATTTGTTTGGGCAGAAAAACCCGTTGGAGATTATTTTTTTTTAAAGCACTAAATTGTTAATCATTGCTGTGCTGTGTGAATTTTGGATAGCAAATATCCGTGTATGACTATTTCAGTGTCTGTAATCTAAGACTGTCTTATAAGAATGGTCCAACTTAGCTTCTGGAAACAAGGGGATGTTCATTGATGAGACACAGGGCTCAATTACATCCTGGTACTCAAGTTGTGTAAGTATTTCTCTCACAGATACTCATGTTTAATGTTTTATTGAGGTTGAGGCTGTGGTTGTGATCTGATAGGTATTATGTGGTGGGAGAGGCTCTGTCCCACCCTACTTGATTGTGATACAGTGCAGGGGTTTGTCCCATTGCCCAATCTAATACGTAGGCTTCCCCTACGTCCGTAGGAATGACAGGTGAGAAAGAAGGCATACTAACTTCTTCCCTGATTGCGAGAAGATTGCGGGCAGAATCTGGTGGCCAACTTGTTTCTTCCATTATGATATCATAGCACCGTGTCAATTGTTCCCCAGACTATTACTTTAATTGTGCACTTAAAGTCTCCTTCAAATTGCAATTTCAATTTGTAAACTTTTTCGGGGGGGGGGCGGGGGAGGAGACGTGCATGTCTGAAGTTTAGACTTCTTGTAGACGGTAGTTGCTGTCGCATCCAGAACCCCTGGAAGTTTCTGGCAAACTATTGTGACCTCTGCTGCACTGTGTAGCAGACTCGGTGCCTGGTCTTCATTAAAGCTCTCAACATGCGTGTCATTTCATGCCGAAATATCTGCTACCTTTTTCTTTTTAAATTATTGTTTCTTTTGAGGAGCTTTCTCTTCCTTTTTTATGGAAGTTTCAACCAAGCGTTGTAAATCTTTTCTTTGTTTTACATACTTGTTTCATTGTTCAGAATGCTCACCTCTCTCACTTGGTTTATCCGGTGAATCCTGAAAGGAACAAGATTGGCATTTATCAGTATACTGATATCTATGGGGAGTTTTCAAACTATCACTATTTCTTAGGTTGTATCGTTTATCAGAGGTCTCCGGACGCAGAGATTCTCCTCTCGGTTTTACATTATCTTTATTTTGTTTTTGTTTATCCAAACGTTTTCTAGAACTCTCCGTTGCTTGCTTGGAAGAATCCTTATTGGATTTACCTTGTAGTTGTGGTTTACTCAGGTCTGGCTGCCAAGCTATCCCAACCTATGCTAAAATAGGTCTCAGCAACATTCTTTGGCAGCTTGTGCTCCTGATAATATACAGAAATATCCCAAAGCCTCATGCGGACTGCCAGGGCTACAGCTTCCCCTTTAATATTACTTAATATTATTGAGGATACAATGGCAAAGTTACCCATTAGTTCCATCCCCTAGGGCCGGGACAAACCCGTATTCATCTTAAATTTGTTTCAACACTTTTGGAAGATTCACAAGTGCTGGTGTACCGTGTGCGGTAGTGTAGAGTGCAGCAAGTACTGCACCCCATTTGATGCAGTTGTCCACTGAGGGAACCATCCCGAATGGCAAGCACATTGTGAGAATTCTATGTTTGTCTTGGGGTCCCGTATGGGTAAACACTGCTTCCAAAGCGCTTATTTTTTGTGCTAACCAAAACTGAATTTCTTCACGTTTGGTGGATTTTACCCATGACTAAATGTACTGTCGAAGGGTTAATGCCTGATGTAATCTGTGGTTGTGCTGGAGCAGCCCCTGCTGGGGAAAGTATTTAATGTTTGCATCACAAATTGTATTTTGCGTCTATATAATTGTACTAAATCATTATAGAGGCGGCACACTTCTGCTACCAGCAGAAGGGTGTGGTGTATATGTGGCCATGTAGGGCCTTCATTACTTGAAGGACCTAGTGTAACATTGTGTGCAATATGTGGTAGGGCACCATCAAGCCAATTTTGATGTTCCTGATAAAATAAAGGTATTTCAAGATATGCATATGGTCTGTATTGTGCCCGTGTTTTAGTAAAAGTGTAGTGCTGAAATACATATGTGTTCTTGTCCAATGTAGGAAAGTTGACCCAATAATAAAAAATGTCAGTTCTATATGCTGCAATTGCCTCAACCACAAATGTGTCTGCTCCACCTTCGCTGTGGGGCCATTATTTATTAGAGGATTTGTGAGGGGGAGTCTCTTGTTTGTTGTAATTACAACCCGTTGGGGTTTCACCATATTTCAGTGTTATATAGCGATAGGGACACGAACTGAGGATTTAACCCTCTTAAAGGTTCAAGCTTGAACAGCCTGCAGTCAAAATTGGTACTGCCTATCTCGGCTGAGAAGGATATCCTGAATAACGCAGACATCTCTGTATAAGGTACTTAGGGTGTCTTTAGCATGTAGTGAGACAGAGATACTTGGGAGATCCATAATTCAGTGTCTAACTAACGTTGAAGGTGTCATGTCATAAAGACTCTTGCAATGAGTAACAAGACTGCTGGATTTGTGTGGCAGCACCACTGGGCGCAGGGAACTGACTCTGATCGTGCTTCATGTGACAACTGTCGGCCTAACCCCTCCGGCCAGCTAGCAGTACCTCACCAGTACCCAAGAGTAAAAGGTGATTTGTGGCAGTCCTTGGCATGTCAGCTTGATTTCTCAGGGAAATCTGGATTTTTGGAACAGATCTTACTCCTTTCTGTCAGTCACATATGTCACACACATACAAAGGCAAAACAGAAGCAGGTCTAGGTTCAATAGGTTTTATTGAATCAATTGCATTTTATGTAAAAAGTCATGTATTGGGATTATGAGAATGATAAAACATAAAAGCAAGGCAGTGACAAGAAAAGTGAACAACAGGAAAAGTCCAACCATACTGTCACAATAATGATTCTAAAATCCCTACCTGTACTACTAATGTTCCCTACAAGAACATGGCAGTATAAGCCCCAGTTTGCCCATCAGGCACCCCGGGAGAATTCCATCCCCCATACCTGTGATTGTAGGTAAAGAAGAGGTCTGTTGGTCTACTGAAAATTCTCCCACATGGTGGGAGAGACTGTCAGGCCCCAGCAGAAACTTGCAAAGCCGACTTGAAGTGTACGATGGCAATTCCTCGCTATCGCGTAGAGGACAGTGAGGTGTTTTATAATAAAACATCTGGTGTTCTGAGAAAACTGGCTTGATGTGACAACACGTATATTTTTGTGTATAACAGTTCGGGACATGAAGAATGATGTGTACTGGCAATAAATGTGTAACTTATCACAAACAGCCTTGGATAGTGCACATAATGTGAATGCCTTGCAGAGAAAAGAGTAACAGAAGTCTGTGTAAAAGGACAAGCTGATTAAAATAATCAAAACAGCTCCACTAAAATAAGGCTTCTGCTAAAATAATAGAGAAATACAAATTCATGCCTCAGAGTGAAAGGGCAAAAACTGCAGGCCTTGTCTAAAATAACTTGCCTGTTTAATAGCTAAAGTAACCTCACAACAGTAGAGCAGGAGAAAGATCCTACCATTGCAGGACAAGATGTTATGTGCAAGTTCCTAGAGGTTGTGGATGATGAATCTGATTAAGACTTCCTTGAACATGCCAGCTTATGCAGGATTGGATCCATAGAGAGTCCATATAATGGGGAAAACTGTTTCATCATCTTGTATTATAACTTTGTATTTCTGGTTGCCAGTCTTGCCGTAGATCATACAGATGAAATGTAATTGTATTTTGCTGTGGCTTGTACAAAAGGCAGATGATTGACCTCTGTAATCACCAGAAAAAGGGTTTGTGTATGACTTTCCATTTTCCTCCTGCGACTCTGATTATCTTGAGACGTTTCCTCTTAGGATGCTGTCAATACTCGTTAAGTTTAACACTTAGAATCTCTTAGATTTATTTTCCTTGATAGGGATTTTGCTATGTTTTGGTATTGTGCTTTTCTGTATTTAACCCTTCAAGGCTGATGTATGCATTTTCCTGTATCGTTCTATTAACAATTCTTTAATGACTGTGTTTTCTCCTGTTTTGATGTAGGACTTGGTTATTAAAAGACCCTAGTTTTATTCAGATTTTTACTCTGCAAAATTAATGATTTATCGGTGATGAGTGGAGTCTCTTCCCACTAGAACAATGAGAAAATCTGAACCGATCCGTCATGGTAAAAAATTGGGGTGCATAAAATATTTGGGTACATAAAATTATTGGGGTTAGGCTCCCTCATAAAAACTCCTTTTTGTGGACCAACACTTATTTTTCCTTGTCAGACTTTGACCCAAAGCAAGAGAGAGACAAACACAAAAAAGTAGGAGGAACAAGAAAACTGAAAAGCCTTAACAAAGGAAGCAAGGGTGAAAAATAATTTAAAAGTGTGAAATAAAGGGTCTGGTTTTGTGTGGTGCTGGATGAAAGAGCCATACGGTGGAATCAAGACTATGAAACCTTGGTATTTAGTATTCAACACCTCAACATTCAATAAGTCAGGCCGTGGTCTTCTGAGCAAAACTTTGGTCCTCAGCACTTACCATTTTACAAATTAAGCTCTGCTCTCCTTAGTGAAGGAAGATAGGATGTATTGAAATGTGTTGCTGGTGCTGTAGTTTTACTGGCTTGCTGTTTCAGGTCGGGGGGGCTCAATGGCAGATAATGTGTATAAATAAGCATTGTGTTGCATCTGCTAAAAAATAAAAAAGTTAGGGACATTTGAAAGAAGCATTGGCAAAGCCAATAGGTCTCGCCTGTGCAAGAGCTATTGGCTTTTGCAGTGGGTTTTAGCCATGTTGTACACCAATGTGGCTGCAATTCATCATGGCTAAATGTTAGTGGTATAGAGGAGAGTGGAAAGGCCTACAGTAGAATGTTAAAAAGTGGAGGAGAGCAGGGAAGAGTGTTGTGGTGTAGAGCATTGTGGCCACAGTGTTCTAGAGTGTCGTGGCTAGAGCGGCAGAGTGTCGTGGTTAGAGCGGCAGAGTGCCGTGGATAGAGCCGCAGAGTGCTGTGGATAGATAGAGCAGCAGAGTGCTGTGGATAGAGCGGCAGAGTGTCGTGGCAGAGTGTAGAGGAGCAGTGAAGAATGTAGCGGAGCAGTGAAGAATGTAGCGGAGCAATGAAGAATGTAGCGGAGCAGTGAGTGGAGAGGTGCGGTGTAGAGTGGAGAGGAGCGGTGTAGAGTAGAGTGGAGTGGGAATGATGTGGTAGCTCACTGCCATTACAGTAAACATATTTTCAATTGAAATGACCATTACATAGGCACGTACAGTTTTGCTGAAAAAACTATAGAGCACACAAACAATGTGTGGAAATGACATCACCTAGTGCATTGATTTCTTTTGTTCACATTAAACTGTTTTTTTTCCACTACGCTTCCAAATTACATACAAAATATCCTTCATTTGTGCCTTACCAAATCTGATATATTCTGAAACATTTGCACAGTTCATTTACGGATATTTAACATTTGTTGTGACGCAAGAAAAAAAAAAACGTTTTTTTCCAGTGTCTGGAAAGGTTGTCACATAAATCCTCTCACTTTGAAGCTAGAGCTCTCAACACAAACCAAGGTAAATCAGATTTAGGGCCATATTTATACTTTTTGACGCAAAACTGCGCCAATGCAGTTTTGCGCCAAAACTTTTACCGCTGGCTAACGCCATTTCTTTGTGCTGCTCGGGCTTCAAATTTATACTTTGACGCACGGTGGCGCAAACTAGTGGTGCAAGTCATTTTTTTTTTTTGCTCCAAACAATGTGGTACGTCTTAAAGAAAAACGTTAACGCAGCGAAAATGACTATGAGCCGGTTTACAACGTCGCAAACCATATACGCGCCTTTTTTTAAATGCAATTGCGTCAAAAAGCGGTGCAAACACAGCAAAATGTGCTAAAGAGAGCCAAAATGGATCCCAGATGCTTGCACAGACCCCAAGAAGATGACAACAGACCTGGAACCTGCCAGGAGGACCCACAGAAGACCCAGGACAGGGAAAAGAAGAAAAAGTGTCGCTTCACTGCAGAGGAGCAGGAAATTCTGGTGAAAGAGGTGACGGAACACCAGCACCAACTGTTTGTCACCTCAAAGTTGCCAATCAGTAGGAGAGAGGCAATATGGCAACAAATAGTTGACAAGACAAACAGTGTGGCAGAAGTATGGAGAACAGTCATCAAGTGCTCGAAACGCTGACATGACTGCAAGCGCAGGGCCAAGGAAAAGATGGCCAGGAACAGGAAGGCAGCACTGCAGACTTGAGGTGGGAGTCCAGCACCGCAGGAGGCCCTGGACCACATGGAGATGGTGGCAGCCATCATCCCTGAGGAGATCTTCACAGGGATTCAAGGACAGGACCGCGCATACTACCAGGAGACAACACAGATGCAGGGTAAGTCGCATGGGGAATTAAAATGCACAAATGTTATCTGTAAGCAGGAGGGGGGACCTACCTACTACACAATGCATGTAAATCATGATACTCAGGGAGTGGCATGAGTAAAGCGGCACTGGGGCTTGGCCCATTCAGAGGAAACTTGGGGCACAGTACTACACTACACCAACAACCTTTGCATGGGGGTATGCTGCCATGCCAAGAATGTTGGAAAGGTAAAGCCAGTCCAGGAGGGTTGGGTACAATGTAAAACTGGCATGCTGTCACACGTCAGCTGGTATTCTCCCTACATGAACTAGGGCTCAATTAACACTCTCAGGCCATATCTGCAAGTGGAATTTAACATTGACAGCAGTTGCCACTACCACCTCTGCTGTGTGTGCAGGTCAAGTAGCTAATGGCAGTTATGTAACCATGGATCAAACACACCCGAGGGTTCAGGATGACAATGTTATCAATCCCCTGTAATCAAGATAAATGTGCAGGTCCTGTCAAATGACCACGTCCGTAGGCGCAACAAACATCAGGTATTGAATTTAACATTATGAGGTACACAGCAGTAATGTCATACCCATGCTGCACATGTCAGGGTCTACCCTGTGCCTGGGTCACAATAGCTGCAATGCCACCATGCAACATCTCAAGTGTCATAGTGCACAGACAACTGCATTGAGGGGGAGGACGTGTGTAGGAAGGCGAACACCCCTGCACAGTCATAAGAGGAAATGGAACACTGCTAGGACCATCAGTGCAATCCAATGTAGCACACATTTCCCAACATCAGCAGTGCACACTACCAATGCTGACACCTGTATCGTGCCATGCCAATGCTATACATAGTATATGCTAGGTCTCTGCAACATATAGGTGGATGTGAAATATCAGAGACTGGGTCAGTTCCAGATTGTTAAGTATGGTGCAAGTGCCATCAGAACACCCACAGCCAGTGAAAGGCCTCACCATGAAAATGGAAGTAGATGGAGGGTTGAGTAGGACAAGAAGGTGGCACTTCACAATTTGGCCAGAACCAACACCTAGAGGATGTGATGCTGACAAGTCCCCAGACTGACCACAATACATGTGACATGTGGGTGGGGCTTAGGCCATGGGAGAATGGTAATATGAAAGACAGGAGTAATGAACAGGAACCAAGATCACGATGTGCAACAAATAGGAAGACAGGCACGTTACATTACAAATTCCGCAACACAGACACACTAATTGTACCATATCAGAGGACGATGGCTCTCCTGCGGATATGACTATCCTGGACTTCCCTGATGACATGGATGACAAGCTGACAAACATGAGCCAGCAGACCCTCCAAAATGTCCTGGGGACCCTCCAGACCCCACCTTCAGTCACAAGGAGGAGCACAGAAGTAGCAGCCATCACAAAGGACCCACCCACCACCCCAGTTGAACGACCTGCCAGCTCCAACCCAGCTGAGGACTCTGATGACGCTGGCACCAGCTTTGAGAGTAGTTGGAGTACAGCATGAGCTGGCCAAGGAGGTGCGGGTGGGGATAGAAAATACGGCAGCCAGCCTAGAGGGGGTGCGTTTGTGCATGATGTCAAATGCAGAACAGGCAGCAGCCATGCAAGGGTGAACATCTATCCTGCAAGAACTTGAAAAAAGTGTGAAGGAAATCATCACAGCTGTAAGAGAGTTGACACAGCACCTACAACAACAGTCCTGTCAACGCATGCATGAATGCAATATTGACCCCCCTCAGGGCCGGCCTGGCTGCCTACCACAGTGATGTGGCTGCTACACTTAAGAACCAGCAGCTCCTCCTTGCTGCAGTACTGCTCTTTTATAGCCCGACAGTTGGCAGCTACTGGGATGTCTGACTCTACGTCTTCAAACACTGAGGTGTGTGTTGACCCTTCACAACCATCACCACCAAGGGAAGAGGAGACAACACACACATCAGAAGATGAAGACGTGGAACAGATCACCTTCACCCGTAAGAGTACCCGGTAGCACTAGTCCCTGCCACCTGGCCACTTATAACCAAGGTCCTGTGCTTGGTAACATGCCAGTCTTGCAACAGCTGCTCTCAAGCACTGTTCTCCAGCCCACTGTTTATCTTGTCACCCTGCCCTGTGATTTTCACTCACTAACTCATTGGCAAATCCTGTCCCTCTGCATTGTCTGACACTTCACCCCAGCATGTCCAATGACATGTCCTTTTGCACTTGTGTAGGATCACAATGGAAGGTGTCACACTAATGGACTCACAATCATGGGCAATGTACTTGTAGCACTGCAGCACTTTAAAATAAATAGCACTTACACAGCAACTTTGTCTCTGTGTAATGTGATATATCAACCGTGATGGCCATCAGTGATGTTTACCTCTGGCCAATGATTATAGATTGTCAATACAACTGACCTGAAAGAATGTTGGCTGATAAATATGCACTGTGGTCTGAATTGTACCATCATCTGCCTTTCCTGAGGGGTAATTCTGAGGGAAATAGAAACTATACACTATAATGCTGTTTTGGACAGAATAACGCTTCTTCAATGGGTGTCTAAGCCAAAAATTATTCAACTTTTTCTTCAACCCAAAATTGATGTATGTGACATTTGACCCAAATTTTACCTAACACACACCATACTGCACGAATGGATGTGTATGAGTGTACGTACAAATATGTAACTTGGCTGAACATTGTAACAAATGATAGGTGTGATTTATGTATGTATACCATACTACATCAGATCATACTACTGCTCACCTTATGAGGCTTCGCTCGGACATCAGGCTGCAGGCAGACTTAACACAGTGTCCTCAATACCAATTCTGGTCATAAAGTATGTGAGATTGAAAACATACATCAAAAATTACCAACACTTTGGGATACATAGTAACCTTGAGTGGTGGGTGCAATGGATGGCAGAATCTTAGCAAAGTAGCTCTGGTGTAGCTGCCAATGTAACAGCTCAGTTGGGATTTGGTTGCAGGATGGGACACAAATGCTAATACTAAAGAGACACTATTCACCCATGCTAAGGCCCTGATCCCCAAGCATGTGACACATACTGTAAAGGGTTACCTATATATTTATTTAACAGTAAAAACAGAAGCTAAAACCAGGGGAAACACCTTACATAACCTAAATTAATTAGTGAAGGGAGAATTATTTATATAGGATTGGCACTCACGTCAAGTCCATCAAAATTGAAGAAAGGTTTTTTCTAATGGCACGGTGCTCCCGGAAGGAGGATCCTCCCAATACCTCCACACTTCTCAAAAGAGAATAATAATGATCAAAATACCCGAGGCACTCATGTAAATCAATGTGTTAATGTTCGTGTCAATAGTAGTAAATCCAATCTTCTTCTTGTCCTGAGAATGTCCCAATATACAACAGCCAGCAGCTTGGATCAAATCTTCTTCTTGTTATTTTCACTTTTAAAAAAAAATTCAAATTTTTTCACATTTCTTTTCACATTGTTTTCGGATTTTTTCACTTTTTGATGTGGGGGATGGGTTCTAGAAAAATTACAAAAATGTTGTGAAATTATGGATATGATTTATTTCTAAATATATCTATATAATAATTGTATTCACAGCCCTGATGAAGTCATTTGCGACAATTTCCGCACGACGTAACACGTGTTGGCTGTTGACTTTTGGCTATCTTTGTTTGCTTCATCTTAAAATAAACCTTTCCTAACGTAACCTATTCTAACTACACATTACCCACAACTGGCCCTAACTAACCTAAACTAAACTTAATTATCACATTTAACTAAACACTCTAAACATCAGCCCCCACCCCCCTTATAAGACGGGACACATGGAGGACTACATATACTAACCTAAACACATTCTATCTTATCCTAAACAAATATATATATTTTTATATTTTATATTTATTTTTTGTTTATTTTTTTATAAAACCCCAAAACCCCAACATCATCCTACACACACCCACCCACACACAATAAGAAAACAGATATTGAAAGTATCATGCCCCCACCCCCCACCCACTACTACTAACTAAACTAACAGCCTATTCTAACCTAACACTAAGCCCTTTAAACTCACTAATGAAAAGAACCAGGAAAGAGGAGGGAGGTGAGGGAATCATGGCTGAGGGTAAAATGTTTACAATTTTGCCCTCTGCAGGGTCTTCTTTATGGCACACACCCTCCTATTCACTTGTGCCACCTCCTGCTGCAGCCTGTTCATTTTCCTCAACATACGGTCAATGTCACGTTGCATCTGCTGAAAATCTGCTGGTTCAATGACTGCAGCAGGGGTGGTCTGGGTGCCAGTTGAAGATGTATGTCCCTTTGTCTGTGCCATGCGTGTAGGAGGAGGTGCAGGTGGTGCTGTGATGGGTCCTGGAGCAGTGTAGGTTGACGGTCCAGCAAAGCCTGCTATGGTTGGTGCCACCTGGGTGGTGGTAGTGGTGGTGCTGGTGGTGGTGGCTGCGGTGGATACCGAAGGGCCCCCTTGGGTAAATGCCTTCCACACTCCGGGGGCCCTTTCATGGCGATAACGCCTTGCCATGTTGCAGAACCCAGACTCCACATCCAGAATGTGGCGGTAACGCATTGCCCAGCGCTGAAACTCCCAAATCTGGATGGGATTCATATTGGCAGCTGTTAAAAAAAATATATATATATTAAACCAAACATTAGGTACTTCATTGTGTGATATGTCTCCAGAAGTAAATCAGACAATACATCTAATGTACCAGAAACAGGCCATATCATCATACAGATCAGTGATTGTCCCTGAGGAAGTACATGCCAACGCAGCCTACACATGTCCTATCAAACAGCACAGCAATGCTCTAAAAGATGTGTAACAACTTAAATGACCAATGCATCATTGTTCAGCCATTTGTCCCGTAAAAAATGCTGCAAGTCCTCCACATGTGACAGGCCAACTAATGACTAACTTCTGGATGACAATCAAGGGCCACAAGATCTGTGAGTTGTAAATGGAATTGCCAGGATAGAAGGCAGTTGGTAATCATTAGTGGGTATCCTAGTTTTGGAAAAGTGATTTACAGATTTACATGTTTGTGTAGTAAACTTGGATCATCAGTCCTAGGTACACATTTCATAACCCTACGCCTGAGGAGGTGGGGGTGGACAAGCAACAAATACTTTCAAACATCAAGGACACCCAGGAAGCTTTTGACAGCTCTACATAGGTTTTGGGAGTCCACCACAGGTAAGGAGGACGTCCAACTAGGATACACCCAAACCTTGGACAATCCCATCCACATTTATGTTTGGAAATGCAGACAATTATCAACATTATTTTGTACTAGTAACACATGACTTACACCAAGCAGATAGATGCAAGCACACATCTGGCCATGAGCTGCATGCACACCTAGGCCATTGTACTCGAGTGCCTCATACACGTAGTACAACATGTGGAGCTACATGCTGCTAGGGAGTAAACATACAGTCAAACATGTTCATTAGTGAATAAGGAAGCTCAAGTCTGTGGGTAAGACTTTGGCATCCCTATTCTGTGAGATTCAGGGTCTGACTGGCTGATTAAATCATAAATATGGTCCTCTGCTAAATTTTCTTAATAAAAGTTTTATCCACAAAAGACACCCTATTCACATGGCCGTGCCTACAGGTCTGCCCTACAATCCCAAAATATGACTATACGCTAATGATTGCCCAACTCAAAGATGGAAAAAAATGATACTCCACTCAAGGAACATATCTGGACATTTACTAGCGCATCATACCTTGCTATGTGTCCAAAACACAGGAGTCAATCACACAACAGCAGCAAACACAACACAGAACAGAATATCAACACTTACTGGAGATGTCGGGGTCCGCAAATCGAGCAACCTCTCTGATAGTGTAGGGGGCAGGTCCACCTGTAAAGCATGGAAGGGAGAAATGTGCTCAATGTCTATGCACTGTACAACACTTCCAAATACAATTACTGTGTGTAAGATTAAATCAGAAAGTCAAGCCTCTCAGGCATGATGATACTGCAACCGACATACCACTGCAAACATGTACAGACCCGGGCACTCCAGTGAGTGATGCACACATATCTGCACACATGCAGTGGCCCTAACTATCATGTGGTGGCAATCATACTCCATCATTTGTTTGCAGACTCATTTATGGAGTGTATTCCTCTCGTCATGTGTATCAATGAGAGGCAGGCAAAGCCACTTTCCTGGAGGACTGCAATAACAGTCACTCAGGTATTGTGGCTTGGGCAAAAAAGGACAATCCTTTACTGTGTCACGCACCTGTGGGTTGAATTAAGGGCATGATTTATCATGCTTTCTATGGCCCCTTACATGTAGGGCCTGTGTTGTGTCTAGGTTACACATGCTACATTAAAAGGGTACCCTGAGCCACATATGCCCCCTATGACACCATAATGGCAGTGATCCTGTGTATTATTTGGTGACAGTTTGAGGCTAGCCTTGGATTGAGCAGTTTTTATATTTGGATACAACAAGGAGATATATGTTGACAGTGTATATTGGATTCATCCATGACAGACTGCATGGGCACAGGTGTAGTCATTGCACCTGAAATATCTCTCATTGCCCTGTTTACCCAATATGAGTATCGGAAATCACAGATGAGCCACATTCATCATCTTACATTTGCCAATTTGGTTGATCAGCGGATCTATAGCAAACTGACACCATGATATTATTAATACATGGTTTAGCAAATGTACCAGTGTGTCAATCATGCTGATGTAGTTTTCAATTTGTATGCACCTTCGGAATGGGAGCAGTCCCAGGAATGCTGGTCTACTGATCTTAGCATACACACGTGTCAGTTATAGCCTCCATACTGGGAGGTTAGTTATTAAACATATGCTGCACTTGATCAACATGGATGTGCCAAACTAAACTAGCTAAGTATTAGTCAACTTTATATGTATGATGGAATTGGTCAGTGGTCCCTTGCATGACATCATGCACTTAATCCATTGTGATCATGCATTCCCCAACGTCACGTATCCCATGATGATCCATAACTTATGAGAATTACATGGCAATAAAGTAACACAGATGGCAAATGCATTAGCTCGGGCCAGCTATTGTGACTAAGACCAATGTAAAACACACAGGTACAATGTACAGGGGGCCATGGATAGTTGTTACCCCTCAATTTCTATCATTTGCTTCATTTTATGTGCCACAGCTAAGATAAGTTGCACCAAACATTTTGATATGAACGCGCGTGCATTACTTTTGGCATACATCCCTCATTTAATTGTGGCACAACTAAGTCCAAATATCAGTCTAAGATGTTATCTGAGGTCAGATATAACTTTTTACATATGTGTCAGAATCCAGTTCAGACATGTATCAGAAATATTTGAGGGACACATTATTTCTTGAAAATATCTGGATTAAAAACATGTCTTTCCTGGTACACTCACAGACCATGCATAAAACATATGTTAGAGCCACATTTGCATCATCTATTGACGTGAAGGCAGCACTAATTTACATGCTCCAGTTGTGTTTTGTAAGTTAGTGCAGCTGTTGCATCAACAAATGACGGTAATGTGTAGGAATTATTGTATAACTCACAGCAACTGTATGTTTAAAGTGCATTCCACATGTCCAAAAACATTGCCTGCAGCATATGAACAAATCTGCTACTGTCACTACAGAGTATTTAAATGTGCTCATTACTCTGAATTGTACTCACCATCAGGGCCACCAATCACAATCCCCAGGTGGTCCAGCTTGTCTTGCTCTCTGGCAACCAGGTCAGCCCAACGGTGTTTCAGCTGGTGGTCGTTGCGCGGTGTGTTGTAGATTCTTTGAAGATGGTACAGGACCTTTGCCCACCAGAGCTTCCTTGCCTCTGTGTGATACCCCTGTATCACACGGCCACCTGCTTAAATCATTAATGGTAGGAAGTGGCACACCAGCCAAATAAATCCCCCCCCCCCAGCTCCTCCTCTCCCATCCTACCAAGACGTGGCCTGCCCAACAGGCTTGGAAAAAAAAATGTAATAAATGGGTACAGAGGATAATGAAGGGAAAGTAGGAGAGGAAAATGAAAACAAATTAACACTAAAACAGCCCAACTATCTCCAAACTAACACTACCCACACCAGACTCCCAACAGTACAAAGACAAAATTAGACACCAGAAATTACAAAAATACACTTACACAGGATAACACAGACACTTAGTAAACACCAAAAGACAATTTAATGACCACACAGGAGACAAATTCACAAATGCACAGAGAGACAAGTGAAAACACAGCCACACAGTCAGGAAATATCACAGACTGCAAAGTGAAAGCAAAAGTACACCCACAGTACCATTTCTGTAAACAGGATATCCTATGACATCACTTCCTGCCTCAAATGTGGTGCGTTTTTATTCTTATGCGTCAAAAGATTATGACGCTTACAGTCTGGGCGTATTTTTTTTTTTTACGCACATGCTTAGAAAATACCCTTCATCCATATTTTATAATTACTTTTCATACTTAACCAATTTCATGGGGTACAGTGTGGGAATTACTGCTCAGGGCCAAAGGATGTATCATGGCAGTGAGTGGCATTTTTCCACGCATATGCAGGATTTTTTTACGCATGTGCGTCTTTTTTGATGCGTATGCGTCAAAATTTGTCTTTGACTGGGTTTGGGTCATTTCTCAATTTTAATGGTACATGACAGGTGTGACAATACCGAGATAGGCTGTTTACACTTACATTGTGCATTCCGGTGTATGGGCACATGTGACAGATCATACTACTTCGGACCTTGATCCTCTAGTTGTTGTACCGTATTTGCTCTCTTCACTGATGCAATAGATGGCCAAACGTGTGGAATACAAATTGGTATTACCCAGTTTGGGCATGTTGTGCGTCAATAGAGGAGAGCAAGGCTGCGCAATTCAATACAGTAACTTATTGCCTGTGTGTCAATGTGTGTGAATTGGCTCTTACTAATGTAGTTGTCCCCATGTGTGAACATCACAAGACGCGTTTTCTCAAATCTGCTTGTATGCATGTGTTGTCAATGTGGCCAACCATCAGATGCTATCCAGTGTGGAAATGAGAAAGGAAATGTGCTTGTCATACACGTAGCAACAAATGCTGTATGAACTTCCCAGGTTTTCTGGGACATAAGCATCGCCAATGACAAACCATGCACAGGATAGATAGAAGATGGTTGATCATGGCAAAGTTCCAGGACTAGGCCATCACATGTCCTGGGATGTTGGATACCACTTCCTGGGCACTTGTTTGTATACTACCTATGAGTCAGACATTGGAAAATGCTATGTGGGTACGGTCTTTGTGACACCGAGTCCCAAAACCAATCAAGAAATGTCATGTCACGCCACAGTTTGAGTCATATACATGACCTATGTTTCTCCTGTGGCAGTGGAGGACCAGCAGACCAAGCAGCATGTGTGCACATATTTCCAGTGGTTAATTGCACAAAGGTGTCCAGTTCAAGTGTGTGAAGCCATGTGTAGCCCGAGTCATTATTGGTGTCCATGTTGTCACAGTTACGTGCAGGTCTACTCATGAGTCTGTGGAGCCATTTCCTGCATTTACAAAGTATCCTTCACAGCTGAATTGAAGGAAAGCCGAAGAGGAATTGAGAACACACATGGGGATAGTCCAGCTATGGCACTGCAGTCGTTTTATGAGACTGACAACAGGGCAACCTTGGTGTGCTGACAAAGTTAATGGATCAGGAATTTTAAACCGGCAGGTTTCCTCACAACATTTGTACACAGGGTGGCCTCTAAAATTCCCACTGCAGGCGGGAACATCAGTGCCTCTGTGCTGATTAATCTCACAGCTATTCACCACACAAGCCCCATCAATATGTTGGGGGCAATGTGAATCAGTATGTGGACTGTCAGGTCAAAACATGTGTTCACGTTTCATGCACATTATCTGACATTGTTTGTTGTGCTGGCGGCACCATACCCAATCCATGCATACAACCATGGTACACTGTCACTATTTGTCACTCATGCATACATGAAACCCAGACAAGGGATGGGCCATGATTAGCCTATTTAAAGACAAGTTCCACCCCATGATACGATAAGTAAACTGATAATGCTATACAATGTATTTGAGTATTCATTGTAGACCTACATGACACAATACCCCAGGAGGGGAGTGAGGGCATGGAATGCAACTATGAGACAAATGTAGCCACAGGGAACCTTTATGGTGACGCAAAGACAGGAACTAGTCAGGCTAACAGGATGCAGGGTCAATCAGGAACAGAAATGAACAAGGCAAATACACAGTGAGCAGACTGAGACTAGTCAAAGCTGGAACAACACTGTGGGAAATGAAAACTGTATTTGTCCTGTGTGTTGTAATGTAACACAGTAACCAAAGGCCTGTGTTACCCAAGTGATTTATATGGCAATGCATAACAGTGATATACATATAATGACAGTTTCTATGCCGTTCTAGGCAGCTGCAAGGGCAGTGCATGCTGAAATGGCTGGTCTGCATGGAGGTGCACACAGGTGTGTGCAGCTTCAGTCTCTCACAAGTCCTGTAGGTGAGAATCAAGTTCAAATGGCCAACAGTACCTTTCAAATTGGAAGCAATGTACAGGTGATTACAGGTCCTACAGAGTACAAGGCAGTGCATTATTTGACCAGAAGTCCATGCAGACAGAAGAACAATGACTATGGCATACCATACTAAAGAGGTAAGCACACTGGAGTCAGAATGTGAGGCGGGGTGTGTGTAGATGAGGGATTATCTGGGTACAGCCCCTCTGAAGAAAGGTGGGGTGAGACTGGGAACATGGCAGTGACAGGACTTATGACATGTGCAGGGGATGTCTTGTGAGCAATGCTAGTCATACCTGGGGCACTCGTGCTATCCATTTGCTGCTTATATGGATTTCTTGTCACACATACTCCTTGCAAAGATAGCTGATGTCACACTTACTGCTGTCAAGGGTCTGGTCATACCTTCTTGTTACCAATGCAAAAGCACATCCACTGCCTCATGCATGAGGCATTTGTTTCCTTAGTGAATGATGGTGTCTTAGTTGTGTGCCATATGCTGCAGTGAATCATGTTGCCAACATGTATGTGTGAAATAGCTGTGGTCTTCTGATATTTCCCTTCAAATGTGAAATGGACAGGATATATGTCATTTACAGTGTGTGTAAAGTTGGGTGTACATTCATACCAATCAAACATGAAGTGATTTTTTCTGTATCCTGATATGTATTTCTGCAATGCTCCATGAGGCTACACTCTGATTATGATTCTTAGGGATAATGTTATGAAAAAATGATTACCCAGACCATGATATTGTGATCAGAATAGGTGTTTATTGACATATGGTAAGACAGTGGTGATGGTGAGTAGAGTTAAAAGAAATTTTATACAATATGGTGTCTCTGACGTAATCCTGCAGCTGTGTTTGGATGGTTCCCCTCCTGTTGAGGGACCGCATCCTCCTCTTCAGGCATTTGTGGGTCGGGTTCATATAGAGGAATGTTCCTCCTTACACATATGTTGTGCATGATGGCACAGGTCAAAATGATTTTGCACACCATTTCAGGTGAGTATAGGAGGCTGCCTCTGGTGATGTCAAGGCACCTGAATCTTGACTTCAGGATGCCAAAGGTTCTCTCGACTATGGTGCGTGTCCTCCGGTGTGCCTCATTATAGGCACGCTCTGCTGCAGTGCTTGGGTTTGCAAATGGGATCATGATCCATGGCTGGATCCCATACCCCTGATCAGAAAATGAGTGAGAAAATGTTGATGTTGCTCGCACCATGATTATCACTTTGCATGGCAGTTGTTCTCTTGTGTTGTCTGTGACTCATAGGTGTTTGTGTTATTGTGTGGAATCCTAGGCTTCTAGGATGTACCATCAGCATTGGGTTGTTTCCTTATCTGAACTGGTGTTTGGTTGATTGACCAGATGTCAGCAATATTTTTGTAGAGTTGCAGTACATTGTGTACTCCCCTGCATTATGTCATGTGAAAGAGGTGTCCATGTGTCTTAACTGAGTGTGACATGATACTTCCATACACAGATTCAATTCCACAGTGGTGGTAACACGGTTGCATCTATATGTCCTGGACATCCCATCCAATTTAACATATGTAATAGAATTTGTTAAACATCAGTGAGGCCCTTAGATTTGGCAATGTGACAATGTACAACACATCTCCATAAGTTGTCAGCACTGAAATGTGGACAATTGACTATGCACAAATATCCCATGTGTGACAAATTCTCTGCAGACCTATTTCTCTGCCCTTGCCAAGTCGACTCCGGTTCAAACGTGTACCTATACTACTGCACATGTTCTAGTTCAGCTGGCTAACTTGGTTGTGAGGTTGTCATTTACAGTGGCAGAAGGTCTATATGCTTGTACATATGTTGTGTATATGTGTAATTGTCTCAATCCGTATGTGTAAGGAATGTGCACTTTCAATATTGTCACATCAATATGTGTTCTTAGCACAGTCCACTTGCTTATTGGTAGTGGGCAATGTCAGAGCAGGAGTGATGTGAGATATTGGTACAGCCTCAATTATTCCATGTCACCTTAATTGTAGTCATCATCATGCTATGTGTGTCATGGTGTTTGACCTGCAGCAAAACACATTACACACCCCTTACACAGTACTTACTGCTTGGAAGGGTGTTTGATTGAGTGTTCTTAATGTGATATTGAAAGATGAATCTTCCAAGTTGTACTGCCAGTTGAAGCCATGTCATTGTGTTGTTTTAAATTATTCCCTTGTGTCTGTTGAGTGGCATCTGTTTTATTGGCATCTCTCATTTGGCCATAGGTGTGTATCCCATTGGGTCAGGATATCAAACATGACTACTAGTGTCACAACCTCAGTGTCTTCCTGGCCACGTGTCGATGTAGTGGTGTATGTGTTGTGTGTCCTACAGGGTTGCTGTGCAGTGTGTGTATATAAGTAGGTTTCTGTACTTACCAACAAGTAGGCCATTTCCATATCGTCCATCCTGGAAGTGTTGATTGATGGTGCAGTGGCGGAAGATGAATGAATCATGTACACTCCCAGGATACATTGCCACGATGTTGGTGATCAGTCCTCAGTGATCCACAATGGCCTGCACATTGATGGAGTGTGTGTGCTTCCTGTTGCAGTATAGATGTTCGGTTGCAGCAGGTGGCACAATGTGTATGTGTGCAGTCAATGACCCCAAGCATGTGTGATAAGCTGTTGATTTGGTAGAAGTCCTGTTTGGTCTCCTGCTGCTTCAGCTGTGTGTTGGGGAAGCTGATGTGGCGGGGTGTGAGGAAGATGATGGCATCCAATACCTTGGGTAGGAAGGCGGAGAATTAGGGCTGTGAGATCCCGGCAACCAGGGCACCATTACTTTGAAACAAGACACTTGCCAACATGTGGAGGACAGCTAGCAGCTTGGTCTTTGGTGAAATGATGTGGGGTGTCTGCAAGCTGGGTGCCAACTGTGGCTCAAAGTGGCGCAGCAGCTGCTGAATGGCTTACCAGTTGAGTCTGTACCTCTGGATGATGTCTTGTTGCCGGAGTCCCAGAAGGGTTGTCCTGATGCGGAATATCCTCTCCTGCCTTCTGCGTTGCTTTGGGGTCCCTGCTGGTGCTGTAGAGGTTGCTGTTGTTGGTCCTGTGCTCTGCGTCGGCGTGCATGCTGGATGAAAAGCACCTCCATGTCTTCCTTTTGGAGCTCTGCTGTTGCTTCTGTGTGTTTTCCTTAAGTACTGGTGTGTTTGCCCAATTTTAACACCTGCCCTGACCCAGGCGTTATTTTTTTACACAAATCGGGCTGTGCGTCATTTTCCGACTCCGCCTCCCGGCCGTGCAGGATTTTTGCTCGGTAGCATAAATATGGCGCACGGGTGTTTACGTCATTTTTTAGAAGGGAACGCCTACCTTGCATGTCATTAACGCGAGGCGGTTTCCTGCATCCAAAAAATGACGAACACTGCGGAATTTTTGCGTTCGCGGGCTCGGGCGTCAAAGTATAAATATGGTGCACGGTTGGCACCGAATGTGCGTCCAACTTTTTGGCGCACATTCGGCGCAATCACAGTATAAATATGGACCTTAGTGCATCAAAAAGGATTTGTTAGATTTGAAGACAGAGGCTTCTCTCTGCAACCCTACCTCGAGTTTGGTGGCGACAGGGGGCTGTGGGATAATAGATGTTTGTTCTTAATCTGTACATTTGAAGTGTATGTTCTTATAATTCTCAGTGTCGCTTCCTGACTCTAACTCTTTACCTTTCCCACTAGTGGTGGGTAGGTCTAAGCGAATATTATGAATTAGGAATATTAGGAATTTTAATGTACATTTTCTTTTGTTTTAAGAGGATTCCTTTGACCTCATGCTGTGTATTTTAAACATGTGTATGCTAAAAGAACTCCTCAGTAAAAACGCATTAAAAATTTGATACGTACGAAAAGAACCTCTAGCCTACTTGCCCTGACAGTGCACTGCCTTACTAGCCTTTGCCAGTCAGTTGCTGAATCAGTACAGGAACTTTACAGTTAGTGCTGCCCTCTTTGCACTCTGGGGACAAAGGGCTGTAGCGACCCCCCAGCTATTGTGACAACTGCAAAGATGAATTTGAAGAGACAGAAATACAGAAGATAGCATACACAATGAACCCCTTTAGACATTGACTTGTCATCTGTTTCAAGAACAAGTAAAAAGCCCAGCTATAAAGCTCTGCCTTGTATAGGCCATGGGCCACCCAGAAATCTAGCCATTCAGACGTGAACAGCTAGCAGCACATCTCATAATTTTAGGATGTTTGCGTAAATTCAGTGTGTGCAGTGAGTATGATGCTGATTTGTCGACATAGCAATGTGTTCATCAGTGCTAGATTGATGGTGAGCTACCATTGAAGTCCATAGTCTTGTCAATATATAGATACTGTTGTCAGTACACTTACAAATAAGGTTTGCAAGGCCTTTGCTTACATTAATGGAACAACTGACACAACTAAAACATGTTCACAACTTGGTTCTTCTACTCCCATATACAACACTAAGTACTGTCAAACGGAAGAAGTTTCCCCCAATCTCAACATCATATTAGCAATGCAGCCAGAAACAAACATGAATATCTTCAGTCCAGCTCTTTCACAAAAACCCATGTGCCTAACGAAAACAGAATGTGAAGGAGGAGAACAACTGCAGTGGTACACATAGTAGCAACTCCCTCCAACATACCATACTATTCATGCCACCCATCCTCTGCCACCAATAAAGTAAACTTATTATTTCTAGAGCATCCATAAAGGCTTCATAGTCTTCCAAATGATGAGCTCCTTCTGCTTGAATTAGTTTAGTTTTCTATTTGGTTTAAGGCATTTTTAATTTGTGATGGTGAGGCCACAATGATTTAAGGTCTAATGCCATTTTTGTTTTCAGTTGGGGTTGGGGGGGCAGTTAATAAAGATAGCCTTCTAAAGCCATATACACGAAAGGTATCAATGCACATATGTTGTTTTAAGAATCTAATTGCTCTGTCCAGCAAAGGCTTCTGCTATTTGAATGTGGAATAATGCATTAAACACTTGTATATGCAATAATGTTATCTTAAAACCAATATTTTAATACACCATCACTTTCTGCTGGGTTGATTTTTAACTTCTTTCTTAAATGGAGTCATGTGACAATTATGTTGCCCTTGTTTGTTTTTAGACTGTTTCAAAAGAGGTGAATTTGAATTTATAATGAGTTGGTTACTTTTTGTCTTTAATGACATTAACCTTGGATTGATCACTATTTTTGTTGCTTTTGTCATCTAATATCGCATAATAATTTATTTGGCATTTTAAAATAAATCTCAAATATAACCTTGGCAGAAGGTACTGTAAATTTAGTTTGGTGTAGGACATTTTAGTACACTTTACCCTTTCTTCTCCATCGCTATCTCTGTTTCCGTGTTTTTCTTTGTTTGGTTTACTGTGCATTGCGAAACACAACGCTGTGTGCTCAAATTATAGAAAGTTGAATGTTTGTTTTGACAAATTTAAAAATAATAAAAAGATTATCCAAATTATAAAATGATGATCCAGTTTATTAATGTTAATAGGAATACGGTTTTGAGACAACACAGTCACATCTTTCAGTGCAATGGTCTCTGTTTAAATTATGCTAATTCCTCTTTGGAGCTTTGATGTCCCTTCTGAAAACAGTACTGTAGCTGTATATACGTAATAGGTAACTCAGGTGAGGTAAGTTTTGGAGGGTTACATTTGGCATATTCAGTAATGCGGTATTTACATGTGCATTTTATTGGGGAAAGAGAGACTTGAGCTTCAGTGTACTGCTGTAGCACAATATAGGTATTTTCTTTATTAAACGTTTTAATTGTAAGGTTCTCCTGGATTTAGAGGGACTTTAATATGGGTTTGCATGGAAGTAGGGACAAGTTATTCTCAGGGGGCTATGTGACCCAGAGGGGAAAACCAGGCTGGCTAGTGATGTTGGTCCCTGGGCCCTGATAAATATATGGTGGGAAGAGCATAAGAGGGTAAGTACTGTTTTCATTGTATCCTCTGACAGCATGGCTCTCAATCTAGAGCCCTTATGAGTGGGCTGCTAATTTCACTGAGCCCAGTATCGAGAGTTATTGGACCAATTGAAATGTTATGGTGTGTGTACTTGACATGGAGATTTCAGGTACTCGAAGCAGCTGAAATCTGTGTGTGAAACACAGAGAAAATGTGAAAATCCTTCCACAAACACCAACTTCCACATTGTTCCCCCAAAACACGTAATCACTTGTATTTCCTCACCAGTGGAATTATCAGAACCCCAAGTAATGATAATTCTGGGAGGTGGAAAATAATAAGAGATTACTTCTGGTTTTTCCTAAAGAGAACTTGGGTTGAATTATATCTTCACACTTAGTAACAGGATGTATAGATTAAAGAACACTACCTTTTTAACATGAAAGATTTCTGACAACTCTTTGCTGGTGACATTAGAGGAATGGGTGATTAGTATAGCTATGGGGTGGCTACGTAACGCCTGGGAGTTTAAAAAATAAATAAATTTAAAAAAACACAAAACAACACACAAAAAAACCCACATACAACTGTGAAAACTGTGAAAAACAAGTGACCAATACTTTTAGAAATCATCAGTGAACTCTAATGTAATTCTGTGGACGCATACAGTACAGCATTACGGTGGAATGATCTGTCTGCTGTGACAGAAAAAAGACCATGTAGAATTAAGGTATAGAAATGAAAAGGGAGCCAGAGCCCTCCGAATCCACCAGCCAGTCTAGTCCGTTTTCATTCTTGAAAGAAGAATTTTAAACTCTTGTAAATTATAACGCACAAATTCAGCGTGTGAGCGCACCAATGCATTTATATCGCACAGGTAACAATAGAAGAATGCTAATTGTGTGGCTGATTGAGAGGAAGATAATTAAGTGATGGTTAAAGGAGATGAGGAACGGTGAGGGATGAGGATATTTTCCTATGATATCGCAGAGTCTTTTGCAAACATATTATGGGGCCCTTAAAAATCTAAATTGAAATTCTGTGAACAGGAGGTTATAGAAATTGTGCAGAATATGCTATTGCGGCTGCTGTCAAGGGAGGACATGATGGACCTAGAGAGAGCTGTTAGAGGAGGTGGCAGTAAATGCTATTATGCAACAGCAAGGTGGTAAGGTACCAGGTCAACTGGCTTGCCAGTGGAACTGTTGAAAAAGCCCAATGTAAAAGCAGTTTGTCACTAACAAATGTGTGTACCATGATGCAAGCACTGCTGTAAGTTTGGAACCTAATATTTGTATGCCAAATACACAGCAGTCCTAAAGCTGGGGAAATAAAGCATTTAGCGCTCTTCATATTCAGCACAAGGCAGAAGAGTCCTTTGTCGTCATGCCTCTATACGTTGTTGGAGTCAACGACTTGTTGCACAAAACAAGATGTTCTAGTAAGGGCCTCCGCTTGCTGCCTAACTAGGATGATCGTACCTTGTTATTCACGAATGACATCCTGCATTATGCAGGCAAACACTGACATACCTATTCCCAGTCTGTTGTAATAATGCAGATCTTTCAAGATAACCGAGATTCTAAGGTGAACTGAGATAAGTTGATTTTATACCTCTTGGAAACTATAAATCCTCGGGACAAAGAAAAAATTGAACTCAGCCTGCTTTAAATACTTGGGAGATATTCATCACCAGTGATAAGAGTCACTTAAAAAATCTGAATTTGACTAGGGTTATACAGGTCAGACGTTGAACATTGGAAGAAACTTTCTCTCACCATACTTGGAAGAGTCACTTTGTCTAAGATGCTATCTTCACCTAAAGTATCGTATGTTGTTCAAAATTTGCCATACGAGATAAAAGAGAAATTTTTATAAAATATAGGTGCAATTCTACCAACCCTCTTCTGCAACGAGGATGCCAGTTGATCATCCCGAATTACCCTGTGTTGGGAAATTTATGATGGAAAAATAGCCCTGACTAATGTCAGGAGTTAATTATGGTTCACATTTCTGTTGATCCTGAATGAAAGGACATTGTCTCTGCTCCAGGAGCTTTTCCTTACTACTGATACAGTGGCTGAACAGTTGTAATTGAGAGTTATGTGTAAGGTATGTGGTAAAAGGTACAACTCTTGGTAACCACACTAAAGGTGATCCAGTTCTAGAAGCTTGAAATATACTATGTAATTGGTTAACTGCTAGTAAACCCCACCTATTAAGTAGCATATGGCCCCTAGACTTCGAAAGGTTGAGAAACCTTATGGCATGACATAGAATGGAAACCTCAAAGGTGGATGATGCCTGGGGAAAAATGTCTGTTGTCCTTTGAGCAACTGGAAATAATATTTGGTTAACTACAGACGTACAGATAGACCTCCACCTCTCTATCTTGTCTGACAACGGAGCCCAGAATAGCACTGACATCCAGCATATTGTATTTCGTAAAGTCTCAAAAGTGGGAATGAATTAATAAAACACAATGTCATACTTTGTAGGATACTTAATTTAGAGAGAAAACAGAGTTGTACAAATAGTACTTAACAAGGAAACGGGGAGAGAATGATACGTTTTGGGAGCTCAGCCTAATAAGGATGATGTTTTTTTTTTTTTTTTTAGTTTTGACATTTTCCATTACGAGATGGTCCTATCTCGTAAAGCACATGTTCAAAGCAGATGCATTTCCTAATTAAGGCCAACCCTTCACAGTCGGACTGTGCATTTATCTCATTGGGCATTTCCCTGTGGGATCTGGAGCAATGAAAGGCAGGTTTTGCTGCGGGGGGTGTGTGGGGTTCACAGTGCAGGTGGCATTCTGAATGCACTTTCAAGAGCGGAGAGAGATTCCCTTCCAGGCAGGCGCAGTGAGAGTCTGCACCCACCCACAGGGGAATGACTGGTGGGGTCAATTGGACCTACTTACCTCTCCCCAGAGTGCTGCCTTTGGGAGGCAAACCTTCTAAAGGTATGTTTACCTCTGGCCCATGTGCGTAATATGGCGCTGCGCAGAGTTAGTCAATCCATCATTTGCATGGGGCCACTCCCCCATGCAAATGAGGGAACTCCATCTCTGGATGGCGCTGGTGCTTCATGTGTGCCAGTGGTATCAGTATTACAGATGTTGATGCACAAGCACCTGTGGCCCCTTCTGTAATATCCTTGTGTCCCGGGAGTGCACAAAGTGGGTGCACACGCCTGTATACTGCAGCCCTTGATTCACTAATGGTGACACTTTTATTTTGGTGCCTGAGTCTGTTTCTGTCCCAGTCCGTCCCTAGCCTCACTGCACCAATATGCTTTGGCTATTTAATACAGAAAATCTTGTATAACAATAAAATGGCTTGTTTTCTCCTTGACAGTGTGTTGTTTTGTTGTATCATACGCCCAATTTGTTTGGATATTTCTTTATTTTGCCACAGGATGAGAACTGATTAAATCTCATGTCTAAACTAGTGGTGTTGAAGCTATAGTGCTGGGGTCTATTTACTGCTTGATCTCTTTATGTGATCCTAAGCATGATAACTATTCTCCGTGTTTCACGTGTCCCACATCTGCCAAAATTAGGACCAACCAGTAATACATAAAAAAGAGGATATTTACAATAACAATAACATGTACTGAGAAAGAAACAAATGTGGAGTTTTAACGCGTTAGAGAGAGACTGATGAAGCGGCATTATTTACTATAATGATAGTTACACACACTCAACTGAGTAATTTAAAGCTGTTTGCTAATTCACATACATACATTGTATTGGCAACTGATGCACTCGTACATAAATGATGCATTGTGTATATGCCATCAACAGTTTTTGATAGTCCCTTAACACTGTCTTTTTTATTCATCCACACATATACCTACCTTAACAATTACTTAACTTGCATATACATAGAACGTTGTAGATTTTACTTGTATTTATATAAATACTTTTTTGTCACCCCTTCCTTATTTTTTAATTTGTTGGTGCTCTCCACAGTTTATTTTACTCTGCATGCTTCAACGAAATTAAGATGTAATCTAGGTGTAGCCATACACGTAGCAATTATATTGCAAAACCATTGGGAATGCCTTTTAACCCCTTAAATGGGTGTTCAACAATGTTCACTGCCCGTCCTTGGCTTCTCCTTTGACACTACCTTAATTTGATGGTTCCACTTCTTTAGAACTTCTATTGAAGCTTTCTCACACCCTACTCACGGGGGGGGAGAGATATGCGCCCATAACTGAGGCATTCAGTTCCTTCATCGGTAAATAAGACTCTTCTGACTTTAGTAATTGCATTTACATTTGAATGTCTGTTAGCACCCCCACATTTTTATCTGAAATTTGACAAGTTCATCCTTCTCGACGTGCATCCGAGGGTGGACCACAGTGGTCTTGTAGTTACAAATTTCAATAACAACACATCTCCATCACTGGATGGCCTCACCTTTCGAGGTACTGTGCTTTATGGTCATGTGACTTTATTCTACCTGCTTATACCATATTGATATCCACAAAGGCTTCATCCACAAATGTATTTCATTAGTTGCTCTATGTATTTCCTTTTCATGTATGAATGAGTTCACCGTTTATTCGTTAATCAATGGTTCTAAAGAATCATGTTGACAATCATACGAGTTTCCGTTTCCCTCAGTCCCGTAGCTTCTCGGTGTAGTCTTTCACCATGCTAAGTCCTGATGCGGGGGTTGGGATTTGCAGTATATTGATGTAGACTAGGTCATTTACTTTACATTCCGGGCCGCGTCGTGCAGCATAGTGGTTTTTAAAATGTTTCTTTGTCAATGTTTTTGGCGATGTTCAAAAGCAGAGCGGGTGCTGTGCAACATAGCTGAAAGAAAAAAAAAACAGTATGACGTGGCCAGTCGCTTTTTTTCAGTAAAGGTTATTAGAAAACGAACTCGGTCTTTTAAGCAAGTTTTTGGAGGTACTGTTATTTTTCCTTAAGACAGTGTGGAGTAGGTTTGTTTCTTCGTTGCTCTATTCAGGTCATTCTGCTCTCTAAAATGTATTATCTCCGAGTGCAGCTTTAGGGCTCAGTTTGAAATCCCCATTATGTCAATTTGGTTTAAATTGTTCTGCACTAGTCAGCAACAATACATATTGTGATAAGGCAGCGGCGAGTGCCGGGACCAGCAGAATACGGCGGGCATGCCATGCCAGTTGACAATCCAGCATAACACTTTCATTATTTCGACAAAAATGCTTTATCTGCTAGCCCTCCGACTGCTTCTCTCAGGTCAGAGTAAAATTCATGGGAGTGTTTTGTAAAAGAGCTTAACTGTCCCAATAAAAGGGATCAAAAACCACCTTGTGCCTCTTTTATGAAGGGAAATAGACACTGTCAAAAATCAAATCAAATCAAATCAAATCAAATCATTAACATTTATAAAGCGCGCTACTCACCCGTGCGGGTCTCAAGGCGCTAGGGGAAAAGGGGGGGGTTACTGCTGCTCGAAAAGCCAGGTTTTTAGGAGTCTCCGGAATGCGGAGTGGTCCTGGGTGGTCCTGAGGCTGGTGGGGAGGGAGTTCCAGGTCTTGGCAGCCAGGAAGGAGAAGGACCTCCCACCCGCTGTGATGGGACTATGATGCTACATAGTTAGGAAAACATTATCTGTGTGTGCGATGCACGTTAATTCATTGCAGCCAAGGGGGTGCGTGGGCCCGAATTTTAAATACATTTGCCTGTTCCGATTTGGCAATACAAACATTCATTTGAACAGTGCAAGAGATTCACGAAACGTGACCTTCCACTCACGAATTCATTTGCTCATGCACAATAGTAAAACATTAGTGCGTAACATTCGTATGAAAAAAAACACTTCAACAGCGACAAGGGCCATTCCTGGGCAGTTATGCTCTTGAAAGTGTGGGAACACCCTGTTTTCATAAAACGTTTTCTAACTCATTCGTACTGTTGAAATGGCTGGAGATTTATACCTGTTTGGGGCTGCAGTAAACTAAATTCCTTTGTCGTGCGGGAATGGGACTGAAACACCCACAGGACTGATGGGGATAAATGGGATGGTAGGTCTCCAAGGAGAATAATATTTCCCTTGTGCTAAAGCACAAATGTATTTGAATTTCCCCCAGTGGAATTGTGAACTAAGTACAATTGCAGAAACACCTCTTTCTAGTCGGTATAAATTCATGTATCTCTTGCATATATGCATGGGACCATTACATTCTTGCAGAAATCTGTCTAGGGTCTGGGAACTTCTTTGAGCTGTATACATTCTTTAAATTTGGAAATCTGCCCCATTCGAGGTCATACATCTGCAGATGCAGAAGCAGATTTTAAAACTATTTGTTATTTGGGCCCTATGTGTCATCTAGCAACAGGAATTGCTTCCTGATAAGGTATGTCTCAAGTATCATGTAAGTGTTTCTGCAGTGCTGTAATGCAATATGATGGGCCCTCCCACCAGAATGTGATGAGGAGACATAGCTCACAGATATTCATTGTTTATGGACTGAAAGGGACCCCCCTGAAGGTTAGGGGGCCCTTTCAAGGGATTTGGGAACCCGTGGTGCCACAGGGGCCTGCGTTATGTCACTGTGTTTCTGGTCTAGCCTTTGCTCCTGGGCTGCTTTTTAGGTTCAGCGTGCAGACAGCACACGGCCTATTGTTTCTAAAAAACAAACAACAGTAGCACCCGTCTTTGCTGCCTTCTAATTCGGCAGCAAGCACCTGATGTCACTTCATGAGTCACTTCCTTTTCTCTCTGTGGTGCTTGGACCAAGTACAGATTGATTAGGCTTAATTAGTGTGTGTTCTTTGCGACTGAGGTACTGTTTCTTTGAGTGCCGTCACCTGGCTCCGTCTGCTTTATCCCCAACCCCAATGATACATCTTGCTTCCTGGCCCTGTAGTTTGACATGATTTGGTTCGCAGGTAAATTCCATAGATAACTCACCGATGTAATGACACAGAAAAAAAACATTGCCGTCCATCCCTGACTCAATATGAGGTACAGACCCACCGAGAGAGCAGTCTGGCACCCTCAAGTAAGCACTCAATTTCCACATACGCATGTTGATAAAGAACTGGTAAGAAGAGATGATAAAATAGCCCGGACAAAAAGCTGTGCTGCAAAGATTGTGAGACTTGGGACAGAAAGCGCGACTTCTGCAAAACTTGTCAATCGTTATGGACCTATTCAGACTATCTGAAAATAATATACCATGGGGGCTTGCAGGTGTATTTGCAGTGCTACAAACATTTCGGTTCCCTTGAGAAATTATGTGCACAGAGAAGCATTGCTAATAAGTTCATTGCCGTCTACAAGCTATATTAATACCCATATCACAGTTCTGTTAAAACAGCCCCTGACTTATCTTTACACGTTGTGTTTAAATCCACTTGCCACCCCTAAAATGCAGGTTTTATTGCTGTTACTGTGAAAGCTGAATTAATCACTAATACATTTTATATTGACTAATGGGTTAAGAATCTACATGAATTAGGCGAACATAGAAAATAACGTGTACTTTGGAAAAAGTGCCCACTTGAGTGGCCACCATCCCGTGTGGAATCATTAATAACTAATTCACACTTATATTTTGATGGATGTGCACACATATAATAAAATGTATTAATGGGTTATGTTAATATATTGTTATGTATTAGCTTAAATAATATTGCGCTTTTGATTAAATACAATGGTTTTGAGACTAGTCGACAAAGCCTCATGTTAAGTCCCATGGCCTAGTAAATGTTTGTAATTGTCTTGTGAAAGCAAGGAATTAACATTATTCATTGTTCACACTGTGCTGACAAAGGGATTTGTTCATATCTTAAACTTTCTCATGAGAACTGCTAGTGAAGATGTTCTGTACTAGAAAATTTTACTTTGTAAACTTGATGCGTTAGACAGAGATGTTCCCAGGAGCTAACAATGAATGCACTGGCTGGAGGAGTTAACTGACAAACTTGACAATAGGAACAGGAGAAGAGTCAGTCATCGACGTGTGAAAGGCTGTTTATTTATAGTTTAGTTTTTATTGGTCCTACTGTAAATGTGCGACTTCCTGACCAATGACTACGTGAGAAAATGCTTTAGGCAATTAAGTATATCCAGACCATACTTTGAGGAACAACTAGCCATTTGCCATTTTTCCATTTTTCCTGCCACCTTAGCCCCTCTTCTACTATATTTTTTCCCTTAACTATCCTCATAGAGAAATTGTGTTAAATGCGGATTTCTTTTCCATTACAACCATCCTCCTTTTGAAATTGTGTTAATGTTGATTCCTAGCTTGATAACCATCCTCGATATGAAGTTGAGTTAATGCAGATTCCTTAGCTTAATGTCCTTTTGTGGTTCAGTAAACTTAGAGCCCAACCGTGGCTGAACCATTCCTTTCTTTGTCCTGTTGCTGATGCTAACCAGACTGATGTCCAACTGATGAAGAGTTCTCAGCTTGCTGACCAATTTGAGGAGAGGTATAACTTAATGCTATTGCTTTTGCTATATGTTTTATTCTCCTTTTTAGGTACCAACCGCTATTTTGTTAGACCCCTAATTAGTTGTTTTTGAAATTAACTTTTGACTACATTTTTTTGCATGAAGTCCAAACATGCCATTCTAATTGGAGGGTTAGAATGTCACACACTTACAAATGTCATTAGCAAAGAATTGATTTTGTCCACCTGTTGCATCTAGATGTATGCCATCTCTGTTGTTCAGTTATTGATGCTTTTGCTTTGTACTGTAACTCTTGTGTCTAATCATCAATGTACTAGTTAAACTTAGATTTTTCCGACGTTTTGGTCAGCCTGTGTTTGTATGCATTTATCATTTGGTACTGAGACTAATCTACGTGATATTAGCATTGTTAATATTGGGAAATAAACTTTCTAAATTTGACTAAAAGGTGTGGCTATTCATGACCACACAGGTCATGGTGCGTAAAGATTACTGTCTCAAAGTCTGTGAAAATTGATTTGTTATTCATGTTATGGGTTGTTGATCACTATATAAGTATGGATTGTCACCTATGGTGGAATCACTCTAAGCGTAGTCAAAAGGTCCATCGAACCTTTAAGGCGTCACCTTATAAATAAATTATCAGAGACCAAATAAGGTCAGACGCCCTCATATTACCATTATCTCTCTGATCTTGAAACCCATAAATGTTGGTGTTCCTGGTAGGAGGCCTAATTGGTTAGTGCAAACTTTTCTTTTCCATCTGTCCGACTCTTACTCTTTACCGGCAGGCTTCTGTGATACTAACTAATTAGTGCATCTACTGTTTTCAAAAGCTGGTCAGCGAGAGGCTCTTTGAGGAAACCAGAGATCTCAGTAGCATAGTTAAAGTTGTGGCCTGGTTTCAATAGATTCTTAAGAAACTGCCTTTGACAGTAAACTAGGTTGAGATAAGCCGAATGTTTGCTCCAAATTCCCAGGTGGTCATCTTGCCTATTGAACATATCCTGATGTACGGGGCATAAATGAAAAGCTGTAGTGTTTTATGTGGATTGCAGTACACGGTGTGCTATGCTAACAGTATTTGTATAGCATCCTTATGCCCTTTACAAGTCTTCCAGGTGCTGTCTTCAGGCACCAGACTGGAAAGTACAAATCATTTTTTTCACACTCTATAAAATACCTCTCATGGTAGTGCGGCATACTCTTTCCTCTCAAACGGCCTGTTGCCACATGAGTGGTGAGTACAGAATGAGTGTACATTTGTTTGTTCCCTGAAACTCTCTGAGTACTGCTGTTGTGCAACATGGTTGATAAAAAAAACAGTGACTCAGCCTGTAGATCTTGCATAGGCGAGACCTGTTGGCCTTGCCAATGCTTGTTAATTCTAAGTGATACCTTGCTGATCAATTTAGAACTATAGCTAGTTGCACAATGAATGCGTTCACGTTGATTGAACTAACTGCAACAGCTGCCTAATTTTCAGACCTAACAATGGCAATGTCACTGAGACAAAGGATACATAACATACATAAAAAATGATGGCTACCGTATTGCAACACAAACAGCTGATGCAACATACAGCAGTTCACAGCTAGTTTTGTTCAGTATCATATGCAGTACTTTTGTTATTTCAACCTCTGACTTCTAGGGTTACAAAATAAATAAATAAAACTACGCTTTTATGGCATTTCTGTTTTAATCTAAAATACAAAAAAAAAAGTAAAAATGAAAGGCAAAGTAGTGTATTACCCATCTAAAGAAAATATCTTTGTTATTTCTCCAGCAGAATGAAACTGTACCGGAGCCGTAGAGCAACCAACAAGACAACACAAAATACTGTGGAGTAAAGGTAGAGCTGTGTGCGATGGAGGTATCTCGTGTCTCAGTATTTTAAGCTATTGCTGCTCCACATCCAGAGTTGTCAAGGAACAATGGCATTTTTCACTCCATGGAAACTGTCATCCCAAAAGCTTGGCTTTTTTCTTGTGTCCTTTGGTTTCATTTGGGGTATGATGCTCTTGCATTTCACTATTCAACAGCGAACTCAACATGAAAGTAGCTCCATGCTTCGTGAACAGATTTTGGATCTTAGCAAGCGATACATCAAAGCCTTGGCAGAAGAAAACAGGAATGTGGTGGATGGACCATATGTTGGGACCATGACTGCGTATGGTGAGTATAAACGTTTTACACTCTAGTCGCTGTTGTAGTTTGTTGAAGCTATTTAGTCATTTATTTTGCTTCTTTCTAGGCTGTGTCTGATAAGCATGAATATTTTGAACCCATTTGAGTATTTGTGCACTGAAATTCTTGGTTAAATTACTTAGCATGGTAATTTTTAGAACAATCCTGTCACCTTGCCCAAGAGTCTTTCTGCTCAGGTTGTTCTTGCCTTACCTGTTAAGTTATTTTTTTCCTTTCAGTTAATTCTGATTGCTATGTATACAGGAATACAAAAAACAACATATGTGATTGCAAAGAAGAAACTCAAAATTGATTGCAAATAAAACATCAAACATACAGTGGCCATATCAGATAACTACAATTTCTTCAGGATTTAATAATAAATACTTGGAGAAACCTTCTATTATCCTACTGTGAAACAGATGCATCGCTGGATAACATAAATATACACAGTGAATATATAATAGATGTACAGTTTAAGCAATATCACTGAATCATGTTTACAGTCACCACTATTTTGTTTGCTTTCAATGCAGGATATTAGTTGTTCAGACTTAATTGCGCTCCTATTCATGCAGTCTATGAAGCAAATACATTTGAACAAATGAAGCATGACCATGTATAATATTTACACAGAGTACTCTCACATGGAAAATGTATTCTTCCTTATTTTTGTTAATTTCTTTTTCCAGGCTTTGAACATAACATGCTTCCCCAATAAATGTATGCTGCCATCTTAGATGCTGTTGTTAAAGGATCTGGTTAACATCTTGTGTGAACACTGTATTGTGGCAAAGTGCTATTTAAGCATTTCATGTGGTTAACAATAGGAGTTGGTAAAAACCGTTTGAATTTGATATTCAGAGCTTACACCTTACATGGGTGTGATGAGTACCATAATACAACAACCCCCCCTACACAAAGTCCTCGGCATCTGAAGGTAGCTCGACCATGCCCTCAGCGGGTTACTGTTGGGTTTCTTGTAGCAGAATATACAATGTGTGTTGGAAGCCCACGTTCTGGAATGGGAATGTTGGAGGAAGAAAGGGTGGGGACTTTGAATATGAAGCCACTGGAAGCAGCCAGAATGCCCTGTGGTCAGAACTAATAAAAGAAGATATTAAACTTATCTGGACCAGAAAACTACTTTACAGTGGTGACAACAACCTCCGGACCTGGACCCTTTGTGTAAGAAAACAGAGGAGAGTGTTGCTCATTGTTTGCTCTTTCACTTCTGGACTCGATTCGGTCTATGAAGTTTATGGGTCTATGTACCCATAGTAGGATGAAATTTGTCTCTGGCTGCACAGTCAGCTGCTTCTTGGGGGGAAATGATGCCAAGCCTGTTCTGTTTTTCTAGAACTTGATCAGGATGGGTGGATGCACTTCGCGTTTCAGTGACATCACAGCACCCTTTTCAGTTGCGGTTGGGTAGCTGTGATATGCACACCCCGGCCCTGATGTAACATGTTTCCTAGCAGAATAGACTCAACTGTGCCATCTTATTTTCAAGCAAATTCATTTAAGCAACTCCTTGTTTCTTTTGTTATTTACTGTGATGTCAGTGAGCCCATCTACAATTGGGTTGATTTGTATTGCGGAGATACAAATACTGACAAACAGTTTGTCAAGTGGCACTGCATTTTACATTTGGGCTGATTAATTTCAGTGACACGTACATCATACAATCAGATTTTTTCTTAGTGGCTTTGAGTAAGCCATAACAGTTCACACAATAAAAAATTACAAACCAAACCAATATTACTAAATGTTAAAAATACAATAAAATATTCTGTCCTCCTTACTCTAAGCACTTATACAGTTGTCATTTCTATACCTTTAACTTATCAAAACTGAATGTATAAAGCTAATATCTGATAGAGACTTCTAGCTGCAGATTACTTACCTTTGAATTCTCCACAGGCGTCAAACTGGAGTTGGAGGATTTTCGTGAGCAGTACCCCTGTGCGCTGGTAGGTGCATTGTTTGGCTCTGCGTCCATCATCTGCATCGTATGCACTGGAAATTAGGTTGTGGGTCCTATTAGACCGCCACTCCAAGTGTGCCAACATTAGTTATTTTCTTTCCACACCAGCAAGCGCTGATCCGAAGCAAGCTACCCCTTAGTTGTGTTTGATTGGCTTTTTTTGACGTTTGCCGACCCTTTTTCAAAATATTTTCTCCTGGTGTCGAGGAATGTCTTCTAGGAAGACAGGTTTCAAGCCTTGTGGATCCTGTCATTGGGCGATGTCCATGACAGACCATCACCTTGTGTGTTTGTGGTGTTTGGAGAATGACCACAAGCCAGGCTCATGCTCCGATTGCCGATCCATGCATCAGAAGGCTTTGAGGGAGCTGTCCCTAAAGCTGATGGCGGGCCGGCATGCAACTTTGCACATGTCAAGATCTTGGTCGAGAGGAAGGTCCCAGGACTAGTTGCAGTCTCTGAAGTTGTCGTCGTACCATTGGAAGTCCTCACAGCGATTGGGCAATTGGGTAAGTCGAAGTACAAAAAAAAGAAATCCAAGAACTCGACATGCTCTTCGACTTCTCCTTGTCCATCGGCCAGCACAATGTGGGGGCGTTGATGTTCTAGGCCTCATTCTGCAGAGCCTGTACCTTGGCTGACTCCACGTCTCCCCGTGTGTCTGGGACCCCTGTCCAATTTAGAGAACTTTATCAGGCCATTTTTGGACAGTCTGACTCTGCTGGGGCGCCTTCGATACCTGCGGGGTCGGAGGGGCACCTTCAGGTTCCACACCAACGACTCAGGCCCTGGCGCCCGAGGGGCTCCCCAGGATCCGGTCCTGGATCCGGACTGGCGGCAGTCGTCCACCTCAACCTACCTCTATGCCGGTTCCGGCCCACCCACAACCCCTGGCGGCACCGTCCCCATTGTAAATCCCGACTCCGATCCGTGCTCAAGCCCTCCGAGCAAAGATATAGTTACCATATCATCCAGGGCCAATCAGTCCTTGATGATGGCTTTTGAGAATGTTGTTTCACTTTTTGCCCAAATTGAAATCCACAGCAAGATCCAGAGGAGTTTTATAAAATCACTAATTTAAAGAGTACCAGTTTTGAGGCGTTTTTTAGAACATCAACAACCATCGGAAAAGAAAAAATTCAACATTCTGAAGGGGTTCAGGTTGGTATATCCCCAAATCACAGCCATGTAAAGGCCCATGCATGTACACTTTGAATTGGAAATCTCAAGTATGAGCTCAACTAACTATATAGTTGATATCAACATTTGTTGAGCTCCAGTGACGAAAAGGTGTCTCCAATCTAAAGTCAGATGATGGACCCAAGAAATCAAAGCGGGTTACACTCTCTAACCTTCTATTAACAGTTGTATGCTGTCTGATATTGGCTCCCTCTGGTCCATAGAAAAGCTCTAGCATATTCACATTTACCAGTCACTTACATACCATCACATGCTATTTGCATAATCTCCTTCTTCCGCTCTTTAGTACCCGATAGTTATTTCTAAATTGGCTAATTTCGAGCCTAGACCAAGGTGCTTTTTTGAGGGCCGGAATAAGCTGTTTATGGACTCGGGAACATGCTTGATTAAATGAGCCACGCCTGGGTTTACTCAGTACTGCTTTTGTCTGTTCACCCTATGACCAGTGGTCATACAGAGTGACCGAAAGGCGCATATCATTTCTGAAAGGCTTGCTTTCAGAGTTCAGCCATGTCCCTGCATCTTTACCTTTGTTGGACTGAAGGAATCTCAGACAACAGGCAGGGTCAGTTTTCTCCCATTTTAGCTTGGCAGCTTGATTTTCGACTGCCAGCCCATTCATACATGTACGTTTCTCTCCAGCGCAGATGAGCATTAAAAGTGGATTATGGTCGCTAAAACACCTGGGGGTGGCATTAAAATTCAACATTACAGTGCTTAAGGGGTCGAAAATAAAAAACACTAAATCGTGCTCCCTTCCTCTTTCCCTTTCAGAAATCAGGGCATAAGGTTGTCCGGGCACAACTTGTCTAGGGTGCAAATGTTAAACATTTCATAATGAATTTGTTTCAAAATTCACTGTATGGATCATGCTTAAAATGGGCCACGTTTTCGCCATCCGTATCTTAAAAAATAAAACTATAAAACACACAGGCGTTCATACTAGGATTCTCACAAACTTTAATGTTAAACTCTCCCATCCATATATTAGCAGGAAAGAGGGAGGGGCTTTCTCATCTGTTAGTCTAGCTCAAACTAAAAACCTTCAACTACAAAAATATTTGAATGATCAAAAATGTAACAAAAGTTGACTAATAGAACTTTATCATAACCCCTGATTTGTAACAGATTGATTCAATATTGTGGTGTTGAAGGCACTGGGCTCAAAATGAGGCCGGGGCAGTTTAAGGACATCAGGACCACATGACTGTGAGATGGGTGGGTGGATGGATGGATGGAGTTAGTCGATTTCATTTAGTCCTCGAATCAGTTGAAAAACATTTCTAGTACGAATATCAAAGCATTCCTCTGAATTCCTTAGATTGGGGACAGTCTCCTGTTCTTTTTTAAAGTTGTTAATTGGCCTTCTTGGGGGATTAAAACAATAGCCCAGAGGCAGGGTTCTGATATTTGTTCGACATATTACCCCCAAATTGCAATCTAAAAAGCAGCCTATTAATTAGCCTGGCACTTCAGAAGTTGATGCAATCCACACGATCCTTCTTACTGTATTTCATCACACAGATATCTAGGCCAATCTGAGTTCTTTTTTAGCCAGTGTGCCACCTTGTTTCTCATCACAGCCACCCGTTCTGATACCTTTTTGACAAAAATGGGACATTTTTCAATTCTATAACATATGGAGTGCATTCAATAGGTAATGATAAGCTAGCTGGCCCAGCCTTCTGGCGTGGCAAGCCGTCAGGCATGGGATACTCCCATTTCACAAACACACTGTGCCTAGTCATAGTCATACGCACCGAACAACCTCCTGAGTCGGCTGATCGCTGTGCACTGTTGGCGGGCTAACGCAAGTAGAGAATAGATGAGTTTGGTTCCTTTGGTGCATTATATTGGCTAGTTGGGTTATCCCTCTGATCACCCTGTCTAGGCCACCGGCTTTGCTAAGGTCAAAGGTTTCGAATAACTTTTTCCAAGGATTATAAGTATCCAATATCAGGGTGAGAGAATCCATCAACAAGGCCTCTGGTTTCAACAAGCATTTAGAAAAGAGATTTATTAAGTTTCGCTCCAAGTTTTTTATTTCACAAAGTTTGGTTGTAGTTGAGTGAGATTTAGAAGGGGTCAAATTCTTCCCTAAGAAAGTACGTTTAGAGGGTAACCTAGTCAGCGTGTCATATTGCATGCAAATGGCACCATCTTTGTTTCTGCATGTACAGCTTGCACTGACAAGAAGTGCATCAAGATTCAAGGACTGACAGCGTCTTTGTTTTCTTTAAAATTTCAGTAACGCACATGCTACATTGAGTATGTTATAGGTTTTTCGGTGACATGCACTCTAACAAAAAATGTGTCACTTTGACAACGACGACCATTCTAACTATTTTGGTGATGCGGTCATATGTACATTAAGTATATCACATTGTTTTTTTGTAAGCACTCCATCTCAGTTGTGGATTTCATATCAGCTCTTTAAAACTACTTCTTGTGCATTTCTTTTCAGTTACTCAAGACATTATTTTCTGTATAGAAACTTTTATTTTAGACTATTGAAATCCAGTTCAGGAGGCATTGGCAACTTATGATATCCAGTTTGCCCTATGGTGTGACATAAAAGCTTGAGTGGTGGTTGAAGTTGCTAGCCTTTTCAGGGAGGACGGAGGTCTATGTTAAATATCCATTGATGGCGAAAGTCCCTAAAGATGCGCATAGCTGAGCAATCCTGACTAAATTAGAATTAGAAGGAGTAGGCCTCACATCTCACCACTTGTGCCTTCATCTTACTAAATGAAGACATTTTCCCCTTGGCCATGCAGTCAATCATTAAGTGCTCACATACACTTTAATGTATTAAAGTTACAGTTCCAGCACCTTACACAGTTTCATTATTCAAGGTATGCATAGGCCTTGATTTTTACGAGAACTTCTTGGGAGAAATATACAAGTGACTTCCTGAATGTAGTATTGTTCATATTAGTATGATCCAATGTTTTAAACCTAACCCTATCAAATAGTAAGGGTTCTGGGGGGAACTGAAAACAAGAGAAATTCACTTAATTCTGGAAAAAATAGACTACTTTATTTTGAAAATAACTGTTCAAAGCTTCCTCTTCTGAAATATTGAACGATGCACATGTTGAAATTAAACACATTTGCTAGTGCAATGTATCAATATTTTTAGAGTTTCTCCAGCATTGTTTAGCAAAAACATGAATTTCAGTGATGCTTTGTCACCTTTTTGAAACTGCGGATACAAATCAAACAATAACCTTTGGGTGCCTTTGTAACCACATTGCATTGACTAGAAAGGGATGTAGATTGTGTTGTGACAGCTGAGGTCTGAGTGGACATATCCAAAATCTAATGTAAACATAATTCCCACGGCATAAGGAGGAAAGTGGTGCCTAACGCAGTTCAATATGTTTAGAAACCGAATACCAGGTCTGGATGCTTACATTTCCACAAGGACTGCAAAACTTCTCACATCCACTTGAAGCCTCCAATTCAGCATCCTGTGCTGTGCTTGGTGCATTGCTTATTCACATCGTTTCTATTATGTAACAACTTAACTTTAGAAATATTCTTAAAGGTTTCAGAAGTTTTCTGGTGACCCCTGGTTGCTTCATGTTCTAGAACTAACTCCATCCCCAAAAATATATGGAACCCACAACCCCCTGTCCCAAAAAAACTCCTGATTTATCCTGCATCAACAAAACAAGCACCGTTTTGGAATAGCCCACATCTGGAAGAGAATGGAACAAGACACCCTGTTCTGCCATGGGGAAGGAGTTTCATTTTGGTGACATGGAAGCAGATTGTTGCGGAGAGTCACTTGTGAGTCTTTGTGTTGTGTCAAATTGGACGGATCTAAGTGTAGCTGGTGTCTAGCAGTGGGAAATAGTGGATCCCAACTTTTTTTTCGAAAGCTAATGATTCATTCTTGCATGATTTTGAGTGTCAGTGAAGCCAAGGGTCTTCCGTTTTTCACCCATTCAAGGAGTGGCCTGTGAAAGTGAGTGATCCTTGATGAATTGCTCTAGGGGAAAATGAGCTGATGCAAGAGGTGAGGCCGTTACCTGTTTATCCAAGTCTTCAATTAGCAGCTTTATCACTTGGGAACAAGACAGAGCGAAGAGATGGTGGACTGCTTATGGAGCTTGGTGTTCCTCCAAATAGTGAGGCTTCTGAAGAGGCTCAGTTTAGATAAATGAGGCCATGTACATTTTGTAGAAGACTGTAACATAACCACTGTAATACTGCTAATATAGCTCTGATAGTTCACTGTAGAAGCTGCCATCAACAACTCTCAAGTGTAATAATCTGTACTGATAATTAAAGTGAACGAAATACGTTCATATAGTAGTAGACCATTGAAGGTTTCAGTGATTCACCGGCCATTATCTGTATTGTGTTTAGATTATAAACTCTTCTTCACGTAATAAGGGTATTGTCTAGATTGGCTGCATGGCATATTGTCGAACCATCTTTCGTTGCTGTGGAGATACTTGATTGGTCAGACCCCAGAACCATCAGTTTCTCCTCTCACCTCATCTTCCCTCAAACTCAAAACAATTACGTCTTTACTACTAAACTAAGATTATGAGGGAAACTGCTATTTTTCATAAGGGCTGCTCTCTTTCTTCACTTCTAATATTTATGTGAAATCTTTTCATGTTGTCTTCTGGCATGAAGTTAGAAAACTAAACCAATTGCTCAGTTTGTTTTCAAACTCTCTAAGGTTTTTAAAAAGTATCAAGGGAACACTCAGCACACTTTTGGCAATGTACAAATGGGAAGGACCAGTAGTTGATTTTAATCCAGTAAGGATACAACTGAGTTTTTATTAGTTAATTGTGCCAATAAGCTAGCCCAACTGGGAGAGGCACATAAATACATCATGTTATATTAAAGACTCCTCTGTTGTCCTTTGTGAGGAACTGCCCATAATCACCCACACATTTGGGGCCTTTTATCAGGATTTATATGCAACGTGTCCAACCCGCCTAGGTAAACTTGTGCACCTCTTTTTAAAAGATGTGCCTCTGCAGTCTATTCTGTCTTTCTTGCCCCGAGAACTAGATCAACCGCTGTCAGCAGAGGAAGCAGGACAGGCTATAACTGACCTTCATTCTAGCAAGGCTCCGGGACCCGATGAGTTCCCCTCTAATTCCCCTCAGACCTCGTTACCGCCACTATAGTGTTTATACAAAACATAGGACAGCCAGCCGAAAACTGCTCCTCATATCACCCGATTTCGCCTACTAATGCAGATATTAAAATCTTTGCGAACATCTTGGCAAATAGACTGACTCGCACTCTTGCTTATCTCATCCATCCAGACCAGTGTGGCTTTATGCCTGGTAGGAGTACTCGTCACAGTATCCGATGAGTGCACTTGTGCCTCTATCAGGCGTACAGACTCAACAACAACCTAGGCTTCTTCTTATTGACTTTCACAAATCATTTCACCCAGCCTTGTGGCTATTTCTTGAGGAAGTGTTCCAATGGGCTGGCTACAGGCCCACATTTTGTGGCCTAGTGGTACTGCTGTACAGAGCCCCAAGAGGCACATGCGAGGATGAATGGGATTCTCTCCTCACCCTTTCCAATCTGCAGAGGGACGTGATGGGGATGTCCCCTTTCCCCGCTGATTTTTGACCTTGCTATAGAGCCGCTGGCGCACCTAATGTGGTGTGATGTGCAGATTCAAGGCTGGCGGTTGGGCGATTATGCGGAAGACCAGATCGCCCTCTATGCAGATGATCTGATTTTCCTCAGTGAGCCCCAAGTGTTGGGTCCTAGATGCTTGGAGATCCTTCAGCTCTACTCTGAGGCATTTGGCCTGTGTGTGAACCCCCAAAAATTGGTTCTGGTGGAAATAGCCGGTGACTCTGTGAGCCGAATCTTGTGTTCCAGCATTCCACTCCAGTGCATTTCCTTCATGTACCTAGGGATCCATATCTCCACCATCCAGGACCTCGCCTGGTCCCTGAATTTCCACCCCCTTGGCTCAGTACTATATTCAGATCTACGCACGTGGTCCTGTTTGCTATTGAATCCATTGCGGTCTTTAGCATGATGTGTCTCCACCACTAGCCCTGTGTATTGGCAAACTACCCACAGCCCATTCCACATGAGTGGTTTAGGTCTCTCACCTTAAAACTGACATCCTTCATCTGGGCAAATGGGCATCATCAGGTGGTGTTTGTCTCAGCTGGCTCAATATGGCTACTACTTTGCAGCACATTTGGTCCTGGCAAACGAGTGGTTTGCTGGAGGATGGGATAATCCTGCATATAAAATAGAGCTACACCACCTAGGCCTCCACGGGCTCCTTGACCTACTCTACTTCAGTCCCATACCCTCCATGAGGCAGTCCTGTACCCAAGTGTCGCTGCTCTGTTGGAGAGCGGCCCTTTGCTTTATCCAATGGACTCGTCACCTCATAGACTAATATGGCGAGGTACTTGGCTGTGTTAAGTGGTGCACCAAGTGGGCTTCTCCCACTAGGACTATATAGGTATTGTGTATCTAGGTGATGTTTGCAAAATGGGTCCTTGATGTCTGTTCAAGAGCTGCAATATCACTGAGTTTCTCTCGTACCCAATTCTTTTGATTTCTGTGTTGCTGACCCGCCTCCCAGCAACTGAGCAAATTTCTGAATGTAGCCCCCTTTAGGCAAAACTGTTCATGGGAAAATTAGGTAAAGGTGCGATCTCGACAATTTATTGTTCCCTGATTATTAACATACCAGATCTGGTCCTTCCTGTGCAGCGAAGGTGGGATAACTGGATGGGTGAGTTAGATGGTGAGGAATGGTGGGAAGCATGCTTGGCACTGGAGGAACTAGCGATTTCCTCACGTCTCCGGTTGGTCCAGATTAATTATCTGCATGCAACATATTTAGCCCCTCAAAGGTTGCAGCGAATGGATCATTCAGCCCAGCCCACTTGTCTGCCCTGCTCCACTCCGTCTACTGACCTCTACCATATGGTCTGGGTATGCCTGGCTCGAACACCCTTTTGGAATGGGGTATTTCGGGGTATTTCAGAGTTCAAGGGACATCGAATTTAGTTGGTTCCCTGGGAAGCAGTCCTAGGCTTCCTCGAGGGTATTGGTGAATCCCACTGAGAGCAGACTTTTATAGGGGTGGATTCCCTAGTAGCCGAACACAATATCGCGAGTAACTGGAAACATCCTAGACCCCTCTCACCCTGGTGAAATGGCAGAGAGGTATTCATTGGTTTGCGCATCAGGACTGGCCAATCTATGAGGTGCAGACTTTTCCCAGAAGCATGAGAAAATATGGGGTAAATGGTGTGCGTGCCTTGGGCTACCAATGAAAACTGTCTAAATAGGATGAAGGAAGGTGTTTACTTGATGCCATGGATCAGACTGAATATGTCACATATTTGTAATTCTCAGTAGATGATTTTGTGTACTGTTAAATCAAATAAAATTGGTCATTAAAAAAATACATCATGTTTGTGGGAATCTGTTTCACTTGGGGGAAAAAGTGAAACCAATGGGAATGGTTTTTGAGCCTGCTATCCATGGCCAAGTAATTGTCTCAAACACGTTTCCAAAAACTTGTGAGGTGCATTATTGTTTTCCTGTTAGAGGACCCAGTGCTTACTTTGGGTAGTGTTTGCAGTTGGGGCCCACCCCAGCACTCAATTTTGAGCACCAGCACCTATGTTTCCTCTTCAGATTTTGACCCAGAGAAAGAAAGAGAAAACACAAAAGGTGGAAGAAGTGTGATAGAGCTGGTTGTGGGATTCTGAGCAAAATTGTGGGCCCCAGTCCCAGCACTTATTTTCACTAATTAAGCACTGAGAGGAGCATAGAGATACCATCACTAGTGTTTTTATGGGAACCAAGCTGGACTATTAAAGCACGCCAGGCTCATCTGAGAGACTGTTGAATCAACTGCAAGACTAATATGTCAGTTTTATTGCAGAAGATGAACAATGTTTGAGTCTTCACTGTTATATAAGCATGATGAAGGTGATGGAAATAAAGCACCGCAGCCAACCATTCAGTTGCTAAAAGTTAAAGGATGAAACAAAAGATTGATTTGTGTTGCTAAACACAGTGTAAAGCATCCAAAATTTGGCGCACAAACTACAAGGAAGTTCCAGAAGCCACAAATGAGTGAGATCTAGCAGAAGGAAGCGAAAGAGATCAAGCAGTGTAGAAAGACAGAAAATCACTTGAATGATTTCAGTGAGTTAGATATAGTGAATCTCGTTCAAGTTGATGATAAATTATTGCAGATCGGTTTAACTGTCTAAAGTAAATCTACACATTCAGAAACATAAAATGCTTGCTGGACGGACAGGGAAAACTGGTCTCAGCAACCTTTTCCTGTTTCACTTCAGATGAGAATTATACGGCCCGAATTATATGTTGTCAGAAAGGTACTCTGTCACAATGGTGTACCCTTCCCGCCAACATAATGGTCTTCCCAGACGATAGTTTGTGTTCTCTCCACCATAGGCAAACTTCTCTGACGTCCCAGATTAGGTGAGTGGACATATAGCAGTTTTATTACTGCCCGCCACCCCGGGTGTAAGGGGCTGTAAAAAAATAAAAAAGCCCCCTTCACCATAGGAGATGACTCCTAAAGGGAGGGGGTATTGTTTTTTAATTATTAGTTTCAAAAACAAAATCCCACTTTTGGGTTTGTTTTGAAAACTTTAAAAAAATACTTTGTAACTTTGCCGTATAGCTCCATCATGTTTGACAAAGCAATATGTCAAGTGTCTAGTACATTCACAGGAGCCACCCCAATGGTGGTTCCTGTGAATGCTAGAAATGTCCTTTAGCCTGACCGACCTTTCCAACTTTGGCTGTTGGGACCTTTGCAAGGGTAAAACGCTCCTTCGCCCAGGCAAGGATAGCCAGACCGCCTATATTTAAATCAGGTCCTTAGTTTGGATTGTCCCGCAGCCTCTTATGAGACTCAAGTGATTCACAAACTTGCCCGTTGCATCAAGAGTGTGAAAGGAAACGTGTTTTCATGCAACCGGCTGTAGAACAACATGAGCAGAAGTGCAGAAAACTGCATAATGGAAGGCAGATATGTTATCAGTTTGAATTTGTCAGAGAAAATCGCTGTGTCACATAAAAATACGGAGGGTTGTTCTGACATGCATGCAAACAGACCCAATTTAAGTCGGAAATTCCTGGTTTTTAAAGGCAAAAAGACTTTAATTTAGCTTCCTCCTACCAGAAATTGCCCCAATTTCAATCTAAATAAGTGAGCAGTAAACCCCCACAGTCGTTTTTTAGAATGTATTTGAATGTCAATCTTTCTGCTTTCCCAATGCTAGCATGCATTAATTAAGTGCTTTCTGTCAACCAAGCAGTGCTTAATTTGTACTTGTTGCTTCCGGTGCTGAGCACCGGCACTTATTTTTGAGGGCCGGGGCTTATTCTTCTGCCTCAAACATTTGCTGCGGGCAAAAGACACATATGGGATAGACGGATGAAGGAAAAACGAAAAAGCGTCACAAAAGGGAGAAAGTAGAAAGCTGCAAGAGTGAGTTGAAGGGCCAGGGAGTGGCTTTATATGGATTGAAGAGGCCCGGGATGGCTTCGGGATTACGCCGCCTCAGTATTCCGTGTTCACACATCTAATTGTAGCAGCTGCATGTTTAAGAGGAGGGCTTTGGGCACCGGCACCTTCTTATATACAAATTAAGCACTGCAACCAAGCTATGCATATTGCATGCTGTCTGTGGAATGTCAGTGAAAACATTTTGAACAGCATATTAATTCCCTGCTGGTAAGTTTTACTGCCGATAAACTCTGATACCATTGTCACAAAACCATTCACCAGAACTGCATCAATGTGTTAGTTGCAGATTCTGTTTATGACTAAGGGTGGGTGGAACTCATAGAGTTTCACTCTGGAATTATGTGGAGTTACATGAGAACTCTGCAAGATTCTGTGCAGTTCTGTGAACAGGCGGAAATCTGTACATTGTGAGGCTTGCGCTGATTTTTAGCGCTGGGAGCTTGTTCCGCATGGAATATCAGTGCGAATGGCAGCAAGCAATGCGCCAGAGGCCACTGCTGTTTGAGTTGATTTTGCTGCCGCTTAAGTAAGTTTTCTACCCAAGCACCAGCTTTCTCACAGCTAATGTTCATGGCCACCCACGCTGGGAAACTCTCACCTGGTGCCCTCATAGCACCTGAAAATGATGCTGGTGAATGCCAGTTCTCGCTCACCAACTTACCGTTGGCGAGTCGCGCACAAGAAAAAAACTCTGCGATGTGGCAGTTGGCAGTATCTGTTTGGAACTCCACGTTCCAAGTGCAACACGGAATGGTCAAAATTCCACCAACTCTGCCAGCTGAGCAGAATTTATCACATACTCCTATTTATGGCTTGCATGCTGGGAACATTTAGCACAGGGATTCCATGAGACAGTCACTTCACATATCTTCATACAGTTTACAAGTATGTGCTCCTATTCAAACAAGACTTTGTTTTCACAGTCTGCAGTTAAGAGGAACCGCAAATTCTGCTCAGAGTGAAAGTAATTTTTCTTCATTTACAAGTATGTGCTCCTATTCAAACCAGACTTTCTTGCTTTCACAGTATCGTTGTCTCGTATGAAAGCTGCCCCATTAGCATAAATAATGAACCAAGTTACTATCACACTGATACCATCTCCTCGGTTTGCTGTACACAAAAAGCTTCCAAAAAGGTAGATTTGATTTGAAAGATTGTTGAACGTTCGACATATATTCTTGTCCTGGTCATTGCTTTCAGTTCAAGCTAAATTTGGTTTGACTTTCTTAATTAATTTCTTATGCTCTCGCACTTATTAAGGTTTATTGGTGCTGAACTAATCATGATTAGGTGATAGAGCACATATGTCTGTTTGGCTTACAGCCACTTCTAAATTCAGAATTATTGCTCCAGTTTAAAAATAAAACGTACAGCTGCTCTCTTGTTTAATTACTGTTTATGATGCCAACTTTTAACTTGATATCCAGCGTATTTTACTGTGCAATTCTTTTAAAGTCTTGTCATATGATTTTACTGTGTTTTTGATGAATTTGCGCTGGTGAATCTGCTTAGGGCCTTTCGGCTGCGTTTTTGCACTTGCACTTTGGGTGGGGGAAGTTAACAGGTTGGGAGTATGCATTTCTGGCACATTATTTTCCTTAAATCTTTGCTGCATACTCGCTTCCTGTTGGCCATTTTGGTTGGGCCATTAGTTGTGGAAGGCAGTGGTCTACTTGCTGCCATATGCTGCCTTTCTGCAGTCAAAACCAGAATAAAAAGGAGGCCAATGGGCGTAGGCACAGCTGGCGCATCAAAGGTGCACCGATTGCAAGCATGTTCGGGCCTGTCTACTCCTGGACAGCGCCAGGGGCCAGGAATGCTACCCCTCTACTGGGAAATTTGATCTCCTACTCCTCATCTTTGTTGCTAATGTCGAGGCAAGTCCCACACTTGGATTGTCTGCATGCTTGGTTCCTGGGGGAGAAGGCATTAATGTGTAAACAGTGTGGCTTTATGCCTGCTACATGTCACCCCCCCACTGCGCATGTGCTGTCTGATACGGGTAATCGCTCTTCACTGTTTAAAAGGTGTGCTGTCAACTGTCGCTCACTGGTACGCCACCATGCTGAGTTATACAATTTTTTTCAGGATTAATCACCTGAAGTATAATTTTTTTCTGAAACCTGGGTCAGTCCTGCTATTACAGCGAAAGCCTTCTGGCTGTACCTTAAGGCTACAGCATTGAGAGATGTGACAGACCCTGTGGCAGAGGGGACGGTATAGCTATTATTTATAAATCCATAGTAGTCTGTATCTGGTTCCCTGCACAATCCAAGTCTGCGAAAGTGCCTTATATCAAATATCTGTGAATAAAATGTTTACCCCATCTTATCTTTAAATATACAGACCCGGTCCTTCCAAAGCCTTCAGAACAGCCTTGGTCAACCAGGTGGCCCTGTTAGCTCCTAACCTATCCAATTTCAGTATAATTGGAGACTTAAACCTTTATTTTGACCAGTCTAGCGATACTGGGACCCACAATTTGTTGGATGACCCTGGCATCCTTACAGCTGGGTCAACTAGTGCGAGGCCCCACAAACGTGGCAGGTCATCTCTTAGACCCGGTCTTTTCTAATCATCATAACTTGCAGGTGGTGACTCCCTGGCCAGTGACGTGGTCGGGACTTTGCCTGATCCCTATGTCTTTACAATTGAACAGCAATATAAGCACTATCTCCACTAATGCTACTGCTAAAAGGCCCTTGAAAAAGTTGAATCTGCCGTGATTGGGCAGCTACATTTCAGCCAACACCCCCCGCTACCCCCACCCTCCAGATAGATTCCAATCTGGACCGCACAAAGTCCAAGATAAAGGCATGGATTACTTTGGCCCATGACACTTTAATTCCCCCTGATCCTGTTCAGGCCAAAAGTAGGCCCTCCGATCACTGGTTCATTTGGGTTCTGTTTGTAGGAAGAAAGCACTGCAAGGTGCTCAAGAAAATATGGAGAAAGACCTGTAATGCAGTGGCAAAAGTGTGCTATATGAACGCAGTTAAAATGTATCATAAAATGATGAGGAAAACTCGAGCTGAGTTTTTCTCTAATAAAATCTTAAATAGAAAAACTCCAGCTAAAGGAATTTTCTCTGTTAACACCTTAACAAAACCAGATGGCACTGCAGGGCCTGCTGAGGCCTCAACTGACCACTGCAATAAAGCAGCTGATATATTTGTCGAAAAGATCAATGCCATCTACGCCCACTTTCCACCTAATGCCCCAGCCAAAGCAGAGGACTACCTGGGATAGTTGGGTGAGTCACGGCCTGTAATTGACTCCTTTTGATCTGGCTTCTGTAATGACCCTATGTAGTCAAGTGAAATTGGCTCAAGCGATGACCCCTTAAACCTGAAACAGATGTAAAAACTTGTCTATCTTTCTCTGACTTTGGCGACTGTTCTTCGTTCCTGGAAGCCAGCAAAAGTAATTCCCCTTCTGAAGAAAATGTCTCCCAATCCAACCAGACCTGAAAATTACCACCCCATCTCCCCGCTTCTCTTTTTTAGCTTAAGTTGTGGAAAATAATTTCAGCAGTCTCCTAACTGAATTCGTAGAGATCAGCCATACTCTGCATATATCATGAATCAGTATTAGGCCTTCTCATATTTCGGAGTCTGCGCTCTTGGCTCTGATAGAGGTGTTCCAGAGAGCTGCAGACGATGGCAGCTCCTTGACCCCTTTTCTCTTGGACCGGAGTGCTGTTTTCGATATGGTATTGCATAAGATGCTTCTCCTGCGCCTTGATGATATAGGCATACGTGGCAAGGCCTTGACATGGTTTGCCTTCATTAGTGATCGCTCACTTCAAGTAATCTCCCCCTCCTTTTTCATACTCTGAGAGACCCTTGGTGTGCACTGGGTCAAACAGGGCTTCTAGCTGCACCCCACTTTTTGTAACATCTATGCCTGGCTACTGGCAGAGATTGTGAAGCCCTTCGGGGTTTCTATAATTCCTTACATGGATGGTGTACAAATCAATGTCTCCTTCAGTGCTAATGCTTCCAAAGACACTGTCCGTTTTCAGAAGTGTATGCTGGCAGTGGCCATTTGGATGGAAAAACTGCTTAAAACTTTACTCCAAGAAGGCACATCTCCTGTTGTTTGGAAAGCACACCCAGATCCGAGGAGGCCACTGGTGGCCAGAAGGCCTGTGGCCCCCTCCCACACCTAAATCATTCATGTAGAAAAAAAAAACTGGGCATTTGGTGGGATGACACCCTTGCTTTTGCGACCCAAGTGAGAACTCTTGCGGGCACCTGCTTTGACCTTCTGAGGGGACTCAAACCCATGATGGGTTTTTTCCAACCTCACATTAGGCAGTTGAATAATCAGTTTCTTATGCTTTTGTGCCTGAATTTCTGTAGCAATCTGTATCTAAGTGGTAAGGAATCGGTTGTTTAAAGGATGCAGTCAGTCAAACTGCCGCTGCCAGATTACTGTTCTCCCTTGCTAAGTTCTGCCTCGCCTATGGGCACTTTCAGAAACTCCACTGGTTGCCTATTGAGAAGCGCATGCAATGTAAAGTCCTTAGTACTACGCGCAGGACCGTTACTGCAGCAGTAGCCCCCATTCTTTCAGAACTCATGCAACTTTATTTTCCAAACAGTGCACTTCGCTTAGCCGATTTCAACATGGCGGTGATTCTTCTGTTTAAAAAAAGAGATTAGGAGACTGCTCCTTTCAGGTTTTAGCCCCGGGCCTTTGGAATATCTTGCTCCTGAATTAATGAACACCAGAATCATCTTTGCTTTAAGATACCGCTTAAAACTTGGTTTGTTGTAAACTAGGCTCTTCCTCGCCCCCTTTCTGCTTCTCTGTGTTGTATGATGCATTTTTCTTTTGTGGAAAACACTAGGATGCCCCATTACTGGGGCAGCCATGCTCTCTATAAATCTTATTAACAAAACAATGAAAAGCTAATTTGTATAAAACAATAGATCACTTGCATTTATAATACAGTTATGTACTCAGATCACGTGATTCATTTTCATATAAATAACCGTTCTTAAGGAACTATATGATGATTTTCCTAGTTTGTCGAAGTCCCTGCAAGACAAACTTGTACATGAATTTGAGATCTAGAGGGGATACATTCTATTATCCTTCCATACTGCAAAAATGTTCAAAGCCACCAGTGAAAAAATAGCTTCAGTCTTTCCGGTAGAATAGGATCATTGCTTCTCTGCACATCCAGTCCTATGTTTTATAAAGAGTGGGTGCAGGTATAGTCTCCTTGCCTGCTGTGATTTGTTCTGCAAGAGCAAAACAATGTAACATAGTTTGCACCCCTCCTGACCTGCAGTTACAGAGGCCTGTATATGTTGTAGTAATGGGTCAAGACCAGCAACGTTCCTAATCCAAACTTCAAATACAGTGACCTCTTTACCTATATAAAAATCTAGAATCCAAATATGTTTCATAGGAGATTCCGATCTTAATTATTAAAAACTGTGTCAAACGTTTACCTCTTTGTTCAGCATGATGCATCTGGAAGTGAGCCCAGTACTACTTAGTTAATTGCAGTCTAGATTTTTTCATTAGCTCTGGCTTTGTCCACTGGATAGCAAGGTATTTTGCGAGAAGGAGTTTGGCGATGTGATTGAGCCAAGGTAACTTAGAGTGCCTTTTACTGGGACATATGTTGAGAGAGGCATTTAAATATACTCCCAGCTTTGAATTAGTCCACAGGTGGATGCAGTACAGTACAGATTATAGGGCAATTGGGAATTCTAATTTGTTCATTCCTAACTCTACCCCTAATGCAGGTATAGGGTCCCTAGTCCAACATGTAAGAAATGCCATATGAAGTGATTCTCTGTTTTCACTATCCCCTTCACCCACTTGTATCCTGACAGATCAGACCCATGTGAGCTAAGGCTGCCATATTGAATGCTTGTTGGGCTGATGCTATCCATCTTTAACTGCATTTACTTGAAAGACTCATCACTGCTTTGGCGTACTGCCTAAAGATGGATTTGCTTTTTGCACCCTGTTGGGCCAGGTAGAATTTATTATTAAATCAAGTCTCCAAAAATCATGTAGATGGACTCGGTCGAGTGCTAAAATGTAGATTTGAAATGTAGACTTTAAATTAGACCTTGAATTAAGTATCATGAACTTTGTTTTTTTTTATGTTGATGATTTTTTTTTTCTTCAAACAAATTATAGCTGTTTTCAAGACCTTTAAGTAATCAGTGCATTGTTAGTTCAGTGCATGACGCTAGGATAGCATCGTCTGCAAACAAGATATTTTGCCATTGCCAATTGGTGGTACATTCAAATTCAGAGCACATAGCCCTTATCATTTATGAATAAAATAAACTAGATGGGTGCAAGCATGCAACTGTGCCTGACAGTTTGATTTTGATATTGGGCGTACATTTATCTTATAAAGCATATCCTAATTTAGGATGATTTTCTTAGTGGAGCTGTTTCAGAGCACTGGGAAGCTTTTCCGGAGGTCCTTGCCCTTTCACTGTGAGCCATAACTGTGTTCGGTAGATGGAATCAAAATCTGCTTTCAGGTCTATAAAGACCATGTATGGTGATACAGTTTTATGGAGACATATTTAGAACAAATAAAACGCAATCTTATTGCTTGGTTGATTGTAACTTGGCCTTTCCTAAAGCCATTGAAGTCTTTTTGGCCTCAATCCAGGCCTCTATGCTCGTGAGAAGCAATTTAACAAAGATTTTTCCAGCTCAGACCAACAAGGAAATGGCAAATAATTCACAGGATTCTTGCAAGACCCTTTAGTGTATAGTGGAACAATGATAAAGCAGGGACCACCTCATGTTCTCACATTTAATTATTGTGTAGAATATTAGTATAAACATATAATGGAATTTTGTCAGGGCATAGGTGCTTTCAAAGATTTTGTCTGAAAATGGCCTTGTGGGATTTTTCTGTGAACTCGGGAATAGGCTTTAAGGTGTCATCTAAGTCTAAGTTCACGGTCAGGGCCTTTTTAGAGTGGTCATCTGTGTTGAGATTTATACATGCTCCCTGTACTGGGGACCAGAAGCAGAGGCCTTCAGCTACATGTCAGACAAGAGCATTAGCCCTACAGTCAGGCTGATGCTCCTTTCCAATTGCAGCCAATCTCACAATTTCCCAGAAATGTCTTGTATTTTTTCCCTTAAGTGACATTTGGACAGCTTCCATGCTTTCAAATGCAAATGCACCTTTCTGTTCTTGATTAAGCTTTTTTATTCTTGTCTCGGACATATTTTAGATACTCATACCCCTCCTGACTGGTTAAAAATGGCCAACAAGGGGATCATTTTTGTTATTCAGTTCGAATTATGTAATTTGTTTGTCTAACCAAATGAGACATTTAGAATAAATCATGTATTAACAGAATAACAGAGATCAATTTGAAGAAGAAAACACAGAGAAAAAATAGCCGTACACATGTAGGAACAATTCATTCATTCAAAATAATTTTTATGACGAAAGTAAATTAAACTCCATGGGGTACACAACCAGCACAAATCATACATTTATCTTTATGATGGAAACCACATTTGTGCCCTTTTTTGTTTTGTTATTAAACCCACAATGATGTTCCAGCTCAGTGCAATGCGTGGATTGCAGTTTATAAGTGCTGAGGGAGAATTCTATTGGAAACTGTTTGAGAGCCACAACAGTGTTGGGGATAGCCAAGACCAGATATCACTGATAGTATGATGTATGGTTGAGGGCGTCATAATTGTGGATTTCTGTCACAATGAATCTGCCCTCCTTTGACAGGATAAGTTCTAATTCTTAGCTTTTGTAAATCTCTGTATTCAAGGTAAATGGAGGTAAGGGTACAAGCCGATCTAAAGGCAGTTTCAGTATTATCTGACCCAGGTTTTAAAGTGGCAATCATTTAACTCATCCAGGATACATGGTTGAAGTTCAGGTTTTTCGTGCAGTGTGTGTTATTCCCCAATTTGCTAATCTCCAGCATGGGGCGATACTGTGTTTGCCAAGCTCTGGTTGGACCATAGCATCTCTGATACCTCCCTATCATTGTTAATATTTGTGGGTCAATAATCCTACACGTAGATGGTCTGTTAAGGACACACGCTCAAACCCAGGTAGAGACCTGATTAATTTGAGTATGTTTCCTCTGTTCAGGATGGCATGCTGCCTCTGTATTGATACGCTGGCATAAGGGAGATCATTTTATGTCATACCTCCTTGAGGTCTGGGGCAAAGTTAATTTCTAGATAATCTTATGTTGTATGCTGGAACATAACTTCTTTCCCAATTGGTGCTCTCAACTGAGGAGGATAACTTGACTTCATACACTTTTGCAGTGTTTGTCCCTCTGCCGCTGTACTCTATGGGCAGAGTGTGATGCCACTCATGTATAATATCTGTTAGAGTAATTGGTCTATTGGGTAATTGCACATGGATCAGTTTGATCAATAAAAGTAGGTGAGGTCTATTTGTCTCTTCTGCTGGCTGAATTCTTCTGACTTGGGTATGCATCACTCATAACTCATCAAACAGCAATCTAGGATTTGTCATAGCTGACAAGTTTCCCAGGTCCATGCATGATGTGCTTCTGTTGTCCAGCATTTTTTCTTTGAATTCTTTGAATTCTGGGGTTTATAATGGAATAAATAAAACTACAATTCCCAGGGTTCAAAGGAAAAACCTGAACTGGAGCAGCACCTCACGCATAGACCTGGTAAACGTGGCAGGGCTGATCAGTCTTTATGAAAAGGTTTCTTTCTGGGTCAAGATTTGATCTGGTGCTTGGTCTATGCCTTTCCTGTCCTTCTTGCTCAGCTATAGACTGAGCAAGAATCTTGTCTACTTCAAACTCTTTAGCAAATGTATCCTTCTACTGTTTCTTCTTTTGTATCTCAGTTATTGAAGGTTTTGTACATCCACTGTGGTGGTCTTCCTTTAGTTTTAGGGCTTTTCCTACTTCTGTACCTCCAGTTTTTAACTTCCTGTTCATATCGTTTATTTCCACTTGTAAAGTTAAGCCCTGTTGAGCCAAGGCAGGAACTGAATTAGCCCTTTTAAGGAGGATACTTTACATTCAGATGTGCCGCTTGGGTTTGTAAGTAACCCTGAAGTACTATGTGCTTCATTAATAACACTCTTTTTGCACTTAAGTGTATCACCTCTGGCACTTAGCCTAATTGGGATCCGACTGCTGAGTAATTATAAGATGAATTTTATATAAATTGATTTGGCAGCGATTCTTTTAACACCTTTTCCATCACATGCACTCTTTTATCAATAGTCGCAATTTTAGGTGATGTTTCAGCATATCTGAGGCCTGATCATCTAGCTTCTCTGTCTGAGTTGTTAATGATCCAGCTGCTATATCCAGCATCATACACTCAGTTCTTATGATTGCTTGGGCTGGCCTGATTGCTTGGGCTGGTGAAGCCGCTTTTAGCTCTGGACTTAATTTACTAGATTCCTAGGTACCTGGCTGGGGTTAGATAAAGATTGAGCCCTTGAAAGAGCTATTTCGATAACTAGTTGTAAGTAAAAAGACACTACACAGTGAATGACAAAATTCCACCAACCTTCGGTCCCCTTCGTTCGTATGAAAAGAGTTGTAGGCATGGGTTGAATTTTCAGTGCCCTTAATTTCAGGGGAACACAGCTTAGTGATGTTAGGTCTTGGGGCTACTGAGGAAAGTGGATGATTTGTTTTGTTCCGGCTTTTTATGAACTTCTGAGATGTAATATTAGTTGATCTTTTTAGATGCATGATTTTGCAAACTTATGTCCATTAATTTGCTGAAATCTTAGTAACCAAGTAGGTGATGTGATAATGTGGTTGTCATCCTCGTAGAAATCATAGTTTTAGCATTAGGTAAAACTTCTGTGACATCTCATTTCAAAAGCAGGTTTTGCAATATTAGATTGATGAAATCAGGGCTGCCTTGTTGTTGTTAGCATGCATCACTTTTACAATAGTAGTTATTTTATTTAATGACCTCGTCTCTTTAGTTTGTATGGACACTGGTTGTGGTTGCGGGGGCTGTGGTAAATCTTTCCAAAGTGAAGGAAGTCAAGAGTGTAGAGACCTAATTACCTGTGCAGAAGGGGGAATCACAAGTTTTATTCAAAGTGGTTTATGCTAGTCCTTTGGTTGAGCCTCTTCAAGATACTTGCAGCTGACAGTGCTTGTATTACCAGGATTCTTGCCTTTATCTTGTTGATTTCATTGCACTGTGTGTTACACTGTATTATGGCTCCTCATCAATGTTTTAGAACTTATAATTTGTCCACTTGGTTGAATGTCACTTGTTTCTTCCCAGTCTGCTTCAGTGGTAGTGCCTCTGGCGCAATTAATGTTGAAGTGTATGGTATGCGCTTGATCTTTTGGACATAAAGTACAGATGGCTGGTATATTAGAATGCAATTCTAGCTGTCCTGCTTTGTGCACCAGCAGACTACAGGAATCAAAATTAGCCCTTTCTCTGGCCCACTAACCATCTGTCAAAGCATGGGGTGAGGCCATTAACCATTGGTACTGAACAGTGTAGCAAGCAGGTGTGATAAAACCCAGGGGCAATCCCCTTGCTGTCATGGGCCGCTAGTTATAGTAGTACCAAATAAGGTAGTTTGATCAGCAGACATTCGTGAAGCTCATCCAAGCTGCAGTGGTTTTGGTACTGCCAGAGCTGAAGATTGTTAGGGGAAATGCAACGCGGAGCCTAAGCTGCCCACAGGAAGCATTGGGCCAGGGCTGCCTTCTCACCATGCAGGATGGTGGGGGAATCCCAACCTCAATCAATCCCTGTTTGTCACAGGTCCACCCTGGGTTTCTCAACTGCTGGCACCAATTAAAAAGTGGTGTGGCTAGCAGTCACTGGCTCCCACGCGGCTCACGGTGCGGCACCCAGGGACGGACTGGTCCAGACTAGGGCTGGAAGGAAATAGGCTGCAGGAGGCCAGGCAGAGGCAAGGAATGGTGAGCCCCACCCGATGTACCGCAAGAGGGGCATGAGCACTCCTCGCTGCTTCTGGGTGGCTGTTGATGGTAATGATGTTAGTAGGTTGCTGTTAAGCAGATCCTGTGCTCCTACCAGCGTTACAGCCCCTGACATTGCCTGATGTTACGTGCTAATGTAACATGAATAAGAAAAGCTCTGAGCTAACCGGCCAATGGCTTGGAAGGGCCTAGGTTTCTAAAAAAAAAAAAAAGCAATTTCTTAATTTTGTTTGTAAGCACCCGCCACTCATATGTCAGACCTTTTCTGGAATTGCCAATCAAATGCAGCAGTAATCCTGGAATACTGTAGAAGGTATACTGTTCATATCAATCTCACATGTTTTTATCTTTATGTATGCCTAATTCATCTCAGATGTACACTTGAGCATAGAGAAATGGAATGAAAAATGTCCTAGCTATTGTAACAGAAAGTTTAAATTCTATGAAGGACTCAAAGGCGAGGATTATGCCTTCTTTCTTCATTTTATTGGAACAGCAGCCATATTAAAACTGAAAAATAAAGATAACAAGAAGAAAAACTTCATTTCATAATAACCCCAGGATAAAAATGAAGCTGCAACAAGTTACGCAGCCATGTCGAATGAGTTGCGTTGTCTCCTGTCTATTGTCCTCTTTCTTCCTGCGACAAGCCAACCTTGGAAAAACTTCATTTGTGTTTAAAGGACGCCGTTCCTGTAATTTAGAGAACATTGTTTAGCCTGGGAAAGACGTTCCCCACCTTAGCAGTAGTATAATCCAACTCATGGAATTGTGAACACTCGCAAACTGTAGCATATTAAAGCAAATATCTTAAAACAAAATTAGAAAAACCTTACTTACTCCAGTAAGGAGATTCAATATCCCGGGTGGGTCAATCTTCATCTCATGGTGGGCTAATCATTGCCTCCGAGTTATTAATAAAATTGAAACCTTCCGTTACGATAGCTAGGAAATTTTTCATTCTATGGCAGGACCTGGAGATGAGGATTTTGCTAGCTTAAAGCTTATCCACCACCAGAGCTGCAATGGAGGAGATTGGTTTATCATAAATAAAAAGTTTTGAAGGTTGAATCCGATGACCGGTCTGCTGCATTCAAAATATCCTGTAAGCAAGCTCCTAAAGCAAAAGCTTTTGAGGCCTTCACCTCTCAAGCGGAGTGTGCACCAAAGTTCTTGGTATCTATCCACGCTTCCTTCATGATCCACTGCACCAATCTTGCGATGGTCGGAGAGGTGACTGCGCAGAAAGGTTTCCTCAAAGCCATCAAAGTTGTTTCTCCCTGTGCAGAGGAAACTCCGCCGTTATGGCCTCATAGGTCTTGATGCACCTGACAAGACATAAGTTGGGAACCTCCGGAAATTCCGGATAGGAAATCACTCAGAAATGACATTTAATGAGCCTAGCTACATGAAAAGTAACTCTGTCCGGGGTAAGAGATCTTCCTGTAATATCCAGGGCCCTGACATCCAACACCATGCTACAGGAGATGAGACACAACAGAATAGCCACCTTGGTCGACAACTCTTTCAGAGAAAGGAACTTGTTACGTGGCCATGAAGACAAGAGATTTAAAACTTTATTCCCATCCCAAAGGACTGAGTACCTGTGTCCGGTGGAAGGGACAGCTGACTACCTTATAACAATTTCTTAACCAAAGGATGTTCTACCACTGGGGCATCCGCAATCACAGCGTGGCCTGCTGAGATCACTGATCTGAATGTATTTATTGACCTGTAAGCTATTCCACCCGCCTCTAAACAGGCCTGGAAATTCAGGATATGAACAACGTCCGCCCCCATGGGGCCCACAACCGTATGCAGACACCGACCCATCCATCGAGACCAGACAGAGTGATACCTCTTGACTGTGACGCCCACCCAAACTCGAGAGAGGCAGTCCCCAGTATCTCTTTATAGGCCAGGGACTTGCCATTGTGACCTGTAATCCTCCATGCCATAAGCTGGAGGTTGCCATACCTCTCCAGATGATGAGGATTTCTGGAGGGGTAGCTCAGAAGATAAGGATAATTGTGCAGACAGATTGGAGAAGGCCAAAAAAGTTCCATGAGAACTGGAAACAACACTTGCGACTTCCACACTGGAGTGATAACCACTAAATCCACCTTTGGTCAGTGTACCTGAGCTGCCAGCCGCATGATCATGGAGAATAGGGGAAAGGTGTATACCTGCTCCAATGTCCTGTCTCGGCGAAAGGCTTTGGTTGCTACTGCTCTCGGGTCTGGTCTCCTGCTGAAGAACCAGGGAAGCTGATGGTTCAGTTGGGACGCAAACAAGTTGGTTGTGAATGGGCCCCATCGGAAGGAGAGGGTCTGAACATTGCTGGAAAAAGCTTCCAGAGACTCGAATCTCAGAGGTGGCAAGATTGCCAGTCTGCCACCTGGTTGGATGACCACATGGTGGTCCCAGTAGTACTGCCAAAAGTTTTTTGCCAGATCTGAGAGGGCCTTGGACTATGTCCCCTTTAGATGATTGATAAAGCGAACTGCAGCTACATTGTCCATCTTCAGCAGGAAGCAAGTTTCCACTGGGTCCTTGGTCCAACATTGGACCGCAAAGGAGCCTGCCATTAACTCCAGGCAATTGATATTTAGGGACTGCTGTATGACAGACCATCCTTTGCTGGTGGTGAATTCTCTACAGCGAGCTCCCCAACTGGAGCCGCTGGCATCGGATTCGATCACTAGATCTGGTTGTGATCCGAAGATGTCATGGCCATTTCTTGCCTCCATATGGGAGAGCCACCACTTGAGCTCCTCCTTGGCCTCGTCTGACAGGATAACGTGCTTGGGAGTGTGTGAGGCCGTGGCAAAGGTGACATGCTTTCAAATGTTGCAAGACCTGAAAGTGAAGGGGCCCTGGAAATATAGCCTGAATTGAGGATGACAGCCGGCCTACCACCCTAGTTATCTGGAGGAAGGAGGTCCTTGGTTGTGCCAGCGTCTTCCTCACTTCGTGTTGAATTTTTGCCATCTTCCTCGAGGGAAGGCTGAGTGTAGTTGCTACTGAATTGATCATGAAGCCTAGAAAGGTGGTTGAGTGTGAAGGAGCTAAACTTGACTTCGCTTGGTTGGTGACAAACCCTAGGGATTGAAGCAGATCCACTGCCATCTGAAGGTGACAGGACAGAGCATTGAGGTATTGATCAATCAACAACATGTTGTCCAGGTACACTATCATTTGAAAACTGGACGTTCTCAAGCATTCTATCACCGGTTTTAGAACTTTGGTGAAACACCAAGGGGTCGAGGACAGTCCAAAAGGCAGAGAGATAAACTTGAAAGTTTGACCCTGCCATGGAAATTGGAGAAACTAACGATATGGCGGAAAAATAAGGACTGTGAGGTAACTGTCCTTCAGATGCATCTGGACCATCCAGTCGTCGTGATGGAGAAGGTCGCAAAGGAGGTGAATGTCCTCCATCTTGAAGTGGCGGTATACCAGCCACTCGTTTAAATCCTGGAGATTGATCACCAGGCACTGATCCCGATTATGCTTTTGAACCAGAAACAGATTGCTTACGAACCCAGAGGGGTGAGGATTGGAAGGGCAGATTGCTCCTGTGGTCAAGAGTTCCTGATCCTCCCACTGAATAAGGGTGGCCTCCTGCCTCCAAAAGGGGAGAGGAAGAGGGGGAACAGGTTGAAAGGGTGACCCGTAGATCTCTATATGGAACCACTGCACTGTTTGGACCACCCAGGCATCGGACATGAGATTCCACTAGTTGTTATCAAAAAGTGTAAGTCGACCCCCCCAAGCGACTGCAGGAAATGATTGAAAAACTCACTGCTGTGAATTGGAGTTGACTCCTCCACTGTGGCGACCGTTGCGGTCACCTCTGTGGCACTTCCGCCTTCTGGGGAGGTAGAATCCCCCAAGCACGAGGGGTCCTGCCACTGACCTCACTTGAAAGACCGGCTCCTACTGGAGGTGGAGAAATGGGAATGGCCAGCCGAGCTCCTCCCACCATGACCAGCCCTGGTGAAAACATGCTAGTTGAACACAAATTTTCCAAGCTCTTTGACAAATGGGTCGCAAAGAGCCCACCCTGTGCCACCTGGTCCACCTCTGATGTTGCCAATTCTCCAAGCTTAGGAACGATTTTAATTAGCAAGGACCTGCGCCTCGCTGTCGAGATAGCGCAGTTGGCGTTGCCGAGAAATGTAATGGTCCATTGGCCTCAAATGGACAGAACGTTTGGGGGGAATCAAAGCACTGAACACCTTGGCGTCCTCCGCCATATCGAGATCTCTTTGAGTGGGCCAGTGATCTCCAGGTGCTTGCCCTAGCACGACTTCCAGAAGCGGTTGATACCCTTCTTAAGGTCCTTAATTTACTTGGCCAGAAAAGTAGCAAAATGCGCTTTTATCTCAGGCCTGACAGCTACTCTCCCATCTAATGAGTGGCAGTAGCATTCTGCCAAAGGCGGTTTCTTACCTTCTGATGAACAGGTTTGCAGAGCCTACCAGCTACGTACTTAGCCACTTGTCACCTGGAGTCCATTTAGAGGAGTGGGGGGGGGGGGGGAGTATGAATTCCTTAGGATCTAAGAGGTCTGACTGGGAATCAGCTGGTTCTCCAGTAGTGGTCTGTGGCCCATCAGGTAGGTTGGAGGAGGGTCTCCAGGACCAGTCATGGCCCGACTCGCCCTCTGAACTTGTATGAGAATCATTTGAAGGTGGACTTGGAGGGTGGGGAATGGCGCAGTCTCACTGGGTTGCGAGGGGCCGTGAAGGGGGGGGATTTGGGCTAGTTTGGGAGTATAAAGGAGTTTGACCCTAGAAACACAGCCTTCAGCTTTGCAAAAGCATCCAGGTCCACCTCTGAGTCTTGGTGGCATTTGCACGGGTTCTCAGAGTGGGGGTAATAGGTCGGCTCTGATGGTTCTGGGGCCAAAGACCCAGGAAGGTATTCTCTCGGTGCAAGTGGTTTCAGGCACTGTTGTGCCATATACATGAGTCTCTTCTCCAGAGAGGCTGTTGCATCTGGGACTGCTTTAATTACGGAAGCATCTACAGCATCACAGAATTCCTCTGTGATTAGGAAGTACTGGACTTCCTCCTCCTCGTAATAATCCACATACTCCTCCATGTTGTTTGCGATGTAAGTATGCTTGTTGCACAGGTATATACACTAGACGGTGGCCACCCACCAGGTAAGAGCAAATTGGATTAAGTGTTGGAGGAACCCCAGCAGTGTATATAGCCTTCACCAGCCCTTGTGCAGGCTCTTGATAAAGGGGAGGGGGTGTATGAAATTGGCAAGCAACAGGCTGTGAAGGACTGAATAGGAGAAGTACTAATATATATATATATTTAAGCAAGTGGTGGT